>NC_090444.1:1814313509-1814616539 GCF_031143425.1 Pleurodeles waltl
TGCCTTGGCTACTGACCCCAGTGAGGAATCCCCGGACCAGGGCAGAGGAACGCTACAATGAGGCACATGGGCGAACTAGGAGGATTATAGAACGGACCTTCGGGGTCCTGAAGGCCAGGTTTAGGTGCCTGCATATGACAGGTGGATCCCTAATGTACTCACCAAAGAAGGTGTGTCATATCATCGTGGCCTGCTGTATGCTTCACAATCTTGCATTGCGACGCCAGGTGCCTTTCCTGCAGGAGGATGGTCCAGATGGTGGTGTTGTAGCAGCTGTGGAGAGTGAAGAGGAGGAAGACGACGATGACGACACGGACAACAGGGACACAGTTATACAACAGTATTTTCAGTAGCACACAGGTAAGAATCACCCACGCCTTTTTACATTTACTTCTGCCCTCCTGCATCTCTACTTTCTGTGTTTCCCCCCAGTTCATTTTAACTGATTTTTGACTTTCCCTTCCCTTTTCAGAGCTGTATGACCCACAGCGTGACTGCTGCTTTGTTTGCCCATGGACTAATGCTTATAGACATTGGTATGTTGTAATCACATTGTGACTGACCATTATTGCACCGTTATGTGTAATACATTTGTAAAGAATACAAGCAGACTCCTGATTTTTGAAGTGCAATTGGTGATTTATTTTAAGTGCTGCATATGGGTCCATGATAGTAAAACGGTGATGGGTGGGGGTGGAGTAATGTCCATGGCAGAGTCCAGTTCTCAGTCGCACAGGTGCATTGTCCATATGCCTGTGGAAGGATGGAGCAGGGGCAGTTCAAGGTTGGACAGGGTGACAATGTGGGACAGTGGGATGACATCAGGGGGTATTGTTTGCTGGCGGGGGTCTTGGCATCCTACTCTGTCTTCTTGTGAGATCTCAGGTTCCGCTTGCGGGGTGGTTGATCTTCAGCAGGAGGTGGGGTTCTGGTGGCCAGTCGTTGTGTGGGGGCCTCCTGTCCACTAGCGCCGGCGGAGGTGGTAGGCTGTTCGTGGTCCGGGCTAGTGAGAGGGGCCCTTTGGGGTGCCACATGGTCCCGCAATGAGGTGACTATCTGGTTGAGGGCCAGGACGATGGTCCCCATTGCGGTACCTATGTTCCTGAGTTCGTCTCTGAACCCCATGTACCGTTCCTCCTGCTGTGCCTGTATCTCCTGGAACCTGGCCAGTACCGTCGCCATCGTCTCCTGGGAGTGGTGGTATGCTCCCATGATGGTGGTGAGGGCCTCTTGGAGAGTGGGTTCCCTGGGCCGGTCCACCCCCTCTCGCACTGCAGCCCTCCCAGTTCCCCTGTTTCCCCGGGCCTCTGTCCCCTGGACGGTGTGCCCACTACCACTGCCCCCAGGTCCCTGTTGTTGTTGGGGTGGTGGGTCAGCCTGGGTGCCCTGTAGTGGCGGACACACCGCTGATTGACGCGTCCTGGAGACAGAGGCATGGGCCCGCTGGGTGGGAGCTGTGCTGGTATTCCCAGAGGGGGTTGGGTCTGCTGTGGCCTGTGTCTGTGTGTGGCGAACCGACTGTCCAGAGGTCCCCGATGGTCCGGGCTGGTCATCAGGTTCTAGGTTGACAGAGCTGCTGTCATCACTGGGGGCCTGTTCTGGGGGCGGGATGGACAAATCTGGACCCTCCTGGCCGGTGTGTTGGCGTTCGGGCCCTGCAGGGGTAAAAGAGTATGGTTATTGCTTCTGTGTGTGCTGTGGCGTGCGATTTGGGGGTGCCCTTGTCCCCCAGTGCTGGCATTCCCTTGTGGGAGGAGTTGTGAGGGTGGTTTGTGGGGGGGGGATGGGTATGTGCAGTGGTCATGCTTAGGTGATGGGTGTCCATGGTTTGTGTTGGCATTCAGGGATTGGTGTTGGGTTGGGTGGGTTGTGCTGGTGAGACATTGGCAGGGAGGATGTGTGCTGGGGGGTTGGGGGTGAGGGTGGGGGTGGGGGTTGGCATGCTGGTGGTTGGGGGGGGTAGGGTAGTTGAGATTAGACGTACCAGAGTCCATTCCTCCGCCTTCTCCAGCGAGGCCCGCAGGATGCAGGATGTTCAAGACCTCTTGCTCCCATGCTGTGAATTCGGGTGGAGTGGGTGGGGGTCTGCCGCCAGTCTTCTGCACAGCGATGTTGTGTCTTGACACCATCGACCGCACCTTCCCCCGTAGGTCGTTCCAGCGCTTTCGGATGTCTTCCCGGTTTCTGGGATGCTGTCCCACAGCGTTGACCCTGTCGACGATCCTTTGCCATAGCTCCGCCTTCCTGGCTATTGTGGTGTGCTGCACCTGTGTGCCGAATAGCTGGGGCTCTACCCTAATTATTTCCTCCACCATGACCCTGAGTTCTTGGTCCGAGAACCTGGGGTGTCTTGGGGGTGCCATGGGGTGGTGTGGGGTGGTGTTTGTGGTGATGAGTGTGGTGTGTGTGGTGGTGTGTGGTGTTTTGTGCGTGGATGTAGTGTGGGTGATGATGTTGTGTTCCTGTGTGTGTTGGGGTTTTCGATAGCTGTGCTCTCTCTCTCTCTCTCGCCTTCTCTCCGAATTTCTAGTTGTGGGGGTTTGTGGGTGATGTGGGTGTGTGTTTTATAGTTGATTGGATGTGTGGGAGTGTTGTTTGTATGTGTATCAGGTGTGTGTATTTCAAATTGTCCAATGTGGCTGTGTTTTGGAGCTGTGTGTGTATTTTGACCGCAGTGGTGTGTACCGCCAATGGAATACCGCGTTTGACAGACCGCCGCGTGGATTCGTGGGTCGTAATGGCATGGGCGTGTTTGTGTTGGCGTGACGGTGGAGGTTTGGTCATCTCCAGTTTATCGCTGACCGCTGATGAGGCGGCCTTCCGTGGATGTCGGGTTTTTGGCAGCTTGGCAGTTGTGGGTCAGAATGACCGTGGCGGTTTGCCGCGGCCGCGGCGGTAGAATGGCGGTCTTCTGACCGGCGGTAACAGCCTTTTACCGCCGAGGTCAGAATGACCACCTATGTGTGTTTTAGTATATTCGGAACTCTGCGGATCCTATATCTTGTTAGGGGTATACAATGTGCTTGTTTCTGATTATATAAAGGAATTGAACGCATGCTGTTTACTGGTCCCTCTGTAGGGTTGTGGGACCATAGTGCCTTCTTTTTCAGATGCCCGGGATGGTTTCAGTGGTGCTCTGAAATAACTGGTTCAGGAGTACGATGAAGGCAAAGGCTTGATGCCCCCTGGAAATCTATGCGTACTCTGTCCACCTCGCTCCATATCGTTGCAGTCACTGCTTCCAATCCTAGACTTTTGTGTGATAGCCTAATGCATTCTGGGTGTTGTAGTCTTGTTTTCCTTCCATTGAACCAATTGGACTGACCCACCTGAAATCAGTGACTTGTAGGGGACAGTTCAGAATGGAGACAATGTCCCACTGAGCAGGAGTGAGATGGTCACCACTGTTTGGGAGTAAGTGAGGAGTACTTCTCTGCATCTCACAAAATGTCACCGTGAAGCTTAGGTTATCAGAGAACATGGAACAGGGCTGTGGACCAAGAGAAAGGGCACAGTCGATTAGTGAACTGTAGCTATTTTAAGCGATCATTGATAACTGTTTACTGCATGCTGAAATCACAAATATCCCACCTGAATCAATTCCCCATACGTTAGGCAACGTGGTATGTTTGCATCAATAGAACAGAAAAATATAGACAAATCCAAACTGCCTAGGGCAAAAGAGGAAGCGTGTCTATGTATCTGATATCAGATTATTTAATATTTACCTGTGGCCTTGCAAATAGCAAAGAAACTTTACTTTCATCCAGTCGGCTATTAAATACAACATATGATGGACTATTTCTCACTCAGCGGATCATACAGTAAGGAAATGATGCGACTTACCTGGCCGCGGGGTGAGCAGCACACATTATGGCCCAAATGTAAGAAAAGTGGCGCTGCATTATAGTGCGCCCCCTAACGCCACCATGTGTGCACAGTATTTAACATATGGCGCACAATGGCGCAGGTTAGGGACATTTGCGTCATAATTTTTGACACTGTTGTAGTACATTGCAGGATTAGCACCAAAAATGTTGTCGCTAATCCTGCAAGGTATTAAGAGTAATGGTGTGCCCCCTTTCAACGCCTCCTCTGTGCAGGTGTTAAAAATAGCCACTAAAACTGGAGCAGTGGAATCTCATAGATTCAACTGTGCCATTTTTGTGGTCCCCCTAACGAGGGAACGCCCCCCTTGCATATATTATGCCTGGCGCAGGCATAATGTGGCTCAAAGGGTTATAAAGTGGAGCAATGCATGCATTGCGCCTCTTTGTAAATCTGGTGCAGCGAATTTGGCCTCCTTGAGCCACATTAGCATAAAAACAATTACTCTAATGGGGCGCAAGGAGGCGCTAGGCCTTCTTAAATCTGGGCCTATTAGCATTTGGCCAGTCGTCGGGTATACAGCAAAGAAGGCTTGCTATTTACAAAGACTCCAGCCGAAAGCACAGTTACTAAACTGTGTGCCCGGTGGCACGGAAAATGAACACGGTTTTCTTGTTGTTAGGGTACGGACTATTTTGCAGAGATTCTGTACTGGCAATTGCTTGGTTGTTAGATACAATTCCCGCACTTTTTGAAATGTACAAATTTCGCCAACTTACACAACTTTGCCTGTGGGAGAATTATAATGTAAAGCTTGATTTTTGGTCTTTTTATCGTGTAAAATAAACTTTTATGCCATTTCTTTTCCCTGGTATTTAAAGACACGTTCTAAACATTTTGAAGTTCAAAGGTTTCGCAATATTTAAAAAAACTTCAAGACATTTGCGGTGTTTAAATTCATGCAATGTTGCATATCTCTACATTTGGCGGGTGGTTGCGGATCCCGCCGGTTTAGGGTGTTAATAATTGGGCCGTGTGAGATTCTTGCTGTAGAAGAGTAATCTTGCGTAATTTCCAGCATTTCTTGTTATGGTTTTTACGAAAATTCTCAAAATTACGCCATTATGCCTGCTAGCCTAATCAAAGACCACTCAGGTAAAAATTCTATCAATGGAGAAACGGAACAACTCAAATGACCAGAATGCGAATGGTTGTCGTTCGCAGCCTTTGTATTTTTTGTCAATTTTTTTATCTTGAGATGCTCTTTTATGTCCACAGAGGATGTGAAGATGCATTTTTCACTAAAATATAGTGCTAAATGCCAAATTACATTTTATATAAATTTGTGTAATTTCACATATCCTTTTCCGAAATTTCACGTAACTATGCAAAAGAAAATTATGCGAATTTCGCACCCTTTTCTTTCTTCCTGCTGAGACACTGCTGCTCTGTGTGCTGTGCAGTGTGCCATCACAGGCCAATGTTGGGACCTTCGTCAGTTTCTTGTTCCTTACAGCGAAAGGCACCCGCAGCAGTGCGCCCTCATCTGGCAACCAGAGGAAGTGAAGATAGTCCATTGATGCATGCACCGGAGAGGGGAGTGGAGGTAAGGCCGAAGAATGTGGCATTCCTGCTGTGGCACAATCTCTGCTGATGAGGACAGTGGGCATCCTGTGTCCGGCCTAAGAGGATCTGCAACACAATAAGTATAATACACGTGGCACAGTGGTCCTGTGGTGTGAAAGTGCTGCACGACATTTTCTTATCATGTAAGCAGTGCCTAATTTGTGGTTGTTTCCGTTGCGGAGAACTGGCACTAATTTTTTAGGGCGGGCACTGATTTTTCTACCTCAAGTTTTACTGCGAGCAAAAGACACATATGGGAAAGACAGAGCAAGAGAAAAACGAAAAAGCGTCACAAAGGGAGAAAGCAGAAAGCTGCAAGCGTGAGCTGAAGGGGCAGGGAGTGGCTGTAAACGGATTAAAGAGACCTGAGATGACGTTAGGGTTACGCTGCCTCACTAGTCCGTGTTCGCACATTTAATTGCAGCAGCCGCATGTTTAAGAGGAGAGCTTTGGGCACCGGCACCTTTTTATTTACAATGTAAGCACTGCCTGTAAGTATAGGCTTTGAACAAGGCATGTAGTTAATTATCAGCATATCTGACCACTGGTATCCGTTTTATCTCAGATACCCAGGATTGGGGAGAGTGACGTCACTTATCTTAAAATGAAACATGTAAATGAATGTGCATCTGTCAGCCAATGGTACACAAGGCTCTATCTGCCCCTGTCCCTCCTGTAATCCAGATAAAGGGAGGAGGCCACAGCCTGCCTCTTCCTCCACTACCACAGACTCAACACAGGCACATCCTGTGATTAACGGGATGAAACGGCGACGTCTGTAATAGAGGCCACATCTCAAGAACACATATGATCGCACACAAGCTGGTTCTTTCAGGTCTGGCCGAAGACACAGCTTGTTCTGTCCATAAATAGAAGAGGGACAAGAGGTCCGCCCCCCTCAGCTGCTTCCTGTAAGAGTCAGTCACAGGTTGGTTGCTGGAACTGTCACTCATGACCTCTGAAGAATTGCCAGTTCACTGATCATTTTCTTCTTACAGTGGATATATAATGTCCACACCGAAAGTGGCACTGTATCTTTATTCTCCTTTGTGTTATGCACCTGCCCAGAATTTCACAGAAAAGTACCAGAATGTGAGCCATATCTGCACTCTCTGATAAAGGCTTTCTTCTGTTGTGTACTTACAGGGTGTCACCTTGTTACTGTGAGTACAGACCACAGTAAACTGAGCATGTAGGGGCAGCCCAGCATCTTCTGTGGATGGACACAGAGGGGCTGATTACGACTTCGGCGGACGGTTTATACCATCCATCGAACATCCGACGGGGAGGTTGCCGCCATTGTAGCTAATCCCCTGCCGCCCCATCAAGAGTTTCCTGCTAGGTCAGACAGTGAATGTTGCGAGGGTGTGGGCTAGGGATGTCCCTGAACTGTCCATGCCGTGCATAGACAGTGCAGGCACCCCCGGGGCACCCTGCACCCGTTTTCCGCTAGCATTTTCAGAATGTTACTACCGCCATAAAACTGCTGGCGGAGAAAGGGGTCGTAATCCCCAGGGCAGCGCTGCCCTGGCAGATAAGGACTGCCTCAAATGCCAGACCGCCGGGACCTTCAACCCTGGCAGAGGTGGACGTTCCCTGGTGGCCCGACCGCCAGGGTTGTAATGTGGAGGTCGGACCGCCGCATTGGCAGCAGTCCGATCACAATCCACAAGTCTGGCGTTCTAGTCACCACCAGACTCGTAACGAGGTCCAGAGTACTGTCCAACTAAGGCTACTCAGAGGAGACATTATACCGGTGTCAGAGTCTCTAGCCCCTGGTAGCCACACTGGTAGCCACGAACAGAGGAGCTACTGAGAGTGCACCATGAAATGAGCATGTGTGGCTACCCCACGAGGGTACCTGTTAGCTCACCAGACCAGCTGACACTCAGGTTTCCCCAGCCCTAACTACCCCTCAATATGTCCCAAGAAGTTGTGCCCACCAGAATGCACTCCTAGCTCTTACTGCCTTTTCTAACTGCCCCATGTCACCCCTTCCATTTTATCCAGGCGTATCTTGTCAATGCCACCTACTGCACCTTTCAGTGCCCAAAGCTCTTTCCCCCTTCAGTACCCCGCACTGAATCCCAATTAATTGTCTCTTTCATCACCAGCTCTCTCCGCTGCCCCAGCGTGTCCCTGCGACAATAGCTTTCTGCAAACATCTTAAGTTGCCTGGCGTGGCGCCCACATTGCCAGTTACACCCGCTAAGTGACTCCAGGAAACGACTTAAGTGTTCCATTGGTACCCCTCTCCAGGGTGCACTCTTCATGCCTGTCTCCTGCTCCTCTGAGTCCACTGCGGCACTAATGTGCCCTTCCCTTTGTGACCCCTCGCACTAGTTACCACCTTCCTGTGCTCCAGATGCTCTGCTCCCACAACCACGTACCACTTGGAGCTGTGCCAGAGATGTCTCCTCTGAGAGACCCCATATGCCTTCCACTAATTGCTGCTCTCCGTGCCCTCGCCCTGCACTGCTAAATACCTCAGATATTACATCCATCACTTATGACATGTACTAGGACATCACTGAAAACATCACTGCAACATCTGAAATGACATCATTAATGAAAACACTGGTGGGGTGCGAGTTACAGTAACTTTAGGATATGAGTTATATCCTCTTTCTCTCTCTCTCTCTCTCTCTATATATATATATATATACATATATACAGTGCTTTTAAGGAGCCGGTACTCACTAGTAATGAGTACTGGCACTTTTTCATTTTCTCCCATTGAGTACCGGCACTTTTCCTCAAACAAGGAGAGTACCGGTATTCATAAGGGCCTGGCTTTGGACAAAGCAACACCCCAATCAGGGTGGTGCAGAGTTTAGGACCCCGGGCCACCGTGGCCCAGGATATCATCTCCCCATCTGACTGGTTTGCCCCTTCAGCTACCGCTTCCACTCTCGCAAGGTGACGGGGTGGAAGGAAGCAGGAAGGGGATGGGTGCCCCCCTTCTCTGGCCTCCACCTTTCTGGCGCGGCGGCGGGCGGTGGTGGAGCGCTTGTTACAGGCAGCATCACGAGGAGCTCCTCAGGACATCTGCGATGTGACACGATGTAATGCGACGGTGCTGCAGGACAGCGAGGTGCCTGTGTCGCCTCTGAGGTTCCTGTGATGCCTCCAACTTCTTCGAGGGCTGCAGCTGGTTGGTGCATGGCTGGCGGTGTGCTGCAGCTGCAACGAGGTGCCCGCGTCACCTCTGAGGTGCCTGTGGCGCTTCTACCTGATGCACGTCCGTCAGCGTGCTGGCGTGCCTTGTGAGCAGCTAGAACAGAGGTCTTCAAACTTTTTGATGCCAGGACCCCCCTCATAAAAAATGTTTAGGTGTAAGGACCCCCTTCTGATAAAAAATTTCTAGAACCTGGTACTCCTCATCATCAACAACAATAATAAACATCCCCATTTCCCACAGCAAATCATTTTTACTGTGAGGAAATAATATTAAACAGTGTTTAGCAAACCAAAGGTCAGTGAGTGTGGGGGCGTGGTCAAGGGTGTGGCTAAAAACAAAGGTACTCGTTTATGAGTATTTGGCATAGGATAGTGCCACAAGTCCTCTTGCTACACTGCCCCACGCCAATACAAAAGGGCAGGAATGCACTGTATTTAGGAAATACAGTGCTTTTCTGTCCTTTCCCCCCGCGCTGGCGCACAAGTGTTGCCTAGCGCCAATATAGGCAGGATTGTATTTGTGCAGGAAGGGGCACCTTCTGGCACAAAAACAATCTAGAGAGGCATTGTACCTCTTTCTATATGTGCGGCAGATAGCAACACACATGGAAAGAGGTAAAAACAAGGAGAAATGAAAACATTTCTCCTCATTATGCCTGCTCTGGGGAGGCGTAAGATTTTGACACCGCTCCAGTTTACGTGATTTTGTAAATCTGGGGCAGCGTCAAAATCCATGCGTGTTGCATGGGAAAACCCACCACTACTCCCATGGAACGCCTCCTCGACGCAAAGTAAGGCAATGCAGCAGCTTGCACTGCTTTGCCTTACTCCATATCTACAACGCCATTCAAAGCCACTCAGGGTGGCTTTGCGTCACCTCATAGGTATGATTGAGAGGCTTGTGCCGCTGGAGCATCAAAAAAAGTGATGCTCCAGCAGCGCACGCCTCTCATAAATAAAATCAAAATATTCTCTATGTTTTTTTTTTAGGTCTTTCACTGTCAGGTAGCTACATATAAAATAACAGCCAGCTTAAATGAAAAATAAATAAAAGAAAGTTGCTACTCATTGGTAAATGCACTGTAGTGCATTATGAAACCTCTATTAGTTAATGCACTGCAGAGGTCTGCGTGTAACCAGAGAGCGACAGAACTTGGTTAGTGCAGTTGAGAATAGTGACTTGTGTATTTTTAGTGCCATGAGGTCACAGCCTGTGACAGAAAGCACTGTGAATATGTGAGGCATTATTTTATACTTGCATTACACATAGTATAAAATAGGCCACTACAAAAAGGTTTAAGATAAAACTGTGATTCCAAAATGTAGATTTAAGAAATACCAGAGCATATGCAATACCTTTTTATTTTATTTTATTAATAGCTGTCCCTTCAACACCTCCAGGTGAAGTAAGCACTGTGGAAATACAATTACAATTAAAAGCACGGACTTCACAGCGCAGTTGTTAACTCTTTGCACTACCCTCAAAGTGAATACATATTTGTGTCATTTAAAGCTGCTCCCAAGCACCCTTTAATTTTTGCAGATGAGCTCGTAGAGCACATTTGCATTTCATTCAAGAAGCACACGCCCTGGGAAGGCCTCCTTAGCTGTCTGTGCGCTTTCACAGCACAGGAGACTCAAAGTTCAGCTGAGGCATTTTGAGGATGGCAGGGGGAATGCGCGACCCCCTTTCCAGGACTCCACGCCCCCCCTGGGGGTCGCGACCCCCAGATTGAAGACCTCTGCGCTAGAGCGAGGTGCATGTGCTGCCATGGCACCCATTCCACCCCCCACGTTTTTTATTTCCTCTTCGGCGGCTGTCCCTGGGTAGTATCAGAGGGTTATATTTAAAAGACAAGCTTTCTAGATTCATTTGAGAGGGTGTTATTTAGAGGGCACCCTATCAGACGCTATTAGCTTAAGTACTATCAAGGGTCCCTGTCTTTTTATATTAAGCCCCTACAATTCCCTGCCCCGTCCGCCTTCCTGGCCTTGGGTGGCCCCTCACCCCTCCCAGGCAAATAAAAGTGCAGGTTTTGTGGGTCAGTCGTCGGACAGGAACGTGGACCAGGAGGAGTGTGGGTAAGTCTCGGATTACTCCTTTATTACTCCATTGTATTAAATTTTGTTTAATTACTTGCATAGTACTGTAGTACGCTTCCCTGAATTTTAAGAGGTGTATAGATATATTAGTCTGAGGTGATAGCTTTAAAGGGGCGCAGAGGGGGCAAGAGGAAGGGCAAAGACCCAGAACTGACACAGTTATTAAAGATGGTGTTAGCTAAGCTTGGGGAGGAGGGGGCCCGAACACTCTGGATCAGAGCAGGATATAGAGGAAGAGCGGGAGGTGAGCGCCCAAGACGGTCCCACGTTCCCCCGATCTGCCTTCCCTCCGGTGAAGGGCAGGATGAAGAAGCAACCCTTGCTCGTCTAGAGAATGGGGCAGAGGGGTCGGTCGCAGCTTGCTCGCAAGCAACGCCTCCAGCTACTACAATCATAGAGCAACACACTGTGCCCTCTTTGCCTGCCACTGACGCACAGGCACAAACCCCTCTTATAGCGCATCAACAAGTGAGGGTTGAAGGGGGAGCTTGTCAGCACACGGTCCAACCCAGCCTTGCCCCCTCCATGGTACTGACAGATTCACAAGGGGTCGGGCTGCCCTGGCAGATCTCAGGCAGAGTCATCAATACCAATCACTCATAAGAATCTGCAACAAGGCAATCCATCTGTACCTGCCACAGTCCCCCCCCCCCCCATCACACTACCTCTTTCCACAGATGCGCACTATTGAACCATGATTACGCCCCCTTTACCACGGTCGCGCCAATCACCCAGCGGCCTTTGGCTAACATGCAGCCGTCACTTACAGAGTCGTGCGATAGAATGGCTCTGATATCGGTGGCTCAGTCGCTGTCTAAGTTGTCTGCGCCTACGAACCCCCGGTGTCAATTACTACCCCTTGGGCTCCTTCCAATGAATTAGGGAACGTCACTGCTGAACTCCAGAAGCAGGTAGAGGCTCTCAGCGCACTGCACGCTACTGCGACAACGGGGTCTAGCAGCTCTAATGCGGAGGGCGCTTCCCCAATCAGGGGGATCGGCCCTGCCAAAGAGGAGGCAGCATCAGGCAAGGCCGCCAACCAAAGTGGGGAGAAAGCGGGTTCTTTGCTGGGGTGAGTTGCACAGGAGAGCAGCTGCTCGTGTTCCCAGTACAAAGGGATCTGCAGGTGCTGCCCTGGAACTCATCTGAGGAGGGCTGTGGCTGCAGGGAGTCTAGTTTATCCTTTGATCTTACACAGAGGGAGCAGAGAGGTGGCTGGGACACCCGTTGGACGAGGGCGTGGGAGGCACTGATCCCGTAATACAGTGCGTCAATGACTCTCCCGTAGCAGAAAGCGCTATATGTGAACTGCTGCCATTAGACTTTTTAACACTTTTTCGCCAGTACATATGTCGCAAGACAAGATGTTGAGCACTATGCAAAACTCAAACACTTGATATTGTGCATCTACAAAATAAAAACAAGCATTTTTTCCAGTTAAAAAATACACTTTTATTTTTATTATGGCGTGGACAGAGTTTGCGCTTTTATTATGGCGTGGACAGACTTTGCGCTTTTATTATGGCGTGGACAGAGTTTGCGCTTTTATTATGGCGTGGACAGAGTTTGCGCTTTTATTATGGCGTGGACAGAGTTTCCTTTTATTATGGCTTGGACAGAGTTTGTGCTTTTATTATGGCGTGGACAGAGTTTGCGCTTTTATTATGGCGTGGACAGAGTTTGCTTTTATTATGGCTTGGACAGAGTTTGTGCTTTTATTATGGCGTGGACAGAGTTTGCGCTTTTATTATGGCGTGGACAGAGTTTGCGCTTTTATTATGGCGTGGACAGAGTTAGCTTTTATTATGGCTTGGACAGAGTTTGCGCTTTTATTATGGCGTGGACAGAGTTTCCTTTTATTATGGCTTGGACAGAGTTTGCGCTTTTATTATGGCGTGAACAGAGTTTGTGCTTTTATTATGGCGTGGACAGAGTTTGTGCTTTTATTATGGCGTGGACAGAGTTTGCGCTTTTATTATGGCGTGGACAGAGTTTGCTTTTATTATGGCTTGGACAGAGTTTGCGCTTTTATTATGGCGTGGACAGAGTTTCCTTTTATTATGGCTTGGACAGAGTTTGCGCTTTTATTATGGCTTGGACAGAGTTCGCGCTTTTATTATGGCTTGGACAGAGTTTGCGCTTTTATTATTGCGTAGATATGTTTGTGTAATTCACACTCATGGATGCAATTTATTGCTCACTGAGTGGATGGCAAAAGCAGGTCCTTTTCCATCTGTTTTGCACCCCCAGGTGGTCATTGGCTTGGACAGAGTTTGCGCTTTTATTATGGCGTGGACAGAGTTTGCGCTTTTATTATGGCGTAGACAGAGTTTGCGCTTTTATTATGGCTTCGACAGAGTTTGCGCTTTTATTATGGCGTGGACAGAGTTTGTGCTTTTATTATGGCTTGGACAGAATTTGCGCTTTTATTATGGCGTGGACAGAGTTTGCGCTTTTATTATGGCTTGGACAGAGTTTGCGCTTTTATTATGGCGTGGACAGAGTTTGCACTTTTATTATGGCGTGGACAGAGTTTGCGCTTTTATTATGGCGTGGACAGAGTTTGCGCTTTTATTATGGCGTAGACAGAGTTTGCGCTTTTATTATGGCTTCGACAGAGTTTGCGCTTTTATTATGGCGTGGACAGAGTTTGTGCTTTTATTATGGCGTGGACAGAGTTTGCGCTTTTATTATGGCGTGGACAGAGTTTGTGCTTTTATTATGGCTTGGAAAGAATTTGCGCTTTTATTATGGCGTGGACAGAGTTTGCGCTTTTATTTTGGCTTGGACAGAGTTTGCGCTTTTATTATGGCGTGGACAGAGTTTGTGCTTTTATTATGGCGTGGACAGAGTTTGCGCTTTTATTATGGCGTGGACAGAGTTTGCGCTTTTATTATGGCGTGGACAGAGTTTGCGCTTTTATTATGGCTTGGACAGAGTTTGCGCTTTTATTATGGCGTGGACAGAGTTTGCGCTTTTATTATGGCTTGGACAGAGTTTGCGCTTTTATTATGGCTTGGACAGAATTTGTGCTTTTATTATGGCGTGGACAGAGTTTGCGCTTTTATTATGGCGTGGACAGAGTTGGCGCTTGCCATCACCATCTCTAAACAGCGCTCCACACCAGACTGCCTATTTGCTTCTGTAAATAATATGGGATTTCCTTACCGAACTCACTGATCCCTATTTTATCGACCTTAAACAGAAAAGAAGTGCAGTGAAAATGTGATTATGCTCTTTGAACTGAGATGTTTGCAGCCAGCGCTAAACTATCTGGCCTTACACGTCACAAGGAAGTATAGGGCTGTATTTGTAATAAAAGACAATAAATGTAATGCATTACTAGATATGTTTGTGTAATTCACACTCATGGATGCAATTTATTGCTCACTGAGCGGATGGCAAAAGCATGTCCTTTTCCATCTGTTTTGCACCCCCAGGTGGTCATTGGTACACGTTATTTTGGTACACGCACAGAAAACATACTCAATTTGTAACAAGCCCCATTTCCCGCCCGGGAGGTCATGTCAGTAGTCATATTTTGAATCAGAAAGACAGACTTGCCGTGTGTAACCGTGATCTGAATGTCTGTTCCTTTTTGTTTTAATATTTATTTCATCGACGATTGGAAATGCAAGAATACATTTGACATTTCCTGTAGTAAGTATATGAGGCATATAATTTAATGTAAATTATTATAAAAAATTAACACAAATGGGATCACCAAAAATACTGCAAAGTAATGCCAACAAAAGAGTAGAAACTAATTTGAATAATCCAACTGAGACATTTATTCATTAGATCCCTTTATTCTTTCTGATATCACATGTGCAGCATGTTTACTCCGTCCACTGCTGATTTTCAATCACATAAAATGGAATGTTGAAAGGCTGAGCCACCAGCAGCAATTTCGCCAGTGTCTCTGTGTCAGCATTTCTCATCCAATGGCAGCAGGAGAAAGAGAATTTGCTGCTTACTGAGGTTTCACGAAGTGTGTCCCTTGGATATCCACTCTAGTTTCCAGGTTTGACAGAAATACCCACTAGTGCAGAGAATGAAAAAAGTGCCAGATGAATCGATGGCTTTTTTTCAGCTGAGCATTCACTAATCTTGAGAAACAGGTAGCAGGGGCCTTTCTCTTAAGTAATTTCAAGGCACCATAAGTAGCAATAAAGTAGATAACTCTGGTGGGTAAACCACTTGCTGGAAAGATCTGTGCGCATTCTAATCAAAGGTTCAAAGCACCATAAAATTGCATAGAGGGTCAATGTACCTGCTGGAAAGCACAGCATGCAACATGTAGATCACATATTTATATGTGTTTTAATGAGATAGTTTAGTTGGCTACTGTTTTTGTTGCTTAGATCCCTCTGTTACTTGTAGGTCACAAGTTAACATCCTTGTAACCTAGCTTAGTGAGTTGTGACCCTGCATCAAGCACCTGATTCCAAACAACAAGGCATATATTTAGAAGCTTACTGGTTTTTACTCAATCTTCTCATATTATAAGGATGCAAAAAATGTTACTTTGGGGAGTGATAAACACTTATTAGTATGTGATATATAAATGGTTATTAGCATTAAAAAAACGAATGTACAGATACATCTGACATTCTAACAATGCATGCAGATTTCTTGCATACAAAGCTTTGAAAGTTCAAAAACATAGCCCGCCCCCTTGTTCCACCTTTAGCGCCGCCCTTATGTTCACCCCCAAACTCCCCTCCTTTTGATGAGTAACTGCACTTATTTATTACATTTGAACCACTGTGTATATATATATATACATATATATATATATATATATATATATATATATATATATATATATATATATATATATATATATATATATCCACAAAGAAATAATATGCTCTTGCAGGAGTCCAGTCTTCTGTTTAGGAAACTTTAATCAGCAAACTGTGCAACCAGTATGGTACGTTTTGGTCGAAATGTGATCAAGGCCGCTTTGCAATTGAAACGCATTAAACTGGTGGCACAGTTTGCTGATTAAAGTTTGCTACACCGAAGGCTGGAGTCCTGCAAGAGCGCATTATTTCTTTGTGGATTCTTGTTTGGTCGTCGGCATGCTACGCCAACTGTATGCTCCACCCCCCATGGCTCAGGTGTTTACAGTAGCATTGTGGATTATATATATATATATATATATATATATATATATATACACACCATACATTACCTACTGGCGGTTGCCAGTGGATAGTTATAGACAGGGCCATGTTTCCACAGAAAAAAACATTTTTGACTTGCCTATATCTTTGGCGTCATTTGACAGATCTTCACAAAAGTTTCCAAAAAAGTGTGCTGGTGGTTCCTGTTGTGCATAGAAAGTTTCTGGGTAATTTGTCAAGAGGGGGCCGAGAAAAAGGGGAGGTCAAAAAAATGTGCATTTCCCATGCTAATTCCCATAGGAGTTTTGAACACGACTACAGCCCGAACCGTTGGATGGAATGACACCAAATTTGGCAGAAACCTAGATTTTGTTCCACAGATTGTGCTTTTGGTTATTTGGTGTAAATTAGTTCGGTTGTTTGTGAAATAGTAAAGGGAAAATAAATTAATATATCTAGGGCCATGGTTCCGTTGCGACAAATTTGCGGCGATCGTGATGTGGTTGTGAATGCACGCGCCACAAGGAATGTTGTGATTTGCTGGCCGCAACCTGGCCAGAAAGTTACAGCCACTGTTTTACTTTATGGGACATGGTCCCTGGGGCAGAAAATAAAAATAAAATGTGGCATAAGGGGTCAGGGTATAAGTACCCTGACCCCAGGGTTGTGATATGGGGGTCTTTGAGGGTCAAGTTATTTTCACGATGCGCGATATTGGTGAATATGTTGTGACACTCAGGGCGCCCCCCCATGTAGCATTGCAACAAGTTTGTTAATATCGGGCGCGACAAATACGTGAATAAGCAAAATAAAAAAAATAAAAATTCATTCACAGGCTCATTCATACACTAATTCATTCAGCCATAGATGCACTCAGATGCTAATGCGCCCACACCCACTCAGACCCACTCATAGACTCACACACTCACTTCCTGACCCACTCAGACCCTCATACACCCACTCACAGAGACAGGCCCTGGGGCCAACCCCCACCTCGCATGACAGAAGGGGTGCTCAGCACTAGGTTGGGTGGTTGCGGAGGTTGGCTGCAGGCCAGGCCCTGTGTCCAACCCCAGCCATTCACGGCCTTTGGTCATGCGCATGCATTGCGCCACTTTGTAACCCTTTGTGCTACATTATTCCTGCGCCAGGCATAATGTATGCAAAGGGGGCATTCCCCTGTTAGGGGGGCCAAAAAATGGCGCAAAGAAATCTAACAGATTTCTTTGCATCATTTTTTTCCGGCACTTTTAAATCCTGCTCGGAGCAGCGTTAAACGTACGCTGACATTAGTTACAACGGGCCTCTGGGTGCTTTGCAGGATTAGCATCAACATTTTTGACGCTAATCCTGCAAAGTGCTGGCCGAGCGTAAAAAATTCTGATGCAAGTCCCCTAACTACCGCCATGGTGCGCTGAATTTTAAATAGGCGCACACATTGTGGCGTTAGGGGGACGCTAAGGGGCGCAAGCAGAGAGGCACTGCACTATGTGCAGTGCCACGTTTCTTAAATATGCCCCATTATTTAAAAGAAATGTCTTGTCAAAACCATATTCTTTGTAAATAAGACTGAATCTGCCAAAAACTCTTTTAAAGAGATCTTTTGAACGATCAAATCGTTGTCTCACCCACAGCTACTAATCAGGGTTCTGTTTACTCTCCAACCCTCTGCCATAATCTGTCAATATTATTCCAATGCAAAATCATTAATATTCATAGTACCTTCACTCCTCACTCTTAAAATTCACAGCATGACTCTTCCCTTTTCAGTGCATCCCTCAGAGGGATCATGGCTTGAATGGGTTCCCTCCCATCTCCCCACAGGTTATGAGAGACCTCATCAACAGTGGGAAATCGGGATCCAGTTGGGATCCATGTCCCCCTGCATGCTCAAAATAGTAGATCCCACGGTCACGCTCACTTTGTGTAACATACGTAACACCCCCATATCACCTAATACCATCCCTGAAGCTTGGAAACCCAACTCCACATTTAAAGAAACCCAACTGGTCTCCCGTAGACCTTACAAATGATCGCCCTATTATTCTGCTGCCAGCTCCTGTGAAAATGTTGGAGAAACACATAAATTACCAACTATCTCACTATCTGCCAAGGTAGGTTCAAGGAGTGCCTCACTTAAGGCTCTTCCTGGATGAACAACAATTGTTTAAAACTGAATTCAGGAAAGGCTGAGGTGTCTGTTCTAGGGAAAAACCTGCAACTTTGTTCTGAAAAGTGGTGGCCCGTCAAGTTTGGCCTGCAAAAAATTTAGGAATAAAGTCTGACAACCAACTCTCTTTCAAACCACAAATTACATCAGTAACTGCATGCTGTTTTGGTTTGATAAAAGTGCAGGGAAAGTGAACAGATTCCTCCCTCAGACTGCTAGGAAGAACTTCACCAGAAAACTCCATCTTGCCCAATACACTGCGGCGAGGATATTGTTTAATCTGCCAGAATCGTGCTCCATCTCAGCAAAACTCAAGGACCTGCATCATCCCCCCCATTGAAAAAAGATGAACATTAAAACAAACTGGTCAAAGGAGCCTTCAGGGTCTCATCGCTTCCTACTCTCTCTCTCAAGAACTTTTAGACCTTCCAATTCTGGATGCCCGCTTCCTCTGAAGTACCAGCTTAATCCTGGAGAAGATCAACCCTTCGCAGCCCTTGGCACCAAACTATGGGACCAATTTCCACAAAGTCTGTGCCTTTTTTTTAACCAGTCGCAATTCCTGAAGGAATTTTCTTCTTGGCATATTAGCCTTTTTGGCGTTTGTCTCAGGTAACAACTGTCTGGTTATTAGTGCCTCGGAGCCCATTTCTTCCTCACTAGATTACATTACAAAGGACTTAAGCACCCCGCGTTCAGCTCAGTGAGTGCGGATTTGCAACCCGTGTCGGTATTACCTTGCGTTTGGGCACCCTATAAGCTCAATTGATTGAAGTGGCCTGGCTCCGTGACATATTCTCGCGACATACCTAGCAGCGGTGGTTTCTTCATTTGCGCGTGGGGGCGTTGACCCGCCCCCCCTGCTGCCCCCACAGTCACATTGCCAATGAAAGTGCCAATTAGGCATAAATGATTGGCTTACTGCAGGCGCGCTGTGTTTCACAGGATTGTCTGCCCGTGTCTCGGCAGGGCGTGGCCATTCAAGCATGGTGCGCATGTCTGGTTGCACAGGTCTGTTACTGTGACCAATCAGACATGCGCACTTAAGGGATCCACATTACGCTGCTAAGGAGCCCTGGGGGAACTCAGCACAGTTGCCACAGTCTCCTTTGGCGCGCTGGGTTCCCCAGCTCACACCAATCCTTGCTTTGCTCTCATTCACTTTACTAGTAAAAACAGCATGAGTGCAAGGTGCGGACTGATTGTTTGTAAAGCCGAGTGAGTTCAGGCTGCAGTGACCTTCAGGATGACGAGTTCTCGGCAGGAAATGCAGGGCTGGGGTTACTGAAGCAAGCTCCTCGGTCATCTTCTGGGCCTCGGTGACCAGTGGCGAGCACCGGTCTTATATATTTTTTTTTTTACATACTTTCTGCCCCATCACTCTGTAAAAGCATCATCCGCTACTGATACCCAGAGATGCCCTCTCCTTCTCAGCCCCTGGTGCCATCTCCCTTGGGCACCAACAGTTATCTTCTCTATCCGCTAAACCCCCTGCGCCATAAATGCCCTGCTCCAGTTCCTCACTGGAATTAACCCACAGCTTTCAGGGTGCTGTGCCCTCCACCACCAATTACCCCTGTTGGGTCTCTCTAGGTGCTGACACCTTCTGTGCCCCAAATGTGCTTGCCACTGCACCCCAAATGTGCTTGCCACTGCACCCCAAATGTGCTTGCCACCAACCAGCCCCTTAAGTGCCTCAAAATGTCCCCTCCCCCAGATGCCCATAGTAGGTGCCCAAAGGTCCTCGTCACTCCTTTGAATCATCATGCCCACCACCCTTGGTAGAGTGCCCATACCCCCTCTCCTCTCTGCTCCACATGCCTTCTCAGGCTTCCATCAGCATTTCGTGCCCATGGCCCCAACCAGCCAATCAAGAGCCAGCTGCAGCCGCTCTCTCTTCGACCCACCTGCCATTTCTCCACGCCCATACTCGAACTGCCCTCAAAGAGGGCACCATGCTCGCCCTTTCCGTGCCACCTCCCCTCTCTAAGTGTTCCCACTCACCCCTCATGCCTTCGGTTCCCCTTTCGGTATTCTAACAATAATTCTTAACTATGGGGGCATCCAGATGCCATTTCTGTGCCAGCCAACTATCTCTAAGCTCCCCCCCTGTACCTCACTCTCACCTTTCAAATACCCCAAAATACACCCTACTTCTGTGCCCCAGGTGCCCCTTCCCAGGCCGCCTGTCACCCCCTTTAATTGTGTTCACCCCACTGTGCCCCAGATGCTGCTGCCCACAAGTGCCTTCTCTTAGTGCCCACGTGTGCCCAACGCTGTGCTTGTCACTGATCGCCCTCCCAAATGCCCCATCTTTAGAACTCCATCCTCCAGCTTCCTCTCTCCATCCCCATTACCCAGCTGCCTTCCCAAGGAGTCACCAGGCTGTCACTCACCAGTGCCTTAGACGCCCCCTTTCTATGCGCTTTACCTCCTACAAGTGCCCCGAAGCACTGCTCGACTCGTGAGAACCACCTTACGCAAGAGGCCCTGACTCTGGCCGCCTGCCCCCTTCTTGAGCAGATGTTCATGTTGCCCTCATGGCCAAGTGCCCGCTGCAGCCTCCAGGGATCGCAAACTGGTCTAACCTTGTAGGGAAAGGGTCAAGGCCAGATCCTTTCCCTACAAGAGAAAGGATCCCTCGCAGGGAAAGGGTCAAGGCCAGATCCTTTCCCCTACAAGAGAAAGGATCCCTCGCAGGGAAAGGGTCAAGGCCAGATCCTTTCCCTACAAGAGAAAGGATCCCTCGCAGGGAAAGGGTCAAGGCCAGATCCTTTCCCCTACAAGAGAAAGGATCCCTCGCAGGGAAAGGGTCAAGGCCAGATCCTTTCCCTACAAGAGAAAGGATCCCTCGCAGGGAAAGGGTCAAGGCCAGATCCTTTCCCCTACAAGAGAAAGGATCCCTCGCAGGGAAAGGGTCAAGGCCAGATCCTTTCCCTACAAGAGAAAGGATCCCTCGCAGGGAAAGGGTCAAGGCCAGATCCTTTCCCTACAAGAGAAAAGATCCCTCGCAGGGAAAGGGTCAAGGCCAGATCCTTTCCCTACAAGAGAAAGGATCCCTCGCAGGGAAAGGGTCAAGGCCAGTAGGTAAGACACGGTATGCGTAATGCTCGGCTCGCGAGCCGCAGGCAGCGTTACTGTGGGAAGCTGGGCATAAGGTGGGAGTGGGCTTTGATGTTGATTGAATAAACCACGTGCATATGTGGTGAGATCACTCTGACATGGAAACTTGGAGGGATGATGCTCATTCACCAAGGAGTGCAGTCTGGAGCTCTCAGGCTGCACTGAGTGCATAACAGAGAGTGAGTCAGTGTTTGACGCTCAGGGTACACCGGCTTGTATGTCACTACCGTCTGACAATGATCTGAATAAGAAGATCTCTACATTCATTTTAATTAAAGAATTACATTTCATCATTTTGTTTTTCATAATACATTTTATTGGGTCATAGCGAAAAGAATAGGCCTGACTTTAGCATACCTATGAACAAGTAACTTGCACTTTCAATCCCACCCATCACACCCATCACTAAACGACAATCCACATTTCCTACATCATGTTCATTATCAGTCACGTGTGCCATTCCCCTGCCTTTCGGTTCCATATCCTCAAATTCCTTCCTTAAGACATGAGCTGACAGGGTGGGCAGGTTCCAAAACAATTCCCCTATAATCTGCCCACTTTTGCCAAATTATAAAGTGCTTTTGGGGACATCCCCTTGCCTGATATATTGATACTCCCAACCCCTTTCAATGATCGACCACTCATTTCCACACCTCAAAGGAAGGGGGGGCTTCTGCCTTCCATGCCTTGGCTATGACCCTTTTAGCTAATGTTAGGCCCAAAAAACAGGAGCAGCCATTTATATCTATTCCTCCTATGCCATCTGTACTGTGGAGGAGGATCAGGTTGGGGTCCAGTGTCATCACCCACAGAGGTCCTCTCCCTGGCAGGAGGTCATGCCTCGCCAGAATTGTGCAGCTCCACACTGTATGAATGAAGGTTCCCTCACCGCCCTGCAGTGGAGGCATCTTGGGGAGGCAATCATACCCATGTGCCAAATTCATCATTTTTTTAAACCTTGAAAAATCACATGGGAGGATTGACTCTTTTAATATGATTGATTAACAAATCCACTTCGGACACAGTACCATAAAAGGGTAATAAGTGTGAGGTGTATTTTAATGAGCGTGAATGTATCTATTTGGTGGAGTATGCATGACTATGTCCTCTTGATTTTGATCTTGCAGGAGAAGTAGATCACTACCTCGTTGCCTCTTTCGGTAAGGGTTAAGAGATTGGACTCTCTAGAATCATTCCCTAAAGTCAACTGTTGCTCACCGCAGCCTTCTTCTGAGAATGGATGTGCCTAGTTCTTACCTTTCCATGACATGATTTGGGGGAGACTATGTTACTTTCTCCATCTCTCTTGGAGGTAGATCCCTTGGGCTTAGCGGTTGTATGGAACAGCCTGTCCATATGTTGGATGAATCCTTATATTGGTCAAATAGCAGTGCTTAATTTGTACCGGTGTTTGCCAGTGTTTAGAACAGGCACTTCTTTCCAAATGCCTGCAATTATTTATGCCAGTATACCACATGATGGCGCTGTCTAATTCGGAACAGAGTTCATAAAAAAGAAAAGGTGTCCCGTATACTTAAAAAAAAAAAAAAAAACGCATGGGGGAAGCCATCCCTACAGAGTGAGGTGACCTGTGAATACCTCAGTCCCTGGCACTTAGAATTTTACAAATGGAGCACTGTCAAGTAGAGAGGAGGTGTTGACATAAGACGCTTGAAATAGCTTCACAGCTAGCTGGTACACCACAGAGCTCAGAACCACCAAGCGTGACTGTCTTCTACTCGAGAAGCGATGCTGCATCTCCAAGAACCCTACAGACAGAGTTGCACACAAAACAGCACTCAACAACTACCACTGGCGCATCAAAGAGGCCGAAAGAACAGTTATCACGGATCGCATAGACGTCGCAGCCAACCACACCAAGAAACACTTCAAAATAATCAAGGAACTCTCCCACCTGCCTGCCAAAGAGACGACAGTACGCCCCTCCCAACAACTTTGAGACTCACTATTCGACTACTTCCACAGCAAGATTGCTAACGTCTATAACAACTTTACACTCAACCCACTTTGTTCAGCCTTGACAACCTCATCCAACCAGCAAACCCCAGCCCGGCTATAACCACCTGGTCCCCACTTGACGTCCATACCACCACTACCATCATGCCCTCCATCCACTCCTGGGCACCCACCGACCCCTGCCCCCACCACCTCTCAACCTTGGATCCAACATAATCAGCACTGAACTAACCAACCTCCTCAACACTTCCATCTCCATAGCATCCTTCCCAGACCGATGGAAGTGTGCAGACATCAAACCCCTCCTAATGAAGCCCTCAACTAACCCCAGGGACCTCAAAAACTACCAGCCAATCTCCCTGCTCGCATACCCAGCCAAAGTACTCAAGAAGGCCATCAACCAACAGCTCACTGACTACCTAGAACGAAACCACCTATTCGACGTATCACAATCAGGGTTCTGAGACAGCTATAGCACCAAGTCTGCGCTCGTCGCTGCAACAGACGACATCAGAAGCCTCCTCGACCAAGGGGAAACAATGGCTTTGATTTACCTCGATCTATCTGCAGCATTCAACACCATCACCCACCACATCCTCATCGACAGACTCTACAACATTGACATTCGACAACACGCCCTCAGGTGGATCATTTCATTCCACTCAGGACGCACCCAGAGCATCTGTCTACCTCCTTTCACCTCCGCTCCCAAGAACATCATAGGACGGCGTGCCCCAAGGATCATCCCTCAGCCCCACTCTGTTCAACATCTACATGACCCCCCTTGCGGACATCGTCAGATCCCACAGACTCAACATCATCTCCTACGCCACGACACTCAGCTCATCCTCTTGGTCACTAAAGACCCATCTAACACAAAAGCAAACTTCTACAACGCCATGACCGACGTAGCCAACTGGATGAGAGACAGCTGCATCAAATTGAACTCCTACAAAAGCAAGGTACTGATCTTTGGAAAGAACATCTCCACTTGGGACCACAGTTAGTGGCCTAAGAAACTCGGACCCACTCCCTCACCGCCTGACTATGCTCGAAACCTCGGCATAAGCTTGGAAAGCCAACTGGCCATGAAACAACACGTCAACACAGTTGACTCCTCCTGTTTCCACACCCTCCACATGCTCTGCAAGATCTTCAGATGGATCCCAGAAAACACCGTAAAGATCGTCACACAAGCCCTTGTCACTGGCCGTTCGACTATAGCAACGCACTCTACATCGGTATCTCCTCCCAGCTCCTCAAAGGAGCTCAGACAATACAGAACGTGGCAGCCAGACTCATCCTGGACTTCCCCAAGCGTCCCCACATCACTCGGCACCTCAGGAAACGTCACTGGCTCCCTGTCCAGAAAAGATGCCAGTTCAAGACGCTCACACATGCCTTCAAAGCCCTCCACAAACTAGGATCTTCCTACTACAACCACCAGCTGAACTTCTGTCTTCCCTCAAGACACCTGCGCTCCACGTCACATGTCCCCCACATCCAACGCACCCTCAGTGGGGGTCACACATTCTCCTACATCGCAGCCAAAGCCTGGCATGGCAGAGCGTCCCCCTCCGAATGGCACCCTCCCTGGCAGACTACAGAAAGCAACTCAAGACCTGGTTTTTCGATGCAGACGCAGCAACCTCAGCGCCCGGATACCCCTAGGGGTGATATTGATGCGCTTTATAAATGATTGATTGAGAGCCAATCATGATATCTGCACAACATGAACTTTGTATTAGTTTCCCAAAACTCCATCCCTACTAAAGCATAATTTAGAAATCTTTGCCCTCACGGAGCAGCGCTGCTTAGATCTGCTGCTTCTCACTGAAACCCGATTTACAGTGAGCTCCTCTCCCAACTTTGTGGCCTCATTAGCTTCAGGATATAATATTCTGGCCCAGGATACCAGGAAAATAGGATTGGGAGTGGTGGTCATTTTTGAAGACTCACGGAAGATGGTGTCTCTCCCATCACCTTCAATTAATTCTGATGAGTATTTTTATTTTTTAATTTTGTTTTGGGAATTTTAAGATAAAGACTATTTTGTTTACCATCCCACTAATAACTGTATTACATCTCTACATGGCTTTAGTGAGTATCTCAGCATCAGACTTCTCTCTAGTGCTAGAGTATTAATGGTGGGTGACCTTAAACTCTGGACCAGCAATTATTGACTAGCCCCAGAGCTAAAGGATTTGTGGACATGCTATTCATGTTGAATCTGGATAGACATATTTGAGGCCGTACTTGTGATAAGGGAAACGATTTGGTCCAGTTATGGTCCTCAAACCTTAATATCATTGAACTTAGGCGCTGATTACGAGTTTGCCGGACGGGAACACCCATTTGCCAAACTTTAGACAGGGTGGCCACCACTGTAGTGGCGACCTCCCTGCCGGCCCCATTATGGCTTTCCCACTGGGCTGACGGGCGGAAACCAAAGTTTCCACCCGTCAGCCCACAGGAAAAGTGGCGCCAGCATTGTCGCCGGCTTGTAGTTGAGCCGACGACAATGTGCCTCCCACAGCACCACCCTGGGTGATTGCAACCTGCACCCGCCGTCAGCCCGTTGGGATCGGCGATCCCGGCAGAGACAGCGGTACCGTGGCGGTCGGACCACCAGGGTCGTAATGTGGCAGTCAGACCGCCACAGCAGATGCGGTCCACCCCGCCACCGCGAGTCTGTCAGTCTAGTGACCCCCAGACTCGTAATTAGGCCCTTACTCTTTACATGTGTGTAGGGTCACCCATCATGTTGTTAGGTGAATTGTACATAGTGATAGTGTTAAAACGACAACACCGCATGAAGGTTTAGCCTACAGAAACTGGGAAATCTTTCAGCTACCTGCTTCAGCGGAGACTATATCTACCTCCATGTTTTCTGTCCCTTTAATGGTGGATGCACAGCTTTTCATAAGTGGCTGACTAAGGCCAATGATAAATATGTTTTTTTCTGATTCTGCCATACAATATAGAAGGCATACTCCTTATTACCTTTAAACACTATCAATCCCTGAACCCTAAACTCCTTACAACCCCATAACACTACTCATCCCTGCACCCTAGAAACTTATTACCACTTCAAAAAGCACCCATCCACAAACTCTAAAAACCCTAAACCACCTCTAAAAATGTATCATCCTTAAATCCCCTTGCCATCCTTAAAACCCCTACCTTATTTTTTTTTTTTTATATTTTTTAAATTATATACCTAAATTATTAAATTGGACATTTTTTATTAGTATAATTGATTCTTGCCGAACATTATTTTCGTAATACCATTTAACTTTACCATATATATTTATTAATTAACAAATTAATTTATATTAGAGTTATTTTAAAGTTACAATTTATATTTATATATTTATTGAATAAATTACCCACCTAAATTAATTATTTGCTAGTAAGTAAATTGCAACAAACTTTTAAAATAAATGCAAAGTCTCCATTCCTTCAAATTATATATGTGTTTATGTTTTCAATTGTTTGTATGTATACACACTCCCATATATATGTACACACATATGAACATTTGTATACAAACACAAAAATCTCATGCTAAAACATATATTTTTAAGTAACTTAATAATAACGTACCTTCAAAGTAAAGGCCCTTTCCTGCAAGGTAAAGGCCTACGAAGTAAAAGACTCATAAGCCTACCTGTGATGTAAACGCTCCAGATGAGCCTCCCTGCAATGTACCTTCCCACGAAGCGTGAACTGCGAAGTAATGCTATCATACCCCTACAAACGCCAGGACAGGCTTGCTCCTAACTTCTATTTTCTATCTAAACTCAGGCGCATGTTTACAAGGATTGATGCGTCACAATTTCTTGCGCTGCGGCAAGACAGGTTACAACACCATGGATGTGTCGTATTTACAATACGAGGGGCATGGTGTAAGAGGATGTGTCCGAAATTCTGACGGATCAGTGGGAAGGATGCCACAATGCACCAGGGCCAAAAGTGGCACACTGTTGGAGTTGGCCTTACAACCGACTCATCTTCAGCAATACATAAAAAAACTGAGGCGATGCGTCAGTTCTGACTGACGCAAGTAGCCTAGTGGGTGGGGATTGTAAAATGATGGAATAGTCACCTTTTACACTATTACATTGGTCCTGGATGTATTGCAGACAAGTATGAAGTATGGTTATGTGTCACATTACAGTGGGCATAGTCTACTTATGTGTATGTAGAGACCTAAGTATGTGTGACATGTTGAGTGACATTTGAATGTGAGCGAATGCCAGTATATGTTGTAATGTACAGTGGCAATTCATGTGTTACCTACCTTATGTGTGTACTTGCCTGTTGTGCTTTGGAGTACGCTTGGCCGGACATGGGGACCCATTCCTCTAAGGAGATATGACAATTCTGGCCTGTCCCTTACATGGAGTACACAGCGTCACATTGACTTGCTGCAGTGGATGATGATATCATATGTGCCATGGTCCCTGATTGGTCAGGGGAACCTCCAACATGATTGTTACCTATGTTGACCTACTACTAGTAGAGGGGATGGGCTTTTACAACTCATTACAGTGTGTTAAGTGGCTTTAGATGGTCAGATTTCTATGGCACAGCCACTGCATCGATTCTATGCCTGGGTAATGGAGGTGTAGAAATGTTGACGCATTCCAGCCTTTGCGCAACGCATCTGAAAGAAGCTTCACACATTGAAAATCTTGTAAACATCACTGCGTCAGATGGAAGTGAGATTTTCTGACGGAACGCCCACCCTGCATACATTCTAAACTGAGTGATGCAGTCGGTTCCCACACAGGCTTTTTCTGACACAGGCCTAGAAAAACTGACGTAGTGGGTAAAATGCGTCGCCTTGTAAATATGGAGCTAACAGACCGCTGCCAGAGTGTAAACAAAACGATGCAACATCAGTGAAAGCTCCTTTAAATGTGCCCCTCAGTTTGGAAAACCATTTGTCCAAGCCACAGACTTAAACTATTCTTCATTGCATGACTTTCCTGTGGTATTCTATCCATTGGCTCTCTTTTTGTTGTCGTTATTTTATGTTATGTATTAAGTGAAATACTTTTAATGCTACCTTTGTTTTATTTGTAAGGGTCTTGAAGCTCGAATTTACGTGCACTACTGCTTTTTGAAAATGATGTGTCAGAGGGGCATTAGATGGGTGGCACATGGGCATTCCCATGAAACCACTCATGGGTTTTGACGCAAAGCCCCCTCTTCTAATATTAGTAGACAGGGTTTTGCACCAAAAAATAACGCCAATTCAAAGCAGGTGCTGAAAAGGAGAAATGCTTTTATTTCTCCTTTCTTTTCTGACTTTGATGTGTGCTGCAATGTACAGCACACATACAAAGGAAGAAAAGTTTTAAAGTTAGTTTAAGCATAGTATTTTGTATTGAAAGGGTACCCTACCATTACAAAACCTATGCCAGACTATCGCAGACACCCTTGCACTATGGTGCAGAGGTGTGTATGTGGCAAACTCCTGCCTGATCGGGCTCCGGGTGTAGGGAGAGGGGGGAGAGCACCATATTTCTGTAGACGTACAGGGCCACTGGAATTATGTGATTGTGTAGCTGCAGCGTTTTTTACATAACTATAGATTTGTCGCATTTGCCACATAATTCATCATCTGCCACATAATCTGCAGATTTGTATCAAAAAATACATTTGTTTCTATTTCAAACGGCTCAAAAGTTGCTAAAAACGCAGTGACGTGCAGCCACGTAGCAGAGGGCCCTTGGGAAGGTTCCCCGGTCATCTTTCTGTTGGCTTATGCTATATTTGGGTATTACAGTGGCAAGAATGAGGTGTAACCAATGTCCAGAAAGAATTAACAAGTGTAAAAATGTCAAATGAATGAAATAATACTATCTCGAAATGTGCTACATTAAGCCGCATAGTTTGCCTTTTCTTGCCGCATAATTTGCTCAAACTTGCCCATAATTATACCCTTTCCTGCCGCGTAATTCCAGTGGCCTTGGAGATATGACACTCCCCTCCTCACCTTGTCAAGTAATGCGGCAACTTTAAGTGCTGCGCCGCGTTGCCTCGCATCTTTGTAATTCTCGCTCCTATTGTGATTGTGCATTTTTTTTTATGTGAGTTATTTTTGAAAACTTCCCGATTTTCACCATTTGGTTTAAGATTACCTACTTCTGTGAATTGCGAGGTCCTCGTCAACATATTACAGCTTAATTTTCACACTAAACAAACCCAGCCACATTGGGAAATATGTGTCGGCTTTATCTCTACAAGTTTAACTTACGACACAAATGGTTGCAAAGGCAACATTTTCACGTACATTTGGGCAAACAAAACATAAACCTTTCCAACTTTGTGAAGTTGCAATTTTAATAGAATTTGTAAAGCCTGCGAGTGAAAAGTTTAGCAAGTTTGCACACTTGTGTTTAGAAAATGTTTTGGATTATCATTTAAGTTTACCTTCAGATATGAGACATGTTTTTTTGGCCAATATATTTGAAAAGTGGGGTTCACGCATCCCTGTGGCTCCATTTCTTAAAGAAAAACACTTGAGGCAAAGCTGCCTGAAAACTGCCGTGTAAAACGCATGCTTTCTGGCCGTCCTTGGCTACTCACTCAAGGACTAAGCTCATTCGACTGAAATTTTTCCAGAGCTCCCTCCCCACACCAGGGTCATACTCACAAAACAAAAGCATGACTTACAAGTAACAGTCCTGAACACATCTCATCCTCCAATACTGGCAGGATAGCTCCGTGGGTTAATGCACCAGCTGGAGAGAGCTGTAGACACGCTGCAGATCCAAGGTTTGCATTCAGCCAGAGGCGACTCAGCCTTTCATCCTTCTGGGGTCAATGACATGCGTACTATCCAGGAGGGTAAAAAAAGTATTAAAAAAAGTGCGAGTGTAATTTTTAAAAAAAGAAAGGACAATATCATGAAACATTTGTGGAGTTACACAGGTAGTGTCTGGTTGCGAAATTATGTGGTAGATATGGAAAATATGATCATGTTACACATAACCACTGGTCGAACATGCTGGAGAGTTTGCCAAGGCCAAGAGGTACCTATTGAGTGACAAAACGCCATCCTGTGCAGGGAAGACATTCACAGCACAAGACGTGGGGCGGAACCGGCCCCCTCGTTGGCTAAAGTTTTGCTGGTGGTCATGCCGCACAACTGGATGCAACAGACAGCGCACATTTACTTCCCATGTTGTTGTCTTGAGCGTGCTGCAATGTGTTGTGTTGCGCTGCGCGAGCGTCTGGCAACCTCAAGAAAGTGGGCCCTAGGGTGGCCAGTGGGACGGCCCTCGTGGGAGCAGAGCTACCCCGGACACTGCCAAGGAGCTCCTTCTAATAGGATATCAGACACATTTACTCCCCCTAGAAAGGTTTGAAACATCTGTTTTGAGAAAACACTCTCTGACTTTCTCAGCTTCCGTTTTTACTGATTTTTTACGGATAAATGCAGACAGAAAGCACCGTGTTTCCTGTCTGTATTTATTTTTAGAAGCCAGGCAAAAGCTGAGCAAAGAGAGAAGATGGGGAGTTAAAAACCACAGGATGAGATTTCCTTAAATGCAGGTAAATGTTAACATATATGTGTAGCTCAACGCCTCCGGGTGGCGTGTTTTCTATATGTGGCTGACTGAGCTAAACTGACAGGCATCCTCGCATGAGTGCAAGTCTAGGAGTAAACTAAATGTGGGAAGAACATAAAATAAATGCGGGCAATTACGAATAAATGGCCAATAACTAAATATGGATAAATACAGACGGCAATGTTACAAAACATATGCACCATAGAACCGAGGGTCCCAAGTGTGACTAATAACCACACCGTGAAGTTGGTGCTGGGTGGAGTTTGCCCATTCATCTGGCCACCACCTCAACCTCTCCTGCCTCCCCCTCCTCCACCCAACAAAGAGTGATGCTTGGATGGCATAGCGCTGTCCCGTGCCCTCCTGGGTCTTCCAAACACCTGAAGGCGTGCAGAGCAAACACCGACTGAATGCTCCTGTTCTGCCCACTGACAGTCTAAAGAGTTCCTGAGACCAGGGCTTAGCCGGCTGAAATGGGAGAAGGCGCTGAGTGCGGGGAGGTGGCGAGGCCCTTTGTTGAGTCAAGCATCCAAGACAATGGCTGGGTGTTGAAAAGCGAGAGGTTATAAGCTGGGCTGGTAAGGTGAGACCACCGTGGAGTGAACCTCTTTGGCTCAGTCCAAGAGGAAGTGGGCCATCAAGCCCGGCTTTTCTTCTCCAGTGGCCTTTGTTGTAGGCGATGCTGATGGCCTGGACTTTGGTGTGCATCTGTTGACTGTTGCTAGTTTTAGCATCCCCTCCCTTGTAAAAGCTTGTCATGTCCAGATGCCTTCAGACATCTACCTTCTATGTGATGTCACTTCCTCTGGTGGTATCTCGTGTCAATCGGATGCGCAAACCACAACATGGATGAGAAGGTTGGATGAGTTGGTGTCCTATCTCTGTGGGAAGGAACCAGAGGTCCCCCGACACTCTGTCCTGGTACACCCTATAGCGGACCCCTAGACCTGCTGTTAGTCAAGGTTTAATAGTACGGCGCCCCACTGCCTTGTGGCTAGGTTCACACTATGTACGTGCAACATGCTCGCATACATACATGTAACAGGTATTTATCCATCATGAAAAATGAACATATGTTCAAGATTTACTGGATGGAACACCACCTGTCTTTGTGTCATGCCACGATACATGTTTTAAATATGAAAAGACATCAGGGGATTGGAACATTCTGATGTCTTTAAAAAAATATGCGATTGTTAAATGAATATTGAAGTTTTTGAAAAAATATCCAATTTGTTGGAGAGCCATCCTAAGAGAACCTGTCAAACTCTGCAAATCAAGGAGCGTAAATGGGCCTCATTACGCATTGTTTGGAGCGGGGGTGTAGGGAAAGGGGTACATCTCTGGTCGATTCTGAATGAACCAGTGCTCCTGCACCCAGAGTCAGCAAGTGCAGAAGCGGTGGGTTTACCAGGTGCATTTACTCACCCAGTAGAAACAGATTTCGGTCCACTGGACTCTTCCAGCCAATAGGATCAGGTGGACAATAGCAGCCGACAATGCCCCAGACTCTGGAATTCACATGCGGTAAATGCCTCAGTGCTCCTGGGTCTCCATGTTACCCCATCCTTTACATGAAATGTCCAGATTCACGGTGGGGACTTTGGCTGGAATCCTTAATTCCGACCCTGATATCGCCACCCTTTAATTCTTGGCAACTCGTAATCATGCATTGGATGAAACAAGAGTCTATGCATGTAGTGGATAGAAAAATGCCACCTTTGGGGCCTAAACGGTTCCATTGATAATGACTCTAGAGCCCAGACGGTTCCATTGATCATGACTCTGGAGCTCAGATGGTTCCATTGATCATGACTCTGGAGCCCAGACGGTTCCATTGATCATGACTCTAGAGCTCAGATGGTTCCATTGATCATGACTCTAGAGCCCAGACGGTCCCATTGATCATGACTCTAGAGCTCAGACGGTTCCATTGATCATGTCTCTGGAGCCCAGACGGTTCCATTGATAATGACTCTGGAGCCCAGACGGTTCCATTGATAATGTCTCTGGAGCCCAGACGGTTACATTGATAATGACTCTGGAGCCCAGACGGTTCCATTGATAATGACTCTGGAGCTCAGACGGTTACATTGATCATGACTCTGGAGCTCAGACGGTTCCATTGATCATGTCTCTGGAGCTCAGACGGTTCCATTGATAATGACTCTGGAGCCCAGACGGTTCCATTGATAATGACTCTGGAGCTCAGACGGTTCCATTGATAATGACTCTGGAGCTCAGACGGTTCCATTGATAATGACTCTGGAGCTCAGACGGTTCCATTGATCATGACTCTGGAGCTCAGACGGTTCCATTGATAATGTCTCTGGAGCCCAGACGGTTCCATTGATAATGTCTCTGGAGCCCAGACGGTTCCATTGATAATGACTCTGGAGCTCAGACGGTTCCATTGATAATGACTCTGGAGCCCAGACGGTTCCATTGATAATGACTCTGGAGCTCAGACGGTTACATTGATCATGACTCTGGAGCTCAGACGGTTCCATTGATCATGTCTCTGGAGTTCAGACGGTTCCATTGATAATGACTCTGGAGCCCAGACGGTTCCATTGATCATGACTCTGGAGCTCAGACGGTTCCATTGATAATGACTCTGGAGCCCAGACGGTTCCATTGATCATGTCTCTGGAGCCCAGACGGTTCCATTGATAATGACTCTGGAGCTCAGACGGTTCCATTGATAATGTCTCTGGAGCTCAGACGGTTCCATTGATCATGTCTCTGGAGCTCAGACGGTTCCATTGATAATGACTCTGGAGCCCAGACGGTTCCATTGATCATGTCTCTGGAGCCCAGACGGTTCCATTGATCATGACTCTGGAGCCCAGACGGTTCCATTGATAATGTCTCTGGAGCCCAGACGGTTCCATTGATCATGACTCTGGAGCCCAGACGGTTCCATTGATAATGACTCTGGAGCCCAGACGGTTCCATTGATAATGACTCTGGAGCCCAGACGGTTCCATTGATCATGACTCTGGAGCCCAGACGGTTCCATTGATAATGACTCTGGAGCCCAGACGGTTCCATTGATCATGACTCTGGAGCCCAGACGGTTCCATTGATCATGACTCTAGAGCCCAGACGGTTCCATTGATCATGACTCTGGAGCCCAGACGGTTCCATTGATCATGACTCTAGAGCTCAGACGGTTCCATTGATCATGACTCTGGAGCCACAACGGTTCCATTGATCATGACTCTGGAGCTCAGACGGTTCCATTGATCATGACTCTGGAGCCCAGACGGTTCCATTGATCATGACTCTGGAGCTCAGACGGTTCCATTGATAATGACTCTGGAGCTCAGACGGTTCCATTGATAATGACTCTGGAGCTCAGACGGTTCCATTGATAATGACTCTGGAGCCCAGACGGTTCCATTGATCATGACTCTGGAGCCCAGACGGTTCCATTGATCATGACTCTGGAGCCCAGACGGTTCCATTGATAATGACTCTGGAGCTCAGACGGTTCCATTGATAATGACTCTGGAGCTCAGACGGTTCCATTGATAATGACTCTGGAGCCCAGACGGTTCCATTGATCATGACTCTGGAGCCCAGACGGTTCCATTGATCATGACTCTGGAGCCCAGACGGTTCCATTGATAATGACTCTGGAGCCCAGACGGTTCCATTGATAATGATTCTGGAGCCCAGACGGTTCCATTGATCATGACTCTGGAGCCCAGACGGTTCCATTGATAATGACTCTGGAGCCCAGACGGTTCCATTGATAATGACTCTGGAGCCCAGACGGTTCCATTGATCATGACTCTGGAGCCCAGACGGTTCCATTGATCATGACTCTGGAGCCCAGACGGTTCCATTGATCATGACTCTGGAGCCCAGACGGTTCCATTGATAATGACTCTGGAGCCCAGACGGTTCCATTGCTCGATCTTGGCTTTTATCAATAGGGAGACCAAAGTCACACCTGTAGACCTCATAGGCACCCCTCGCTTTAGGATTACTCAGTCGTAGTCTGGGTGGAGCCCAGACGGTTCCATTGATCATGACTCTGGAGCCCAGACGGTTCCATTGATCATGACTCTGGAGCTCAGACGGTTCCATTGATCATGTCTCTGGAGCTCAGACGGTTCCATTGATCATGACTCTGGAGCTCAGACGGTTCCATTGATAATGACTCTGGAGCTCAGACGGCTCCATTGATCATGACTCTGGAGCTCAGACGGTTCCATTGATAATGACTCTGGAGCTCAGACGGTTCCATTGATAATGACTCTGGAGCTCAGACGGTTCCATTGATAATGACTCTGGAGCCCAGACGGTTCCATTGATAATGACTCTGGAGCCCAGACGGTTCCATTGCTCGATCTTGGCTTTTATCAATAGGGAGACCAAAGTCACACCTGTAGACCTCATAGGCACCCCTCGCTTTAGGATTACTCAGTCGTAGTCTGGGTGGAGCAGATTGCCACATTGAATTCTGCATTTTATTGGACATGTTATTCTTCTGTTGTAATGGGCACTGCGAGGCCTCCGCAGAGTGGTTCTATCTCCGCCAAAAGGGACAGCTCAGAGCCAACACCGCGGGAGTCACTGCACTGACAACCACCAATTGAATGACTCAATTTAGGGCTAGGGCTGTCGGCTGTCACATTGATGCGTCGGTGTCCACCCTTGCATCTGTTGGGTGGGGACTGATCTGGGCCCGTCACAAGGGTCGCATCGTAGAGGGTCGCGCCCAGGGTGGCGTGCAGTTCCGGCAGCACTCTATACTTTAATCAACTGAATATCTTGGGTACTGTTGGTCATAGTTTGCTGCAATGATAATTGTGGCAATAACTCATCGTTTATTATTTTTTTCCAACTATCCTGTTACTCTGTTTTAATTGTGATCTTTTTTGTGCCAAAAGAACAAGTATTTGGCCACAAATTGTGGAGAAGGATCACATCACCTGTATCTGCAATTTGTACCCTGAGGTATGCTCCCCAATCCATTAGATTTTTTTAAATTACCTACTGTAATACAAAAGGAATCATACTGTGTAATACCTAAAAAGCATTCTTGTGTAATAAATGTTATCTTCTGAGATAGAATGTATGCAATGGGGGTGTTCCCCCATTAGGGGGTCCAAAAAAATGGAGCAAAGAAATCTATAATATTTCAGGGCACATTTAAGAGCCCCTAGCGTCATTCTAACACCACATTAGTGTCTTTTTTACGCTAATGTGCCGTTAGAAGGCCATTGCGCCACTTTGTAACCCTTTGCGCTACATTATGCGTGCGCCAGGTGTAATGTATGCAAAGAGGGCATTCCCCCTTTAGGGGGTACAAAAAAATGGAGCAAGGAAATCGAAAAGATTTCCTTGCCTCATTTTTTCGGCACTCTTAATGCCTGTTCTGAGCAGGTGTTAAAAAGAGGTACACCATTGATTACTACGGGCCCCTATGTACTCTGCAGGAGTAGCGCCAAAATATTGGCGCTACTCCTGCAGAGTACATCAGTAGCGTAAAAAAAAAAATACTCTATTGTCCCCTACCCAGTGCCATGGTGCGCTGTATTTTAAATACGGCGCACACATGGTGGCGGTAGAGGGGGGGCGCTAAGGGGCGCAAGGAAACTGCCGCTGCATTGTGTGCAGTGCCACTTTACTTAAATATGTCCCTTCTTTGTGCCATTTTTTGCGGCATTTTTAACGCCTGCTCAGAGCAGGCGTTAAAGGGGGCACATCATTGCTTACAAAGGGTCCCAATGTACTGTTCAGAGTTAGCGCCTAAATTTTGCAAGTAACCATGAACAGTACATCCATAGCGTCAAAAATGTTGACGCTATTGCCCCGTACCCTGCGTCATGGTGCGCCGTATTTGAAATATGGCGCACACATGGTGGCGCAGTGGGGCGCTAAGGGGCGTGAGAAAAGTGGCGCTGCACCGGGTGCAGTGGGTGCAGTGGGTACACTGGGTGCAGTGGGTGCAGTGGGTGCACTGGGTGCAGTGGGTGCACCCAGTGCACTGGGTGCAGTGGGTGCACTGGGTGCAGTGGGTGCAGTGGGTGCACCGGGTGCAGTGGGTGCGGCTCCACTTTTCCTAAATCATGGCCTACATATCACCAGTGTACGTCTCGCGGCCCAAAGCACACCATGTCCTGTAATACACAAAAACACATTTGCTATAAAAAAAATAAAACAGATCCTATAATATTTAAAATATTACTCCCCTCCCTGAAAAAAATAGGAAGTCAGCCACGCAGTATATAGTACAGCATCCTTGGAAACAGACAAAATACAACACCCAGTAATACTCAAAGCTGATGCCCTGTCATATGTAACAAACCACCCCTCGAGATACACAGAAAATGATATCCTGGGATACACATCATGATATATGATCCTATACGTCATCCACTTTAATAAACAACAAATCTTACTAACAATCTGGCCCGTGGAGAGGTTCGGAACCAAGAAGCAGAAACTTTAGAAATGTTTTTTTTTTCAAAACAGCATTGTAGATTGAGAAGCCTCGTGGCGGAAATACATGTACTTCTTTCAGTGATGTGATCGTGTGGAACAGTGGTGATTTGAATCCTTTATCGCAGGTGTGATTGCGCGCACCTCCGTGAGTATTTTAAGGGGCACACTTTTTAATCTGTCAGTGTGTGCTCGAACCTCCACACTGACGACAGCAGGATCGGGCCACCGTCCTTTTTCAGATTTTAACGATCTGAAAATATGGGCAATTGATGTATTTATGCCCTTATACTGGCTGTTCTCATCACCCAATGCACAGGTAACATGTGCCCAAGCACCAGAGAGTTCTCAATATTAGCCTAGGTCTGTGGTTCCCAACCTTTTGACTTCTGTGGAGCCCCACTTTATCCTTACCGGAGCCCGGGGACCCCCACTGAATCTTTATTGGAATCCAGGGACCCCCCCACTGAGTCATTACTGAAAGCTGGGGACCTAATCTGTTAATATTATTTATTTTTCTAAGCTATCACGGACCCCATGAAGAGGCTTTGCGGACCCCCAGGGGTCCCCTGACCACAGGTCGGGAACTACTGGTCTAGGGTGACCAGAACTCCCGGTGCCCTCCTTTCACCAACAGCTCTGGAGTTCTAAATAGTTGACGAAGTAATTTAGGGCCAGATGTAGCAAAGGGTTTTACCCATTTTGTGTCTATGGGAAAATGTGTTGGTACATATGGCCCTTAATGCATTATATACACACACACATTTACAGGACAGGTCAGATATAAAAGTGAGATGAAGAGCTTTAGTCCTACTTTTATGTCTAACCTGTCCCGGTTTTTTCTTTTCAAAATCTGGTCACCTATATTAGTCACGTGAGATCGTTTCCATTTACAAAATGGAACTTCTAGGGTAACCGAGTCACCCCCGAGACTCCCCCGGTGTCCGCTTTCCACCCCCAGCAAAGGCAAAGCTGAAATTTGGCAAAGAGCGGCTGAGAGGCAAAAGGCCCGGAGGACCGGATGCTGCTGCTGTGCACTGAAATGTTTCATCCAGCGCCAAGTGAGCAATTGTGAGCTACAATGAAAACATTTTTTAAAAAAATCTTTCAGAGCATGGTAGGAAAAAAACACGAAAAGAGAATCAGAAACCATTTAGGTTAGAGGCCGTGAAAGGGAGAATCAAAAAAATAAAAAGAGAGGGGGGTAAAGGCAGAAAAAAAGGAAGGGGGGACGCGGATAAAGAAAGGAGGGAATGAGTGGGGAGGGAGGAGTAACGGAAGGAACAAGACAAGGAGGGGGTGAAAGAGGGATTGATAAAGGGAGAGGTAAAGAAAGAACTGAGAGGAGAAAGGGATGAAGGAAGGACAGAGAGAAGGGGATGAATGAGCGAAGGAAGGGATTTGAAAAAGGAGGGATGAAAGAAGGACTGAGAGAAGGGAAGATAAAAGAAAAGGAAGGGGGTGCAGGGGGTGTAAAGGAAGGAATAAGAGAAGAAATGAATAAAGGATTGAATGGCAGCGAGGGAAGTGACACCGGAAGGAGTGAGAGAAGGAGGGGTGAGGGAGGTCGGGATGCACGGAAGGGATAAAAACAGAGAGAGAAGGGAAAGACTGAGGGAAGGAAGAGGAAGGAAAGAATAAGAGAAAAAGTAGAAGAAGGGAAAATGAAAGAGGGAGAGAGGAAGAGTAAAAGGATGAAAGAATGGAGGAAGGAAAGGGGGAGGAGGGAGGGAGATGTTAAAGACGAAGGATGGAGGGGAAGGAGGGATGGAGGGGTAGGATGGAGGGGAGGAGGGATGAGCGAGGAGTAAAGGCAGCAGTGCCGGTCGGCGCTAGAGAGCGGGGTGAGAGAAGGGGGGGCGAGTGATAAGAACCCCAGGAGGGGAGAGGGGAGGGGGAGCGGAGAAAAAGAAAGAAGAAGGAAAAATGGGGGTGAGAAGAAAGCTAAAATTGGGGGAGAGGAGGAGAGCGGGGAAGGAGCGCGGGTGAGGAACGAATGAAGGAAGTTATTGGTGGAGAGATGGGGGGAACCGGAGGGACCGAAGGGGGTGGGAGCAGTGAGGGAAAAAGGCGGGAGGAGTGAAAGGAAGGGAAGACGCTGCCTTTCATTCCGGATGCTGCACGGGGTGGGGGCAGAGCGCTGGGAGCGCGGCTGTGCACACAAGGGTGTAGGTAGGTGTGCACACAAGAGTGCACGCATGAGTGTACGCGGGAGTGCACACGGGAGTGCACGTGGGAGTGTACACAGGAGTGTACAGAGGAGTGCGCAGAGGAGTGTACAGAGGAGTGCACACAGGCGTGTACAGAGGAGTGTACACAGGAGTGCACATAGGAGTGTACACAGGAGAGTACAGAGGAGTGCACGCAAGAGTGCACATAGGAGTGTACACAGGAGTGCACGCAGGAGTGCATCTAGGAGTGCACACAGGAGTGCACGCAGGAGTGCACACAAGAGTGTACAGAGGAGTGCACATAGGAATGTATACAGACTTGCACCTAGGAGTGTACAGAGGAGTGTACACAGGAGTGCACACAGGAGTGTACAGAGGAGTGCACATAGGAGTGTACAAAGGCGTGCACCTAGGAGTGCTCATAGGGGTGCACACAGGAGTGTACAGAGGAGTGTACGAAGGAGTGCACACAGGAGTGCACGCAGGAGTGTACACAGGAGTGCACATAGGAGTGCACGCAGGAGTTCACATATGAGTGCACGCAGGAATGTACAGAGGAGTGCACACAGGAGTGTACAGAGGAATGCACACAGGAGTGCACGCAGGAGTGTACACAGGAGTTCACATAGGAGTACACAGGAGTGTACAGAGGAGTGCACATAGGAGTGTACACAGGCGTGTACATAGAAGTGCACACAGGAGTGCACATAGGAGTGCACATAGGACAGTACAGAGGAGTGCGCACAGGAGTGCATGCAGGAGTGTACACAGGAGTGCACATAGAAGAGTACACAGGAGTGCACATAAGAGTGCACGCAGGAGCGTACAGAGGAGTGCACGCAGGAGTGCACAGAGGAGTGCATGCAGGAGTGTACGCAGGAGTGTACAGGGGAGTGCACATAGGAGTGCACGCAGGAATGTACAGAGGAGTGCACGCAGGATTGCAGATGGGAGTGCACGCAGGAGTGTACACGGGAGTGCACGCAGGACTGTACAGAGGAGTGTACAGAGAAGTGCACTCAGGAGTACACGCAGTATTGGACACAGGAGTGCACATACGAGTGTACACAGGAGTGCACATAGGAGTGCACGCAGGAGTATACAGAGGAGTGCACATAGGAGTGTACAGAGGAGTGCACACAGAAGTGCACACAGGCGTGCACACAGGAGTGCATGCAAGAGTGTACACAGGAGTGCACATAGGAGTGTACACAGGAGTGCACATAGGAGTGCACGCAGGAGTGTACAGAGGAGTTCACACAGGAGTGCACGCGAGAGTGTACACAGGAGTGCACATAGGAGTGCACGCAGGAGTGTACAAAGGAGTGCACCCAGGATTGCACACGGGAGTGCACGCAGGAATGTACACAGAAGTGCACATAGGAGTGCACAAAGGAGTGTACAGAGAAGTGCACTCAGGAGTGCACGCAGGAGTGTACACAGGAGTGCACATAGGAGTGGACGCAGGAGTGTACACAGGAGTGCACACAAGAGTGTCCAGAGGAGTGCACACAGGAGTGCGCGCAGGAGTGTACACAGGAGTGCACATAGGAGTGTACACAGGAGTGCACTCAGGAGTGTACAGAGGAGTGCACACAGGAGTGTACAGAGGAGTGCACACAGGAGTGCACGCATGAGTGTACACAGGAGTGTACGCAGCAGTGTACCTAGGATTGGACATAGGAGTGCACACAGGAGTGCACGCAGAAGTTCACATGAGAGTGTACGCAGGAGTGCCCACAGGAGTGTACGCAGGAGTGCATGCAGGAGTGTACGCAGCAGTGTACCTAGGAGTGCACACAGGACTGCACACAGGAGTGTACAGAGGAGTGCAAGCAGAAGTGCACACAGGAGTGTACGGAGGAGTGCACGCAGGAGTGTACACAGGAGTGCACACAGGAGTGTATGCAGGAGTGTACGCAGCAATGTACCTAGGAGTGCACACAGGAGTGTACAGAGGAGTGCACACAGAAGTGCACACAGTATTGCAAGCGGGAGTATACACAGGAGTGCACATAGAAGTGTATAGAGGAGTGCACATAGGAGTGCACCCAGGAATGTACAGAGGAGTGTAGGCAGGATTGCACATGGGAGTAAATGCAGGAGTGTACACGGGAGTGCACATAGGAGTGCACAGAAGAGTGTACATAGAAGTGCACTCAGGAGTGCATGCAGGAGTGTACACAGGAGTGCATGCAGGAGTGTACAGAGGAGTGCAAGCAGGAGTGCACACGTGAGTACACGGAGGAGTGTACACGGGAGTGCACACAAGAGTGTACACGGGATTGCACATAGGAGTGCACGCAGGAGTGTACAGAGCAGTGCACACAGGAGTGTACAGAGGAGTGCACACAGGAGTGCACACAGGAGTGCACATAGGACTGCACACAGGAGTGCACGCAGGAGTGTACATAGGAGTGTACAGAGGAGTGCACATAGGAGTGTACACAGGAGTGCACCTAGGAGTGTACAGAGGAGTGTCCAGAAGAGTGCACATAGGAGTGCATATTGGAGTGCACGCAGGAGTGTACAGGGGAGTGTACACAGGAGTGCACATAGGAGTGTACAGAGGAGTGCACATAGCAGCATACAGAGGAGTGCACACAGGAGTGCACGCAGGAGTGTACACAGGAGTGCACATAAGAGTGTACAGAGGAGGAGCGCACATAGGAATGTACACAGGCGTGCACACAGGAGTGTACAGAGGATTGCACATGGGGAGTGCACACAGGACTGTACAGAGGAGTGCACAGAGGAGTGCATACCGGAGTGTCCAGAGGAGTGCACACAGGCGTGTACAGAGGAGTGCACATAGGAGTGTACACAGGTGTGCACATCGGAGTGCACACAGAAGTGTACAGAGGAGTGCACACAGGAGTGTTCAGAGGAGTACACACAGGAGTGTTCACAGGCGTGCACATACAAGTGTACACAGGTGTGCACATACAAGTGCACATAGGAGTATACACAGGAGTGCACATAGGAGTACACATAGGAGTGCATGCAGGAGTGTGCAGAGGAGTGCACACAGGAGTGCAGGCAGGAGTGCATGCAGAAGTGCACCCAGGAGTGTACGGAGGAGTGTACAGAGGAGTGTACACAGGAGTGCACGCAGGAGTGCACACAGGTGTGTACACAGGAGTGCACATAGGAGTGTACACAGGAGTGTACAGAGGAGTGTACACAGGAGTGCACATAGGAGTGCACACAGGAGTGTACGCAGGAGTGTACAGAGGTGTGCATGCAGGAGTGCACGCAGGAGTGCACATAGGAGTGCATGCAGGAGTGCACATAGGAGTGCACATAGGAGTGTACAGAGGAGTGTACAGAGGAGTGCACACAGGAGTGTACACAGGAGTGTACGCAGGAGTGCACATAGGAGTGTACACAGGAGTGTACAGAGGAGTGTACACAGGAGTGCACATAGGAGTGTACAGAGGAGTGCACTCAGGAGTGCACGCAGGAGTGCACGCTGGAGTGCACGCAGGAGTGCACGCTGGAGTGCACACAGGAGTGTATGCAGGAGTGTACAGAGAAGTGCATGCAGGAGTGTACGCAGGAGTGCACCTAGGAGTGCATGCAGCAGTGTACACAGGAGTGCACATAGGAGTGTATACAGGAGTGCACATAGGAGTGCACATAGGAGTGAATGCAGGAGTGCACGCAGGAGTGTACGCAGGAGTGTACAGAGGAGTGCACGCAGGAGTGTGCACAGAGGAGTGCACGCAGGAGTGCACACAAGAGTGCATGCAGGAGTGCACATAGGAGTGCATGCAGGAGTGCACATATGAGTGCACATAGGAGTGCATGCAGGAGTGCACATAGGAGTGCACATAGGAGTGCACATAGGAGTGTACAGCTCAGTGCACGCAGGAGTGTACAGAGGAGTGCACACAGGAGTGCACATAGGAGTGCACACAGGAGTGTACAGAGGACTGCATGCAGGAGTGTACACAGGAGTGCACATAGGAGTGCACACAGGAGTGCACACAGGAGTGTACAAAGGAGTGAACATAGGAGTGCACATAGGAGTGTACAGAGGAGTGCACAAAGGAGTGCACACAGGAGTGCACGCAGGAGTGCACATAGGAGTGCACACAGGAGTGTACAAAGGAGTGCACATAGGAGTGCACATAGGAGTGTACAGAGGAGTGCACAAAGGAGTGCACACAGGAGTGTACAGGGGACTGCATGCAGGAGTGTACACAGGAGTGCACATAGGAGTGCACACAGGAGTGCACACAGGAGTGTACAAAGGAGTGCACATAGGAGTGCACATAGGAGTGTACAGAGGAGTGCACAAAGGAGTGCACACAGGAGTGCACGCAGGAGTGCACATAGGAGTGCACACAGGAGTGTACAAAGGAGTGCACATAGGAGTGCACATAGGAGTGCACACAGGAGTGCACGCAGGAGTGCACATAGGAGTGCACATAGGAGTGTACAGAGGAGTGCACATAGGAGTGTACAGAGGAGTGTACAGAGGAGTGCACGTAGGAGTGCACATAGGAGTGCACATAGGAGTGTACAGAGAAGTGCACATAGGAGTGCATGCAGGAGTGCACATAGGAGTGTACAGAGGAGTGTACAGAGGAGTGCACGTAGGAGTGCACATAGGAGTGCACATAGGAGTGTACAGAGGAGTGCACATAGGAGTGCATGCAGGAGTGCACATAGGAGTGTACAGAGGAGTGTACAGAGGAGTGCACACAGGAATGCACGCAGGAGTGCACATAGGAGTGCATGCAGGAGTGCACATAGGAGTGTACAGAGCAGTGCACAGAGGAGTGCACAGAGGAGTGCACACAGGAGTGCACGCAGGAGTGCACATAGGAGTGCATGCAGGAGTGCACATAGGAGTGTACAGAGGAGTGCACGCAGGAATGCACGCAGGAGTGCACATAGGAGTGCATGCAGGAGTGCACATAGGAGTGTACAGAGGAGTGCACGCAGGAGTGCACGCAGGAGTGCACATAGGAGTGCATGCAGGAGTGCACATAGGAGTGTACAGAGGAGTGCACACAGGAATGCACGCAGGAGTGCACATAGGAGTGCATGCAGGAGTGCACATAGGAGTGTACAGAGGAGTGCACGCAGGAGTGTACACGGCAGTGTTACTCAACTCCCCGAGCCACGGGAGGTGATGGCTGGGCTGCACGGAGGTGTCCGGGGGGTGGTGGGGGCTGAACAGCCAACACTCAGTGCAGGCAGAAGGCCCAGTGATCCGCACCCTCCCCCCGACCAAAAACACACACAAAAGGAGCAGCAAACAAATCTGTCTAGAGCCTGATGCCTCACACGGCATCGGTGCTGAGTGCCAGTGAGGAGGGTTCAGGCCCAGAGCGTGGCGCAGGAGCACACACGGGGCTCGTGGGGGCGCCGACACCTCGGCCTCCCCCACCTCGGACGTGGTATCTGCCCCCTCTCTGTCTTCAGCCCGGTGAAGTGAGCACGGCCGCGGGAGCTCGGGTTTAACACGAAGCACAGGCGACCTTATCGGCTCATCTCGTCGGCGTCTGCGAGGTTTACCCCTCAGTGGAAGGTTTTAGAAGTACCGAGTTTTTAATACTCAGTGTTTATACACTTTCCTACTTCAAGTAGGTGGTAACCATTCACAAATAGGAAAAGGTCCCCAAGGGCCCCCTTCCCCTTTGTGAATACATGCAAAAACATTTCTCAAGGGCAGGAAAAAATGAAAAGAAAACTTTTCATTTTTATTTTTTTTAGACACATCCTGTTTTCCTTTAAGGAAAACAGACTCCATAAAAAAAAAAAAGGTTGCTTTACTTAAAAGCAATCACAGACATGATGGTCTGCTGAGCCCAGCAGGCACCAATCCCTGTGGCTTTAGCGTTTCCTAATGGGTCGCAAATTGAGACCAACCTCATGAATATTAATGAGGTAGGTTGCTTTGTGACCCACTAGGAAACGCAAAATGAAACTCCATGAGTTTCATACATTTGAATAGCGATTCCCTAATTGCAATTCGCAAGGAATCGCAATTTAATAAAATGATATATCTGGCGCAAATTCTGCAAGCTGCCAGAGAATGTGGCGTAATTACTGCTAGTGTGGAGCTGGGGGACCAGGTTCGCGTCCCGGCCTCACATCCTGTGATCCTGGGCAAATCGCTTCACCTCACTGTGCCCAGTGCTACAAAAAAATGTGAATTTGTGATGTAACTGGTAGTCACCTTCCTTCATGTCGAGTTGCAATATAAAGCTGTAAAAAAAAAAAGTGAACCTTTACTCTTCTCCTGGTATTGTACAGAAGAAATGTGCTGTTTCTGAGACCGATCTCAAACCCAGAACCAGTCAATTAGTATTAGACAGAGACGAGCGAGACATACATTTTGGTAAAAGTTACGATTTTGATACAAATATGAGAAACTGAAAACCTTTGCAATTTTTACAGAGTTGCAAATAATTCCACAGACCCCAGCAAACGTTCCATCAAAAAAAATCCCAATTTGGCACTTGATTCCAGAAGGATCCCTCTGTGGGTCGAGCGCCTGTTGCAAAGCTGCTGATGGACTTCTGCATCCAGGAACGTGTTCTTCTCACATCATCTCACCAGCCCTGAACGAGTCAAACCCAGTCCTGCCCATCGGCCTCGAGTGCGGCTATACTCAACTGCACGACTTCAGCTCAGGTCATTACCGCCGCCTGTGATGCCCTGGTCACTTTCTAGGACAACAGCTTTTAGAGCCGCAGTGGATCCAGTTTCATGCATCTCACCTAATGGTACACTGGGGTAACAGTTGTGCTTTGCAAATAAATAAATAAATAAGGTTTTCTGTAGACCAGTGGTTGAGTAGTGGTGTTATACCCAATCCTTTGGCTACTCTATGGGGTAAAGGGGTCTAAGTTGTAGGATTCAGCAATACGCCAATTGAATATAATACACAAAAGGGTAGCGCCCAGAGATCGACAAAAGACAGTGGAGTGTGAGGTCTAGGAGGCTGAATTAGCGCAGATTCTGTTTTGGATCTCACATGATTCATTTATTTCTCGCGTGGGTGCTGTCACTGAGTTACAATAGGGCACAGCCGACACGTGTTTCGTCCCACTCTTTGGGACTTCTTCAAGGCTGTAAGAATGTACATTGTAGCGTCCCTGAACCGTTTATGCTTCATGATGATATAGGTTTGCTTCAATGATGCCATTATACTCAGAGAAGATCTGTGACTTACACAACACATGAGATAGGGTGACCAGATTTTGAGGAGCAAAAACCGGGACAGGTCAGACATAAAAGAAGGACTAAAGACTTTACTCTCACTTTTATATCTGGCCAGTCCAGTTTTGTTTGCGTAACTTTGTGAATGTGTGCTTATACATGTGTGTGTGTGTGTGTGTGTATGTATGCATACATACACACACACACACACACATTTACACGACTACATATATAAAATTAGCTATGGCTTGACCTCCCACCCTGCACCCCCAACTCACCCCCATCAACCTCTCTCTGCTCCCCACTCCCTCTCTGTGCTGTGAGCAGACAGGGGACTGTGTTGCCTGACAGTAACAGATAAAATACTTCCATTATTTCATACTTTGTAGGTGTCTTTAACTTATGCTTCCCTTTGTCCCAAAAACCAGGACATTTATTTAATAATCTGACCTTTGTCCCAAAAACCCGGACATTTATTTAAAATTAAGACAAACGTCGGGGCACTGGGACGGTCCTCTAAAAACCGGGACTGTCTGGGGAAATCCGTGACATCTGGTCACCCTAACATGAGAGCTGGTAAAATTGGATAGTTACAAAACAGTTCCAACTTCATGAATCTTTAGGCAATAAAAGGACCGAGGGGCTATATTGAGTCCACCAATTGAATATAATACACGAAAGGGTAGCACACACAGATCGACAAATGACAGTGGAGTGTGAGGTCCAAGAGACTGAATAAGCGCAGATTCTGTTTTGGATCTCACATGATTCATTTATTTCTCACGTGGGTGCTCTCACTGAGTTACACACGGCACAGCCGACACATGTTTCACCCCACGCTTTGGGACTTCTTCAAGGCTGTAAGAATGTGCATTGTAGCATCCCTGAACCGTTTATGCTTCATGATGATGTAAGTTCACTTCCATGATGCTATTATACTCAGAGAAGATCTGTGACTTACACAACACATGAGAGCAGGTGAAGTTGGATAGTTCCAAAACAGTTCTGACTTCATGAACCTTTAGGCAATCAAAGAACCGAGGGGCTATATTGAGTCAACCAAAAATAAGAAAGTTCTGCGCGGTCTGTGGGTACCTTGGGCCATAGCAATAGAGAGCTAAGGGCCTAATTTAGGCCTCGGCGGATGGAATACTCCGTCAGAAGTGCGATCAATGTCCCATCCGCCGTATTATGATCTCCATAGGATATCATGAGGATCGTACGACGGACGGGATATCCGTCAGGTTTGTGACAGAGTATTCCCCTCCGCCAAGATCTAAATCAGGCCCTAAATGAGAGTAATCAGTAAATGTATTAATTTTAAGACATGGGGTTTGTATATGTGGATTGTGAATATTTTGTAGTGACTTACCTCCCATTGCAATAAAAAAGGGTTGTGGTTGTCATGAACTGGTCAGCTCTAGTAATGTTATATTTGTCTCTCTGTTGCCACCGGGACTGTAGTGTGTGCAGAGGTAGGTGGCAAATAAACATATGTAATGGAAGTCTCACGTACCGACACTTGTACAAGTGTTTCCTATCATGGTGTATCGCTGGGTGTCAGAGGGTTTAAACAGGATTAATATTGGAGAATAAGCTGAAATATCTCATGAGATGTCATAGGTGGAAAGCCTACAATGGTTTTAGAAAAAATCAGTCAATACTGGTAGGGGGATATATCTGTAATAATATATGGTGTCTACTATTAGAAATGATGCAGAGGAGGGTGTGCAGGAGAAGGGCAGAGAGCAGAACACACCTCCATGAACCTTATGCAGCACCCTATAAGTTTACATCTGCCAACGGATACCCCTCCTCTCCTGTACGCAAGCACAGGATTCAGAAAAGGGCCTACAATCACCTGCCATTGACTCTTGGTTGCGTTATGGCCTAGTCTTGAGAGTTCTGGCCACCTATGAAAGAGGCAAAGCCAATAGGTCTTGCCTACGAGAGAGCTACTGGCTTTGTCACTGTTTTTCAGTCATTTTATACAGCAGCGCAGATGCATCATATCCTTTTTTTTCATTGATGGCAGGAGGGTGGGAGTGAGGCATGAAAGGATGGGGTGTAACCCTGAGGATGTGGGGATAAAAAGTGCTGTGACACATCCAACGTGGGGTGGGGCCAAGCAAGAAGTGGGACTGGAGTGAAAGCAATGACAACGGGAGGGAGGGCAGGTGGATGGATTAATTAAAGTTTTTAAAAAGCACTATGACACAGCCAGTGGTGGCCACGTCATAGCGTGCTTTTTTTTTCTAGTGGGTGGGTGGGAAAGGCAACACAGGCAGCAGGAGGAGGAAGTAAGAACATGGAGGGTAGGAGTGGTGGGAGGGGGGAAAGCAACAACACAGGGGCGGGGTGGGGCAAGAAACAAGGTGTGAAGTTTGAGGAGGTAAGCAACAACACAGGCAGCAGGAGTAGGGCAGGAGGAGCCAAGCAACAACACAGGCAGCAGGAGTAGGGCAGGAGGAGCCAAGCAACAACACAGACAGCTGGAGTAGGGCAGGAGGAGCCAAGCAACAACACAGACAGCAGGAGTAGGGCAGGAGGAGCCAAGCAACAACACAGGCAGCAGGAGTAGGGCAGGAGGAGCCAAGCAACAACACAGGCAGCAGGAGTAGGGCAGGAGGAGCCAAGCAACAACACAGACAGAGGGGGGGAAGCAGTAACACAGATAGTGGGAGGGGGCAAGCAACCACACAGACAGCAGGCGGGGGAAGGCACAACATTGACAAAGTGAGGGGCAAGCAACAACATAGACAGCAGGAGGAGGGCGGGAGGGGGGCAAGTCACAACACGGACAGTGGGAGGGGGAAAAACACAGACAGTGGAAGGGGGCAAGCAACCACACAGAGGGAGGAGAAAGCAACAACAAGGACAGCAGGAGGGAGCAAGGACAGCAGGAGGGAGCAAGCGAATGGGAGAAGCAACAGGAAGGAAGCAGGCATGGAGCAAGCAATACGAAGACACATGCAATCTCGTGGAGTGGTTTAACAAAAAGAAAAATGTTGCACCCAAAACACACGAACAGTGGAAAGACACAAGTACTTTGGCCGTGCTCCAGGAAAGGGTCAAACAGAACAAGAGGACATGACACCCGGACAAGGTAATAAATAAAAAAAATGCAAATAAGAGTGTGAATGGAACCAACCAGTGGCAATCAATGCGCTGGCTCAATGTCTTTCAAGCGTATGCACTGCCTCAGGCGACACCTTAAAATGAGAACACCTACAACCCAATAGTGTGTAGTGAGGTGTTAGTGAGAAAAACAACACCAATCAATGCAGAGCATTTGTCATGAAACGTGAGATCCCGATGTCTCACACAAGGAAACACACCGGGTTGGCCAGTGTGGTACAATGCAGAGAGGATGGTACCTAAAGCCTTCACTGTAGCTTTGGAACAAGTGCCCCCTCTATTGGGGAGAGGGGTAAGAAGTTAGGCAGGGGTGTGCCTGGAGCGCCCGGGGTTAGGCTGGGGTGTGCCCTCCCACCACCTCCCCGCTAGCAGCGCATGTGCCATGCCAGGTTGCACTTCCGGCCTCTGCCTGGAGGGGGAGCATCTCACAGCTGGCAGGTTCCGTTGGGAGTAAAATCAGGACCCTCAACGATCACTTGACGTCTTACTTATGTACATGTATTGAAGCTTAGCTCCTTCTTTTTCTCCACGTCTTTGGAGGACCCCGTGCTGCTGTTTTCGAAAATGTAGCATGGCGGTTTTGTTGACATGTCTGAGGGTAAACAGTCTAAGACTAAAGAGGCTGCTAAAGACACCCAAATCTAAAAAGTAATACAAGCTGGATGTTCCGCTTTCATGTTGGGCTGAGCACTAAGCTGGATTCTCATGCAAATAAAATACTAAAGGTACACCATGATTATTCTATAATAGAAGATTCAGGTGGGCAAAGTTTAATAATTCTGGGATTCATTTTGGATCAGACTGAAGTTTCAGGGTGGGTAGAGTCAGTTTCTGTAAGCAATTCCTTTCTCAGGGGCCAGTCCTTTCAGTCCCACAAACAGGAGGTGACAAGATAGGAACCTTTGGGTCTTTAATAGAAAGCCTTGTACCCGGCCAAATGGAACTTGCAAGTTCAAGCATGTGTTTTTGCCTCCCATCCCAAACTCAAGTGTATCAAAAAAGCCAAAGAGAGAAGAAAGGAGCCCAGTAAGGCTTCCAGGTAGGTCGGCAATGCCCAACCTGATGTCATGGTTGTTCCCATGGCTGCATCAATTTCCCACCTGAAGTGCGACACATGAACTTTAATGTGGTTTTCTGAGGACTCCCTGCACCCTGAGTGGCAACTATGTCACACTGCATCAATCAATTATCAGTTTTGAGACATCCAGGGTGCAGTGGCGTAACAAAAGGGAGGGGTCCCCCTGCAAGTAATGCTGAAGGCCCCCCATACTTAGATCAGTAGGGGCAGAGGGGGCCACCTTCAGTATGGGTAAGCCTGCCCCTGCCGCATTACAGGGGCTGCTGGGGCCTCTGTTATGCCCCTGCGAAGGTGGTGGAAAAAAGTTACAGCAGAACTGTACTAGGACCGCATTGCAGGTCCCTTCAGTCTACCATCATTAAAGAAGTTTGTTTGTTCCTCCTTGAGGGTGGTCCCCAAGAAGAGATCCAGGCCAACCTAGATTGGTTCACAACTTACCCTCTGCTCAGTCAATGATGCTATCAACCATGATCTATGTTCTGTCCGGAATGTTCCTTTTGGTCAAGTCCTGCATAATTTTGGAGAACTGGGAAAGGGGCCCTGGGTGGCCAAAGCTGACATAGAGTCCGCATTTCAGCTGCTGCCAAACCACTGTGAAGACTATTGTCTTTTGGGTTTTCAATTTACAGACACTTTCTATTATGAAAAGTGTCTAACAATAGGTACTTCATGTGCATACTTTGAAAGGTTCAACTCTTGTCTGGAATGAATATCCTGCTAAGTGCCTGGTTCACGGAGGGTCAATTATTTCCTGGATGATTTTCTCTTTGGGGGGGGGGGGCACCTACATCTGATGAGTGTAACATGTCATTGAGGGTTTTCATTTCACTGTTGGAGGAGCTGGGTGTCCCTTTAGCAGCTGAGACAAACAGCAAGATCAGGGACATGCATTATTTTTTTGGTAACAAAGTTGATTTAGTGTCGGGGAGTGCAGGCTACCGTCATCAAATCAACAGAGGACTGTTTGTGTCACAATGAGGTGACCATAGCTGTAGACTCTGAATGGGTAGCTTAGCTGTGCACGCAGAATGATCCAGAAGGGGCATCCTTTTTCAGGTTTCATTGGCAGAGTAATGTCAGGTCTTATATTGGTAGACATCACCATACAAGATTGTCTGCTAGGGGAAGGCCAGTCTTCTGATTTACCTCTCTTTCCTCTGTCAAATCAATGGTCCAGTGGGCCGGCCTCTCTTGTTTTTTTTAGGGTCGAGCCTGCGAGTGCATGCGCGAGTGCATGCGTCTCGTTTGCGAGATGCTGTTGTTTTCAGTAAAGGGCTTAGAGCCGCCTTTCGCTCACCATTGGCTGGTTTGCGTGGCACTCTTCTTCACAGCCTCGTAATTCGTCAAGGCACTTCTGGCATCATCCCATCGCTCTGAGTGGAGCAGGGATCAAGCACTAATTGATTTCAACCTAATTAGTGCCCGTGCGCTGCTTCCAACGTGATTGCGGTACTATTTTGTTCTAACTTCCAGTATCCCGCAAACAGAAGGTTTGTGACTGGCAAAAACGTGCCCAGCAGGACAAACAAAATTGCAAAGTTTATTTTTAAAGCTAACTTTATTTTATATTGTTAAGTCGTCTTTTCTCAGTTTCCCCTGTTTTTTTTTTTTTTTGCTCCAGCGGCGCTGCGGTCAAAAGATGACAATTAACTTGTTAGAAATGTGCGAGACCTATTGCATTGCAAATGCTTGTTTCATTCTGCCTTGTGTTTGTTATACAGATGTGGTGGGTAGTGTTGGCTTTGGAGCAATTCTGGGGCCGGAGGGGTGTATGGCTGATTTGCTGGTGCAGTGGAAGAAGTCAGGTCAGCATAGGAACAACACTGTCCTGAAATTTTTACCCATTATAGTGGCCGTTTCCATTTGGCCAAAGGTTTTACAAACAGAAATGTGATTTTTAGGTCAGGCAGCATGTCAGTAGTGAAACCCTTGAATAGGCAGGGAGTCACATGCAGGTTTGTGCTAAGCTAGTTGAATCATCTAGTATTGTTGTGTTTGTGTAAGGCTGTATATGTTTCCAAGCAAACCACGTCCCACTTGTATATAAAAACGCTGCCAATGCCTTGCAGGAAATAATAGCAAAGATGCTATCCAGAAGCAGTAGAGACTTCTCAGAAAAACTTGTTGGCCTGTTTTGAGTGAATCAATTGCCACTTCGTTGTCTAGGAAAAGTAGATCTGCTTAGGAGAGGGCTTTTCAAAACTACAGAGAAATATGACATAGTAAAGAGACAACAGAATGGTTCTCTCTGGATTCGATGATGGGTGTTCTGGAGGAAATCAGGGCTCAAAGGAGGTAGCCTTCTTATGTGAGGGCATTTGTTACTGTGATCAGTTTCTTTGCTAAATTGTGATGATCAAGGGTTGTACTAATCACTTCCTGGTAAAGAGAGCCCTGCTGGGCTGCTCATGGAGTTTACAAGTGTTCTGACTCAAGGATATTAATGGAGATGATTAAACTACATGGGGTGCTGCCCACTTACAGGGCCTGGGTCTTCTCCTTTGTGAGGAGAAACTGTTTAGCGCTGCCTTCACTCTTACTTTTTGTGCAGCCTTTTGCAGGAAACCCCATCTTTCCACTGGCTGTAAGGGTGGAGAAGGCACCCCATGACGTGTGTGGAAGGTGGGTTGGGGCACTAACCTTGACTTATGCAGGATACATACCTGTGGAGTTGTTATGTTATGTTACTGCAGTGCTTAATTTGTGCTTGCTGTTTCCGGTGCGGAGCACCGGCACTTATTGTCGAGGGCTGGCGCTTATTTCTCTGCCTCAAGCATTTACTGTGAGCAAAAGACACATATGGGAACGACGGGTGAAGAGACGCGTCACAATGGCAGAAAGCAGAAAGCTGCAAGAGTGAGCTAAAGGGGCAGGGAGTGGCTGTAAATGGATTAAAGAGGCTGACAGGGCTTCAGGATTACGCTGCCTCAGTAGTCAGTGCTCGCACATTTAACTGCAGCAGCCGCGTCTTTAAGAGGAGGGCTATGGGCATCGGCACCTTTTTATTGACAAATTAAGCACTGTGTTACTGGAACTTATAAAGCGCTCGTCCACCGGACGGTTTCATGGCACTAGAGCAACCGAGGTGTCACAGCTCGTGAAATCTATTGACAGGCTTGCTTGAAGAGCCAGGTCTTCAGTAGCTGTCTGAACCTCCCATAGTTGGAGTTAGTCCTGATGTCTAAAGGCAGAGAGTTCCAGATGTGAGGAGCCATAACTAAGAAGCAAACTTCACCTGTCCATTTCCTGTTAATTTGGAGAGTTACTAGAATAAGTGAATACATTGATCTGGGAAGTCTAACAGGGGAGTACTTGTGGATACGGGACTTAACAAAGGTTGGGCTCTTCATATGCAGCGCTTTAAAAACTATCCAACAAGGTTTAAATACGGATCCCTGAGCAACTGGGAGTCGGTTTCACCAGGAAATACATTTGTTATTGTATAGCCTAACTTATTACTCCTCTCGCTACATATTTAGATAAGCAGCGAGGGAACGGGCCTGATGAATGCCGCTGCACTCGCCTAAGGTAGAAACGTGTCCACTCTCTCCGGGAGAACTGAACCCCGGCATGTTAATCCCGCCCACAGGGGACAGCGGTAACGCTCTAGTCCACCAAGAGGCAGCTTGAATGCCATTTCCATGACCTACTGAAATACTCCACCCCCACCACCGTCATAAGGCGCTACCCCTCATTGTGCATTCTCTTCACAGCCCCCGTCCAGGGGGGCTGAAGCCCATGCACAGGGCCCTGTGATGAAGCATGCCACCTCTCGGTGGGTGAGGGCTTCTGTCCCAAAAAAGGACTCCTTTCTTAATGAGAATGCAAATGTTACAGACGTGGCATGACGGGGTCACACTTCAGACAGGAGGATGTGAGTCGGAGGTGTGTTTCGAGGACACACTCCGCGGCCTCATCCTCCATCCTCCGGGGGGGGCATCAGTGTACACCTGCAGCATCATCATTTGTCCTTCTCATCCCCCATGCTTGATGTGAGTAGAAGGGTGGGACCGTGCGGACGAGGAGTGAGCGTGAGGGATGGAAACTGAGGCATCAACAGTGGGAACTGAGGGATGGCTGGGGTGAGAAGGGCCGAGGGATGAGTAATCAGGGCTGAGGTGTGAGGAGAGAGGAGCCAAGCGTGAGGGATGAAGACTGGGGAAGGAGAGGGAGATCAGTCCACCATCACACCAGGGGCAGCGGAAGCCCCATTGGACCTTCACTTTCACTCACACACTAACACATTATTACATGCTAATGAGGAGAGTGGAACCCACCAAGGAGCAGCCCTGGTGCTCGCGGCACTGGTGTTCCCACCTCTGAGGCCGGGGGTCGCAAAGGCAGTGCCAGGGGTCGCAGCTGCGACCCTTGGTGACCCCTGAATGAGGTCCGTGAGAGAGAGGTGAGGAACAAGGCGTGAGTACTGAGGAACGGGGGACTACCAGGTACCTCTGTCTTTCAACAAACAGCCTGTATCTCACCCCTCCCATTGCCTCACATGACTATGTGTCAGCATTTTTCTTTCTCTTCCATTGGATGCAGGAGATGCTTTAGATGAGATCCTGCATTAGCCTTCTGCTTCAGAACAAGAATATACATCCAGTGCTTTCAGTGTTTTCATTAGTTGTTTCCACTAGTTCCAATTCACAATATATCACCACCTTTAGGCAAGCAACCTCTCCTCTGCACATATCAGACTTGTGCTGAATACCCCAAGAGCAATCCACTGGGGCTGGCTTAAAAGCCAACATTAACTTCCTATCAAGCAAAGCACCAAATTCAAAACCTTGACTCTAAGGCTTCGGGCCAATCATCTGAAAGGTCCCAGGTATGTTTGTGACAGAATTTAAAAGATATTCCCCCGTAGAGTCCTTCGTTCACTCAGAGCCCTTCATTCACTCAGTCGCAATCTGCTTTGCACCCTAAACCATGGAACCTCCTACCAGACCACATCAGGGGAGCAGCCTCCAAGAATCAATTTAAGAGCCTCCTAAAAACTCACCTTTTCAGAGGAATATAATTCTAAGCTACTATTCACCCCCCAACCTCAGAAATTAAATTTACAAGTGAATTGATGCACGATTGTTTGGTTTCCTGCGTTTCAACTTTTTACATTGCGCAGGATGCAGCTGTTTGAGCGTTATAAGTTCTATTTCATTCATTCATTCAAATTCTATCTCATTCATTCATTCAAATTCTATTTCATTATTTGCATATGTAACAACAGCATTTGTAATTCTGGGTAAAACATGAATATGGTGCGTGGTACCTAGAGGGGGCTGTGGAGTGGATATACGTGGAAGCTGGATCACTGAACAGCATCAAAGAGAAATTCAAACTCCTGCATGCATGTAGAAAGGATATTTGCTTTTTGCCTCAGTGTGGGCTCACTGGCCTACCATCGCTCCATTTTCTGTTCTTCACTTTTTTTTTAAATAAAATATTGTAATACACGTTCATGCTGCTAAAAGAGGGCACTTGACTGATCCGACCTTCAGGCCATAGGAGGAATCCAGACGGGGCTGGCTCGGCCTTTCATCATTTAAAGGATGCTAAAACGAGTATCATCGAGTTGGACAAGGGCCAGGGAGCTTCCCAGACACAGCTGTTTTCCAGCCTTTTGGGCTGTGACTCAAAAACACAATGGATCATTTGCCCGGGGCTACCAGCATGTTGCGTGCACATTAAACAAACATATTTTACACATCATGGTTCCATGTGTTACTTGTTGTCTGGTTTTGTTGTTATTGTTACCGCCCTCTGTTTTGCACTGTAACTTCTGTTTTCGTTTTTTTCCCTTTTCCCTTTTAAGTTTCTTAATTTCTCCCACGTGTGGCCGTTGGCTTTCACTTTGCCTCGCCGCTGGGAGAGAGTCTGCACTCTGATGAAAGCCCCAGATTCAGGCCACCAGATTGCTATAAGCTAGGCAACACCATATTTACAATACTGGAGCATCACTTACCAACCCAGTGCACCCTAGGAGTTCCAGTCTTTCCTTTCATAGATGAACCCTCCTTTAACGACTGTAAACAGTGCTGTCTTTACATGAAGGGTTTTAAAGATTCTGGTCTTGAGGATTCCAGTTGCATCTTAGAACTGGACTACAGACCCGCCAACTGAAAACAAGCATTTGCAATGCAACGGGTCTCGCATTTGCTCGAGTTGGAGCTATTAGCGTTGTAAACTCCTAACTGGACTTTTCTTGCCACATAAATTGAAAATGAAAATAAATACAGTTTCACATAAGCGAGCCGATTCAAAGCGCCACTCCATGGGCGTGAAGGAGAGACACAAAAGAAAAAAAAAGTTTGCTCGCAGTCAAATGTATCAGCAAAAGTGCAATTACCCATGTAACAGGGTCGATGTCCAAGGCGGCAACCAAACCGCCCCAAGGAGGGACAAACGTAAAGCATTTACCAATGATAAAGAATTTTTGAAGGGCAGGCCCATGAACGAGTGATAGTGATGGGCGTGCGGTGGGTGTGGTTAAAAGCCCAGATACATACCAACACGTCGGAAAAGCAGCGCTTGCGCGCTGCCATGCCCTACCTAAAAAGGTCAGGCCTTGGAGGGGCGTGACCTCGGCCGAGAGCCACCTAAGAAGCACTTCTTCCTTTCATCCAAAAAAACAAGCTTTCTGGTGTTAACATGGTGGGGAATTTCACACCCCTTAATGGACTTCGGCTGTTCAAAGCCTCCAAAGGCAGCTGGAAATCTACTCTGCAGTGGTCTTGCCTTGTCTTCCATTGTATGCGGTAGCAGATCCTCACCCGATGATCATGTAACGGGAGCCAATATTGTGTGACACACGGTGGCAATCTGAGAGTTGGCAGGTCTGAGAGTGTAAGATCATAAAAGTTGAGTTGCGACTCATCAACTTACTTTGTTCATTGTGGGTATCGGGCAACCTATAAGTCCCAACAGGCGAGGTGCTGTTAGCTAAAAATCCTACAGTGGTTAAAGGTGGTGCCCAGGACTTGGGAAAAATGTGATGCACATGAAATCTTGAACTCATCTTAATCACTGGTAATTGCTCTAAGTGAGCTCTATGTGTCACTTTGTTGTTTTGCTCGGTGTGCCACTCTAGATATGGACCAATCTTATGCAAATCATTCTTGGCCCAGTCCCAACGGGGATATTCCATCCCAGACTGCTGGTTTCGGTCTTGCTGGGCCTCATCAGTAGGTAGGAACTTGAGTTCCTCTGACACAGTGAGCTACTGGGCCCACATCAAGACATACCTGTGACACGTTGCGCAACTCATTGAAAAACGCACTAATCAGCATGGAAGTGCTTGACGACATGGGGACACTTGGCAGCCATTATTAAACCAATAGAATATCACTTTTCTTCCTGCTGGCCGTCTGATGTCATCTGATGTCCTCTTCATAAACAGATAACAAAAAACTGATATGCTACTATAGTTAGTTTGATAACTGGTATCTGATTGAGCTTCCATGATGGAGAATGATGTCCTAAAAGAATATACTGTTTGATTTTTGTTACCTCTGTTCACTGTTTTTAGTGTTTGTTTCAATGAGAGGAACCAGACAGGTCCTTGTTATGCAAAAAACATCAGCGGTACTAGACTTCCACTATAACGACAAAAGCATTCTGGGAATTATAGCCCTGGATATCTTCCAATGGCTACAGTAGCAGATGTCATCTGTTGGCTCATATGACATGGCTGGCGATGGTTCTAATGTCCCATGGCTCACTTCCCGCCAGTACAGCACATTGTAATGGTGAAACTACAAGTACCAGCATGCAAAGTGCTGTTTTATATGGACTATGAAGTTACATGCTTTGGTCTAGTTGGCAGGTAGTTAAGAGACCTATAAGTGTGCTTAGGATCTCTCTATCACCTTGCCACCCGGAGAGACGGGACACTGATTGTATTTATTTACCAGCCTAGCAATTCAAATGGAAATCTTTTATATTGAAAGAGTAGAAGTAGATAGTATCTTGAGCAGGTGGGTAGTTAAGAGAAAGGCTGCGTTAGAGTATATGATAGGGAGTGCACATACTGTTTGTGAGTACGAGCCGCGACACGCGCAGTTGCCAAGCTTCCCAGGTCCAGGCGTGAAAGGTTAAGCCAGTCCCATTTTTTTCCTTAGAATTCTGGAACTTGTATTCTTATTTACCCCAGTATAATACCAGGCCTACAAGTCAGACCGCTAAGGAAAAAACTGGACTGGAGGAGCTAGTCATGCATGGACCTGGGAAACTTGGCCACTAAGAGAATGGAGACAAACGAATATGCATAGAGGCAGAGGGCACACAGCTCTCTAGGTGCTCAGTGGTATGTGTCAGTGGCTTATCCGGTCCAGGCGTTTTCATTGCATGTTGGGATTTGTAGTCCTGTTTAACCAATTATAAAACCAGAAGTGCACACCCAGAATCCATAGACAATTACTGGACCAAATGAGCTACCAATAGAAGAACTGAGAACCAGGCACAAGGGGGGTGATCAACAGCAGTCGGCCAGGGCCCGCGCAGGCAGGAAACCCTACTAAAGGACAGCAAGATGGACAACGACAACAGAACTACAAAGTTTTGAGAACTCGTGAGTGCGCATCTCATCTTGGCCGGGTGTTTTTCTTTGTAGTCCTAGACGTAGAACAGATAAATAGTATCGCATCTAGCGAATACAAAACTGGTCTGAATGAGCTACTGACATCTCCTAAGGGCTGGAGGGACGGGTGCAGGCTGCGATGATCAGTGTCCCTCGCAAGTATAGTGACCCCTCACTCCATCTCATTACAGCGTTTATCTCATTAGGGCTTTGCTTCTTCAAAGAATTGCCAACAGGTGAGCTGTTCTAATTAGGTCAATGGATGCAAGACTACAATACCCAGAATGCATTATATTCACAAAATAGCCGGGATTGGAAAGAGGGCCCACAATGACACAGAGTGTGGTGTCCATCCTACTCTCAAGCCACAGTCTTCCTGCGTTTCATGCTCCAAGCTTCTGCCAGAAGAATGTATGATTGAACAATGACTGCTGGAACCACGCATGCCTGAACAACGCGGTCGGAACAACGACCGCGTTGTTACCACCAGTGCCTTTACCACGCATGCCTTTACAGTGATTTTTCATTGTAAAAGCATGGCAAGTAAAGGCATGTGTGGGATAAGCATGTGTGGTTCAAGCATGGGACCCCCTCACCTGCCCTAAGGCCCATAAGTACCCCACCCCTAATACTAAAACTACCCCGGCCCCCACCCCTAAAACAAAACTACCCCGGATACCTCCCACCCACCCTGAGCCCTAAACCCTTTCCCGACCTCCCCCACCTGCCCTAAAAACAACCAAACCCCCCACCCACCCGTAAAAACAAAACTACCCGATCCCCCAACCCCAAAAACCAAACTACCCTGATCCCCTCACCCCCAAAAATAAAACTACCCCGATCCCCCGCCCCACCCTCAAAAACAAAACTACCCTGATCCTCCCACCCAGCCCCTAAAAAAAAAGTACCTCGATCCCACGCCCCTAGAAACATAACTACCCCGATCCCACCACCCCCAAAAACCCAACAACCCCGACCCGCTCACCCCTGCCCCCAAAAACCTAACTATCCCGATTCCCCACCCCCAGAAACCAAACTACCCTGATCCCCCACCCCAAAAACCAAACTGCCCTGATCCCCCACCCCCAAAAACCAAACTACCCCACCCCTAAAAATCAAACTACCTCGATCCCCCCACCCCCAAAAACCAACCTACCCCAATCCCCTCAAAAACAAAAATACCCGACTCCCCACACCCAAAACAAAACAACCCTGCCCCGCCCCTAAAAACAGAACTACCTGATCCCCCACCCCGTAAAAAACCCAAACTACCCCGACCACCCCACCCCAAGCCCTTAATCCACCCCAACCCCTAAAAACTACCCCACAACCCTGCTCCAGACCCACTTACCTGACCGCATCCTCTCCCGATGCACTCTCCCTTTTTCTCTGCCTTAACCACGCATATGCGTTGTTCAGCACATGTGTGGTTAAGGCAGAGAAAAAGGGAGCCGATGTTAACGCAAGCGTGGTTCCGCTTGCATTAACAACGTAGTCATTGTTCCGGAGTCATTGTTCTGGACGTTAACCTCTGCCAGACTGAACACATGGATGCAGGTAGCAGGGACTAGGACCTGTGCTGAACATTGCCACCATGTGAAAAAGTTTATTGCCCTGAGCAACATGGACAAGTTTTTGCAATGGTCCAGTGTAATTGGTTTTAGCATCAGACATACAAACTGCATGAGTGTGGGGCAAAACAAAGGTGCCCCCCACACTCACATGTGCAGTGTGTGAATACATTACCATTGTCATCTGTGTGATAGACTGAGAAGTCTGCGTACTGCCAACCAGTACCATGTCCGCTTCTCTTTTTCCATCCTATGGTGCAGGTCTGTCGTAATAAACCCTTCTTTGGGCATCAGCGGCGTAATACAAATTAGAACATTGGAAGTTTGAGAGCTCCATTGAAGACAATAGAGTAGCACTGCGCTTATAATGGCCAGTATGAGCCCGGAGCTCCAACGTTCCAATGTTTGTCTTTATATTTCTCTCTTTTTAATTTAGAACTGTTGGAAGTTGGGTCTCTAGTTGTCAGAGGTTTGCACTCTGTCCAAGTAGGGACCACTACCTAGTCAGGGCAAGTAAGATACACACTAAACGTTTACCTGTGCTGACCCTCGGGTAGGTTGGTGCAGAGATTTCAAAGATTAAGGGCCTGATTTAGAGTTTGGCAGACGGGTTACTCAGTCACAAATGTGACAGATATCCCATCTACCGTATTACGATTTCTATAGGATATAATGGGATTGTAATATGGCAGACGGGATATCTATCACATTTGTGACGTAGTAACCCCACCTGCCAAACTCTAAGTCAGGCCCTATATCAAAATGCAGTGCCTTGAAGTCAATAACTCCAACCGGGGCTATCTGGTCACGCTGGAACGTGGCAAATCAAAAGTTCAGTCTGACCGCAATGGAGCGCAGGCTGGGTACAGGGGTCACGCAGACCTGCTGACAGTACCTTGGTTGCGTCGGTGCTCGGGGACATTGATACAACGGAGGGGATGCGTCACTACTGCAGGCGTTGCGCTGTTTCCTGATCCGGTAACGCCGTTGATGCATCGATGTCCAGAAGAGATGTGCACCAGTTCTGATGCGTTGGTGGTGCATCAGCCAAGTCGGGGCTGCGTTGAAAGTCGGGGTCGTTGCATCGCACAGACGGCGAGCGGTGTCTGAAGCTTCGGTCAAGGCAGTGGAGAGGCATTGTTTCTGCAGTAAGATGTGTCAGTTCTTATTGACCCGCTGGGTTCGATGCATTGGTTCCAACTGACGCGCCGGTGTTGATGCGCCAGTTTGGGTTGCAGCACCACACTCACCTCCAAGGTCCCAGGACTGGATTTGACACCCCTTGGCAGAGAAGGACTCACAGCAGAGGAGCCCAGGTGCTGGTAGCAAGATGCAGGTGAAGTCTTTGATGTCCCTGAGACTTCAGAAACAGGAGGAAAGCTCAGTCAGTCCTTTGGAGAAACCTTAGATTGCAGGATGTAGAGAGTTAAGTCCAGTCTTCTCACTTCCAGGCAAGAAGCAGCAAGCAGCAGGACAACACAGCAAAGCAAACAGCTAAGTGGCAGTCCCTCCTGGCAGCACAGCAGTCCTTCTTCCTGGTAGAATGTCCTCAGTCCATAAGTGTTCTTGGCATATGGTGTCAGAGGCCCAGTACTTATACCCCAAAAGGCCTTTGATGTAGGAGTGACTTCAAAGGAACTCTCTGAAGTGCACAAGGATCCCTTTCAACCCAGCTCTGGCTCCAGACTACCAGTAGTCTTTTGTGTGAGGGCACGACACAACCTATTCAGATGTAAGTGTGAACTACCTCTTCCTCTCCCTGCCCAGGAAGACTATCAGTATGCAGATGAATGCAGATATATCCCCTGTCACACCCAGCCCTTCCTGTGTTGTGGCTGTCTAGAGGGAATGCACAAGTGTAGCTGTCACCTAAACCCAGGCGTGTATTCAATGACTGGCTAAGGCACAGAATGGTTAAAGTAAGAAAATGGCAACTTTCTAAAAGTGGCCTTTTCAGACCTGCAATTTAAAAACTAACTGTACCAACTGTTTTTAAATTGCGAGTCCAGGGACACCACACTCCATTTTTCTATTTTTTCTCAATTGAAAATTACTCTTAAAAGATGTTTTAAGGTAACCCCGATGTTAGCTTATGGGAGAGATAATCCTTGCAATTGTGAAAAATGAATTTAAGAGTTTTTCACTATCTGGACATGTTAAACTTAAAAGTACATGATAACTTATTAAATACAGCTCACCCTACCCCTGGGGATAACCAGGGCCTACATTAGGGGTGACTTACATGTAATAAAAAGGAAGGTTTGGGCCTGGCAAGTGGGTACACTTGCCAGGTCGAAATGGCAGTTAAACACTGCCACACAGGCTCTGCAGTGGCAGGCCTGAGACATGTTTGAAAGGGTACTGTCGTGGGTGGTGCAATCAGTGCAGCAGGCCCAGTAATAGCATTTGATTTACAGGCCCGGGGCACATGTAGTGCCTTTTACTAGGAACTTACCAGTAAATCAATTATGCCAATCAGGGAGAGACCCAATGTATCACATTTTAGATACAGAGCACATCACTTTAGCACTGGTCAGCATTGAAAAAGTGCACAGTGTCCTAAAGCCAGCAAAACTGAAGTTCAGCACACAGTCAAAACAGGAGGTCGGAAAGCAAAAAGTCAAGGGAAGCCACGCCAAATAATGCCAGGTCTAACAAGAACATTCTACCCTTAGTTGGTGGAATATTCTATTAGCCCTATAATCCTTCTATAGTCCTCTCCCTTGTTATGGGCCCTCCCCTGAGCTCGGGCCTATAGCTCGGTTTCAGGGCCTTTAACAAGTGGTGTAGCACTTGGCAGCAGGCTACGGTAAAAGCCCGGAGCGTCAACATTCCAATGTTCTCTTTGTTCACAGCAAGCCTTGCGGAGCCCGAGGGGATTTAAATCCCCTCGGGCTTCGTGAGGAATTTGTTTTATTTAATAGAATATTCTGCCCTCTAGTGGCAGAATGTTCTAATAGCCTTAGAACTCACAGTAGCGGGCTCTACCGTCCATTAAAGGCCTTCGGCTTGGGCCTTCAACGTGGGAGCGGGTATTTAATGGCCGATAGTGCCCGCTACAGCGGGTTCTAGGGCTATATTAGAACATTGGAATGTTGAGAGCTACACTGAAGACAATGGAGTGGTTCTGGGCTTATAATGGCCGGTAGAAGCCGGAGCGCCAACGTTCCAATGTTTGTCTTAATGTTTCTCCCTTTTGTAATTTAGAGCATTCTACCCTGTGACTCGGGCCTGTAACTCAGGCTCGGGGCCTTTAACAACTGGTATAGCCTTTGGCAGCAGGCTATAACGCTATAATGATGTGCCTCCCTGCCCCCCCCTGCAGAATGTGATGAGAAGTCCCAGAGTCTCCCATATCTCACAGATATTCATTGGATTCGGGGTGAATGGGGCCCTTGGAGGGCCTGAGGGCTCCCGAAGGCGTGGGACCTCCTGCATTGCAGGTGCTGCAGGGTTCTGTGTTAAGACCCTGCTGGGTATGTGTATAAGGGGTCTATTGTAAATTACAATTTAAAAACTTTACTTTACTTTATGTTAACTGTCGAGCCCACAAGCAGAAATAAGGATGTGGAAAGTTGTGACCGGACTTCTAAAAATATTTTTAAATTGCTTGGGAAGTTCTACCACCTTCACAAAATTCTGAAGTATTTCACTAAAGGAACTTCATCACACAACAGAGAGTTTTTCGGGGTAAAGGTATAAACCAAAAATCGCTTGCAATGTCCCTCGATCTTTATTACCATTTTTTTCCTTCCACTAATGTTAATATTTTCTGCTTTTTTGGTAGGCAGCCTTCACAAAAATAGTTCTGCAGATAATAAAATCCACCAAGATCTTATTAATTGGAGTTTTTCACCCACATGTATGACGTAAGCAGGGGTTTTTCTGAACTACACGCAGCTTGGCATTATTCCTACCTGCTAGCTCTTGTCTCACCTGTACAGCATCCTGTATCCTCACCTGTATAGGAGAGCTGGTGTGTGAAACGGTGGGAGTAAATGATGATGGAATGGAATGTTGGGGTACGTGCTCACTGTAGGCCTGGGGCAGGCACAGCAGGAGGGAAGATGGAGCTCTCGCTCGCGCTATACAGATGACGCTGCGCCCAAGGGCATTCGATGTAAGTAAAGAATACATCATCCTTCACGAGTGGCTGTTGCTTCATCTGGGAACACTCTCCCGCCAGGATGAACCAGCAGCTCTCTGTTGCATCAGAACCTCTTACCCCCCTGGAGAGGCTGCTGGACCTGATCTAGCCTCTGATCTGGGTGAACAAGAGCCTGGACCTTGGCCTGACATATTTCTGGTAAATATTCAAAGTTTGCTAGTTTTTCTCCTCTGTAGTGTTTTTTGCTTTTTCCCATTTTTGGAAGTGTGCGCTCGAGCCTGGGCCTGTCTGCCCATGCTTAGAGTGGAGGCCGTCACAGGAGGAGTTGGGAGGCATAATATACCCCCTCAAAACGTAAGTCTGAGGTCCAAGGCGCCCAGAAGCTATCTTATTGGATGAAACACAGTATCCTTGGCTCGGAAGTCTGTGAAGGTGCTGGCGAAACCTTTGCCCCAGAGACAACGCATCACTGAGGAGAGCACTGATGGGTAATGTTAAGTTGTACTGGTTATGTATGGACCATCTCAGCAGACCGGTCAGAGCAGCATCCTGTTGCTGTGACTGCCTTCTTCTCCCTTACCTATGACTGCCGCCTTCTCCCTTACCTGTGACTGCCGCCTTCTCCCTTACCTGTGACTGCCGTCTTCTCCCTTACCTGTGACTGCCTTCTTCTCCCTTACCTGTGACTGCCTTCTTCTCCCTTACCTGTGACTGCCTTCTTCTCCCTTACCTGTGACTGCCTTCTTCTCCCTTACCTGTGACTGCCGTCTTCTCCCTTACCTGTGACTGCCTTCTTCTCCCTTACCTGTGACTGCCTTATTCTCCCTTACCTGTGACTGCCTTCTTCTCCCTTACCTGTGACTGCCGTCTTCTCCCTTACCTGTGACTGCCTGTGACTGCCGTCTTCTCCCTTACCTGTGACTGCCGTCTTCTCCCTTACCTGTGACTGCCGTCTTCTCCCTTACCTGTGACTGCCGCCTTCTCCCTTACCTGTGACTGCCGTCTTCTCCCTTACCTGTGACTGCCTTCTTCTCCCTTACCTGTGACTGCCTTATTCTCCCTTACCTGTGACTGCCTTCTTCTCCCTTACCTGTGACTGCCGTCTTCTCCCTTACCTGTGACTGCCGTCTTCTCCCTTACCTGTGACTGCCTTCTTCTCCCTTACCTGTAACTGCATTATTCTCCCTTACCTGTGACTGCCTTCTTCTCCCTTACCTGTGACTGCCGTCTTCTCCCTTACCTGTGACTGCCTGTGACTGCCGCCTTCTCCCTGACCTGTGACTGCCTTCTTCTCCCTTACCTGTGACTGCCGCCTTCTCCCTTACCTGTGACTGCCGTCTTCTCCCTTACATGCATCTATTATGTGTGTGTGTGTGTGTGTGTGTGTGTGCGTGTGTGCATATTTGCATGCATGCGTGCGTTTGTCTAGTCCGGTGAAATGTGTCATAGTTAATTAAAACTATTGTATTCAATACAAGAAGCAAATATGAGAATTACCGAATTACAAATACTGGTCCATGTGCAACATCCAAAGCGGCAAAATAATAAAACATTCTAAATGTTTTTACAACAGAGCAGAGTTACATCATCAGCATTAAAATGTGGTAACTGTCTGGGATTAGTACCTAGTCAAGCAAGAACGTGTAATTTATCAGAACCTAAAGGTCAATGGACAAATACCACTGGTGTCAGTAGAATGTTTTATCACAAGGGTAATAAAGTGACCTTGTACATAAACAGCCCATTTATGGCGTAAAAAAATAGCACCTGCCAATATGGCCAATGAAATGTCATCAGGTTACCTGAAATCTGTGGCAATAACCAGGCAGGAAACTAGTAGAGGGTAAATTGCTAAATATTGATGCTCAGTCTGTGTGGGGCTTCCCAGTGGATTAGGCATGTCACGTGCCCCAGTGCCAAAGTGCCTGTTGTCGGCTAGTCCCCATAGGCCCAGTGGAATGTTGTTGCAGGTAATAACTGCAAAATAACATTCAAGAAGGGGCCTTGTGCAGAGCAGACCATATTATCCCACACGACCCACTGATGGAGACAGGGACCCTTTTACTGCTGGTCCAAGAATGCTTAATACTAACTTAGGTGGGGTGGGTGGGGGTGGTCTGGGCATGCACAACTCTCCTATTGTGGAAGAGAGGGAAGTTCTAGGCAAACTAAAGGAAGATAATAACGAAATAACAAAGTACCAAGACAATATAAAAATTCCATAAACCATAAAATAATAATTTGAAAACGCCAAGTTAAAAAAACATAGCTTTGTGCAAAACCGACCCACTTAGTCCCTTGCAGCCCGTTAGAATTATTTTTCCATCACCATAGGACAAAATTGGCTACTGCTAATTGGATTTATCCAAAAACGTTTTGGCACAATTCATGAATTTAATAAATCTGGTCACCACTTGTGGGTGTTCTCCTTTCAAACAGGAAATAACATTGTGGGGACAGTTCCGGATATTAAACTTGTTGAAAGAAATACTGGGCACTATCTGCATTCAGTGATTACAAATGTGAAGTGCACACAATGTGTGCCAGTGATTAGCCTGCATGCCTGTGTGCTTGGCTGCTGGGACCACTTGGCAAGAACGTCCAAAGCTGGAAGGTGTCCAAAGCCTGGCTGCATTAATCTTAGTTTGCAGTAAACCCAGAAGGGGTCAGCTAGAGATTTTTGTGGGCAGAGTTGTTTGTAACAATTAACTACTAGACACCTGTGACATTTTTTGGACATTGATTTGTCTTCAGAAAGTGACATTTTTGGTTTGTAATGCTATTTGGAGCACCTTTTAATGAGAAAAACCGTGATTTCAGATTCTAACAGCCTGTGATGCTTCACAGTTTTAAGGCACAATTGAAATAAATGCACCAGGAGTTTTCCAATGTGCAGGGCTGGGTTAATGTCTTCCCAGGAGTAATATCTGACAGAATTTCGGGGGCATTTTTCAGTTTAAAACAATAATTCAGGAAAGCTGATTTCACTGTAAATTGTTGATCCAACAGGCCTAACTCAATTCTGATCTGGAAATGCAATGAGCTCTTTTGCAGCATAAAGAAGAACCTGTATGTATTTCATTGCAATATATTAAAACAAGCATTTCCAATGTAATGGGCCTTGCGTTTGCTCGAGTTAGAGCTATTAGCGTTTTAAATCCTAACTGGGCTTTTCTTGCCACATAAATTGAAAATTAAAACTAAAACAGTTGACATAAGTGAGCCGATTCAAAACACCACAGCCGCCGTGAGCATGAGCGTGAAGGAGAGACACAAAAGGAAAAAGAAGTTCGCTTGCAGTCAAACAATTATCCATGAAACAGGGGCGGTGTCAAAGGCAGTAACAAAACAGCCCCAAGGAGGGACAAACGTACAGCATTTACCAATGATAACAGAGGATTTTTGAAAGGCAAGCCCATGAACGAGTAAAAGTGAAGGGCGTGCAGTGGGCGTGGTTAATAAAAGCCCACAGAATAGGTTACAACAGGTCAAAGCACTTGCGTGCTCGACCTAATTAAAAGCCCACAGAATAGATTACAACACATCAGTGCATTTGTGCGCTCAACCTAAAAGTGACCTAAGTTTAGCAGAAAAAGCCTCTGTTCCATACGCAAGTGTGGATATTAACTTTGGCTCTGTAACTTTAGGTATGCATGCTTATGTTTTATTTCCCACCTGAAAATGCCTCAATCCATGTAGCTGGCGCACATTACTTTCTTGTTAACATTCACTAGACAACCCAGTACCACATTGTAATCAACATCTCAACGTTATTGGTGGAAAATCTATGAACAAACTTGGTCCAACATCTACTATGATTTTGTTTTGGGGATGTGTCATTTTTGTGGTGCAGCCATGATGTAAAATCATTTTTGAGATTTACTAAACCACTTTGTGTGGCTTTTCATGGTTTAGTTAGTACAAGGTAATGTAATGCAGCAATTACAACTGCTTGGCGTTACTTTACATTGGGTAAGTATTGCATGGGAGGAGCATGGGCGTTCCCATGAATCCCCCATATATTTTGACGTAACCCTAGATTTACAAAGACTTGTAAACCTGGGTTTGCGCCAAAATGGTTCACCTACCCGACAGAGGCGTAACAAGGAGAAATATCTTTATATCTCCTTATTACTTCCTCTTTCTATGTGTGATTTATTTTGCAGCACACATAAAAAGAGGAATATTTTTGTGCAGGTTGATGTCCGTCCCTTTGTGCAAAAAAAACAAATCCTGCCCAGAACTCAGGCACCCTTGCAAAATAGTGCAAGGAAGCCTGCCTTGCGCTACGCTCCACTGTCTGCACTAGCACAAGGAGAGAGAAGAAATGCTCAGTATCTTTGTAAATATAGAGCTTTTCTGCTCTCTCCCTTTCAGGCAAAGTGGTTCAGCATGTTCCCTTGCTGCTCTATGTTGTGTGAAATAATAATAAATATGCCCCTTTGTGTTTTACTTAATAACCCTGAAAATACATCAAGCCTTAGGCAATCTATCCTCAGCTGATATGCTATAAGCTAAATTAACCACATAGTACACATTCACCTGACATCTGTCTCTTCGGATGGTTACCCCAAACAAGGTGTGAATCTTCAGTACCTTCCTTAGACCCATGTTCATCCTATCACAAGTCTCACCAAAGAACTCCTTGAACCAGTAAAAAGACGAGACGGCCAGGGCAATTCAACCTGAAGACGGGTAGAGGACAGAACCAAGGTGCTGATGCATTCATTATGAGCTTTCAACAATGCAAGAGGATTGGTCACATATCCATCTGAATTTTTTGTTTACATTACAAAAGTCTACACACATCCTGATCTCCCTTTCTGCTCTACTGGCAACCACATTATGTGTAAACCACTTTGAAGATTCTCTATATAAAGCCTGAAGAACACAATTTCTTTGACTCCTTCATCATTCTAGGGCAGCCACCAGTATGTTGCTCACTTTTTGCTGGAACAGCTGAATACCGTGATATGAGCCAGTGGCAAAACGTCTGTTTCCACCCAGCCTTTAATAAAACATCTCTGGGGAGAATTCTGTAAAATTATAATCTGTTACCAGGCCCTTACACACTGGTTCAGCAATGCCTTGATGAAGCATTGTTATTAAACTACCCTGGTGCTAGGAACTTTATGCATGTACTGCTTAATAAAGTGAGAGCCTGCCTATAGACATCAAGGTATTCTGCAGGCCAACTTAACTCTCCTTGCATGGTACAGAGGCACGTGAATTGTAGGGAACACGTACTGCAGTCTGAGCATGGCTAGGGATGTAATATTTAAAGGTCAATGCACTGGTGTGAAAAGGTTTGTCATCAAATTGTGGCTGTTGAGTGGCATTATACCAAACTGCCTCATAGCTGCACATGGAAAACATCTTCTTAAAAAACACCTTGATCTCTCTAATGTTGAAAATTACCAACCTATCTCAATTCTGCCTTTTCTAGCCAAGGTAATTGAAAAAAACACTTACTCTAAGCTAATAACAAATACTTAAGAGAATAAACTATTGGGCATGTTTCAGTCCGGCTTTAGAGCAGGGCACAGTACAGGATCTACACTGTAACTGGAGACCTTCTCCACCCTTTTGATAAAAATGCCATCCCTGCCTCCTCAGTCTGTTAGACCTCACCACAGCCCTTTAAACAGTTCACCATCTGGAGATTGTCCTCGAGTGGCTTCAATTCAATCAATTAGAATTCTCACAAATGGTAAAAATTGGCAATACATTTTCACTCACTCCCCCGCCTCATTCGGTGTCCCTTAGGTTTCCACCCTTGCACCAGTTCCCTTTAATATACATGTTCAATGCCTAGATGAACTTTTTCAAGACCTTCACATCTCCTTCCATCATTATGCTGACCACACTCAAGTCTTCCTCAAGCAGAAATCTCCCAGACTCTAATGTCAAGTTAAAATCCACACTTTAAACACCTCGCCTAGAGGTTTCCCTTACAGGGGCTCTCGCTCACTTTGTGTACAGACCGAAGGTCACAATTGTACACTATGCAGATCTTTTTCTGCCAACACCCCGATTGCATGGAATGCTTTTCCTCTTCATATTAAAAATGGCCACCCCCTTTCAAGACTTCAACCCCTCATCGAGACCTGCTACTGAAAGAGCGTTTATCCCTGACTCTTTAAATCACACCTCCTAGCTGAATCCCAGGTTCTCTTATATGCCTACTTAGCTGTGTCTACCTAAAGAGCTATTTAACTGCATATCTAAGTTTTGGTGATGCACAACGTTGTTAAACCTCCCCATCTTCTATAGCGGACCAGTCATTTACCATTACCTTCTAATAGCTGAAGACCCTTTTGATGAATTGTGCCTCATACAATGTGTTTTCTTTACTCTATAGTCATACATAATCCGGTAATTTTGAAATTGTTTCTGTATATTTTGGTTGCCACCCAGTCCTCTTTGGCTCATAAAACACAGTGTATGTCCAACTTTGCCTCACACAAATCACTGTTCTATTAAATGTACATGTTGATTTCTTGATGTTTCTATTTGGTGATCAGGCCACATCCTAGTCTCTGCTCCTTGTACATAACCTCTGCTAAATGCTAGTATATGCTAAGTTACTTTTACAAGTCTGCATCTCAACGCAGGACTCTTGACCAATGGTGGCCTTTGCACAGTGTTTTTCTTTTCACTATAGGTATATATAATATGACCTTTTTTATAAATGTACTTTCGATTATTTGCAACCCAGTCCTCGTTTGCTGATAAACCCCACTTGTATGATCATTTGAGTCTCACACAGTTATCTGCTGTTTTCTAGTCAGATATGTATATAAATACAACTGATAAATGTCATCTCCTAGGTCTTGTTTACAAATTAATCTACAAGTGTCTGATATCCATTTTAATCCTCTGTAATTCACCAAACACTGAACTAAAGCATCCTAGTGTTTTATGCCACTACACCAATATCCTCTGGGCTCCTCTGAAAATGCTCTATGGTAAATACTGTTTACTGTGTTACGCCTTCAGTCAACACAATTGATTTCTGCCACTGTGTACAGTGTGTGTGGTATCTTGGTGTGATGCATTTGTTGTGTGAGTGTATCATGAGGAGCCTGACTTGGAGATGGATGGTTTGCTGCGAGCGCTCCGAGTGTGCGAGTATTCCTCAGGGCGTCAGGGAGCTCATTGAGAGAAGACCTAACCCGCACTAGCATCTAGCTACTGGAGGGGTTTAATGACGTATAAACTATGTACCTGGACTTGTATGTAGATAAATAAATGTACTGAACTTAGGGCCTGATTTATATATTGGTGGTAAGTATACTTCATCGCAACAATGTTGGAGTATCCTTACTGCTAGTAAAATAGTCTGCCGGCCGAAATTAGATGCGGGTGGCCCATGGTTTGGCAGCGGCATAGACTGCTCTGTCTCTACCATGGCCAAACATTTCCGATGGCCCAACGGAGTAACAGCCATCAGAGAAATGTTTATGTGTCTGCCCATCCAATTTAGATGGGTGGATATTTAGCCCTTTTTTTCAACCAGGAAAACCCTGGTGGTAAGGGTCAGTAAAAACCTAAAAATGCTTCCTCATCATGAGAGATAAATCTAATATTAGGGTGTTGTTTTTTAAAATTTTCAAACCGAAAATCCCTCTTCAGGATATGAATTTTGAAAATAAAAACAAAATAAGTTTGATGGACGTCTCTGTCATTTTGGCGGAGCTGTGCATCAAAGTTTAAAAAGCATTGACAGGAACTGTTGTGACGGGAGTTCTTGCCAATGCTTTAAAGTCCCTTTTAAATTTGGCGGTGTGGACCCTACCAGGGCAACAGAGTATTATACCCTTTTGTCCTGACAGACATAACTTCTGCCTGCCAAATTTAAATGCAGGCAGACCAGTTTGGCAACATCTGTGACCACTGGGCGCCGTGGCCAAACTTCTCAGACAGATTACGGGCAGTCAGAGAAATGGCTATATGTCCACCCATCCAATTATAAGTCGATTATAAATTGGGCCCATAATCTTCTAGGTGTTGATAGTGGATACTACAGTGGCGACGAGGTGGTGCTGATGAGAAGAAGCCTGAGGAGTCAGAAGGGTTGAGTTCTGCTGTCTGGCAGAGGCGAAGAAGGCACACGAAAACCTACCAGTGCGTCCCACACCGGGCAGCCCAGAGCCAGCAAAATACAAGATGGGAACAGCTTTATGAAGATAAGAGTGCTGCGATTAAAAACAAAGACTTCCAAGCAGGAGAGGGTGAGACAAAAGACCGCTGTAGTGCCCGTTGATGCAACTTTGGTTAGGAGGGCAAACAGGCCAGACCTGCAGATGACCAAGGAAAAATAAGTGAGCTGTCAGTTTTTGTGACCAGTGGTGTATTCAGGAAACTAAAGAAGCAAAGAGAGGAAGGTAAGGAACCTGTCGCAAGCGGGGAGCCAGCTGTCTTGGCTGTTAGTTCCTGACAGCAGCAGAGACATTTAGTCAGAGGCCGAGAGAGAAAAGTAAAGAGAGACATATTCCTGGAATCATCCCGTCAAAGTGCCACCACCATAGTTTTTTTAAGAACATGCAAGGATAACAGCAGATGATGGGTGTTCATCTCTCAGAAAGAAGAGTCTTGTTATGTGGGGCTCTATTTGTGGGATTCTTTCAGTCTAACTGCACAGGGAGTGAGTGCCCCCATCCTCTCTGCAGAAGCCAGCCCCCTCTTGCTAGGAGGAATAGATGTACTGAGGGGCAGGGGTGGTGGGTGACTGACTACAACCTCACTGTGTTTTGTGACACATGACCTACTGTTCTTAGGTCTAGCATCAGCCAAGATGCTTTGCTTTTGCAAAAAGTGTGTGCATTATATACAAACTGTAAAAGAAAACACCACACTCGGGATAGCACATAGAAGTGTAACATTTAATGCAAAATAGCCAGTAAGCTCTCAAAAATGAAGCAAGGCAATTGCCTTTTCAACACAACAGAGCTTCGCCCTTGATCAGTTGGAGCATGTAATGCTAAAATCCATATATTTTCTGATCGCTTGTTATACAGGGTGTATGCCATACTGCGTCTTTCGTGGTCTTCATTCGGATGCAAAAAGACATTGCAATTGATAAATAAGATATGACTGCACAGGTTAAAGCATACATGAGCATTATCATTTTTACAGGGAACATATAAGCATCAGGGCACATCAAGTGTAAATTCACTTTCTCATTATGTCCAAGGGCTTTCAGCCAGCTCTCTTCATCAATTGGTCTGTTTTTGTTGTTGTGCAATTCACATTTTGCTTCTAGCCACTGTAGCATACAGCATGGGGCAGTGGGACAGTCCCTTCAGTCATTGGCTCTCTTTACTGCGAGTGACAGCTCACAAAATAATTCCCTTTAGTGCTATGGGCTGCTATGGCAATGCACTCTTTTTCAGACCCAAAATTATTTTTGCTTTTAGCCAGTTTTATTTTGATTGACAAGGGTCCAGCAGCTTCCCCAATGATAAGGTTTTGCAAAACAGCATTACAATACAAGCTTTGACAAAGCTAAAAACCTGCAGCAAAATTCTGACCTATTGGCTTTGCCAATGCTTGTTTATTGATGCATGCACGTGGTTGTTGCCTTGTTATGTTATGTTACAGTGCTCTAGCACCAGTGAGTGTATCCTGATGCAATGCCGGTTTGTGAGGTTTGCCCTGAGCGGGGGCATACTCGAAAAGCCTATGGCGAAACTCAAGAAAAGGGGAGGCTCTGATGTTGAGAGAGAGGTCTTTCCCTGCTTTAGAAGCGACGTATAAGAAGCCTCGTCCACCAAATCTGCTTCTGTGGATGTGTGGCACGTGTGCTAGCAAGAGTACAACTGAGCAGATGTGCCCAGAGGGTTGCCCGAAATGTCTGTGGCTGTTTAGGTAGGCTTGGCCTGAGTCGTGTAGTGCTTTGTATGTGTGGATGAAGATCTCACATTGTGCATGCTTGGGAGGCAATCTAGCTCCCTTAGGTGTAATGTGGTGTGATAAGACCTGTGTGGAAGATTGGAGACGAGTCTGGCAGCTGCGTTCTGGATGGTCTGTAGTCTGTTCGTGAGTTGCTTGATGATTCCTGGCAGATCCCATCATTCAGACCACTGATTATGAGGGCATGGGGGGCAGTGTTTTGTGCTCTTCACTAACCACTTGTATATCTTTCTCAGCATCTTTGGGTGTGGGAACAGGATGCAATGACTGCAATGACCAGGGTGGACATGCCTGGTTTGTTCTTAATGATGAGCCCAAGGCCTCTTGCTAGTTTACTGGGAGTGAGAGTTGGTCAAAAGTCTGTGGATTTCATCTGTTGCTGCGAGGAGGGCTGTCTTTGTGTTGTGATTGGGTCTAAAGTCTAACTGTGTGGTATCTAGGAGCTGATGTCTGGCGAGGTGGTCAGCAAGGTGTCTGTTGATGGCTTTTTCTAGGACCGTGGTTGGTTACGGTAGGAGAGCGATTGGTCAGTAGCTTGCAAGTTTAGTCAGGTATTCTTTAGAAGAGCATTGACAGCTTCGTGCTTCTAGGCACCCCAAAATGTTGTAGTTTTGATGGAGGAGTTGAGGATGTGGGAGAGGGCTGTGTTGATGCTGTTGGAACATTTGCTGGAGGAGTGGTGGGGGCAGGAGTCTACCGGGGCCCCTGAGTGGATGGTTTTCATGTTGGTGGTAGTTTCATCTGTGGTGATGCTGTTCCAGCTCTAGGGGTGTTCTTCATTTGAGACCCATAGACTGGTGGCGAGGTTGCCGGAGGCAGGCTGACGGTCAACGTTTTCATATATGGTTGTGATTTTGCTGCTGAAGAAGTCTGACAGTCAGGAGTGGGATGTTGGTGAAGTGTGGTTTGAGTGGTCTTGAGCGGCTTGAGTGCTGGGTGCTATTGATGTGTCCTTGGTGGGTAATGGAGTGGTGAGTGTGGATGTGGGGGTGCAGGTGACGCGGCAGGAGGGGCTGGTGAAGGCTTCTTCTGTGCTGTGTGGTGCACCATGGCAGCAGAGTGATGAGTGGTGGCCAGGGTTGAGGGTGTGGAGGAGTGCAGTGAGGTAGCTATGGATTGGGTAAGGTCAGGGATTCCGGCAATGGGTGCAGTCCAGGCGCTGAAGCCGCCATTAAATAGGTCCTGCGAGGGAGGGTGGGAGGGAAGGAGGGCCATGGGAGGCAGGGGAGTGGGAAAGGGCCAGTGGCAGTGCGAGGAGTAGGTAAAGAGCAGCAGGGAGGAGCAAGGGGGAGCAGAAAAGGCAGGAATGGTCAGAAGACAGCAGGCACAAGACACACAAGTGGCAACACAAAGGACACAAAGGAATAGAGAAACAGAGATACACAAATGGCAAAACAGGTAAAAAATGTGAGAAATAATGGAAAAAACAAGGGTACAAATGCTGAAAAACAGTGACAAAAGTGGCAAAACAGTGGCACAAATGTCTTTGTAACTGGAACAACTGCGTAAACAAGAGCACAAATGCCTTTGTAACTTGTATCCCTGCCGCCCTGTACAAAAAGGATCCAGATTTTTGGGAAAAAATCTCTCAACACTCTACAATTACATTCTTGCCACTAACATCATCCCGCAAGTATTGAGAGGTTCAACCATCACCCCTATCTTTAAAGGAGGTGCGACCAACGACGCAGCAAATTACCGATTAATTGCACTTCTAGATGTTGAATCAAAAATCTTTGCTGGGATTCTCTTGGAGGAGCTTGAAACCTGGGCTAACGTCAATAACCTGATCCTGTTTAACCAAACTGGATTCTCAAAAGAGGTGGGCACGGCTGCCAATCTTATGGCCGCCGCAATATTATTTGACCAATGCCAGCGTGCCAAGAAGACCCTCTTTCTTTCATTTATAGACTACAAAGCTGCATTTGATCGAGTAGAAAGAGGAAAACTTTGGTTTAAACTTGCAAGTTGGGGCATTCCGTTCCAGTTTTTGAAAGCAATAGTCCTTCTCCACACAGACACCTGGGTGAGGGTCAAATTGTGTGGCAGGGCGCACCTCTCCAGGAAAATTCCCACTCTTCAGGGTCTGTGCCAGGGATGTGTACTTGGACCCCTACTTTTTAATCTGTTTTTGGCTGATTTACCGGTGGAAATGGACAACATGAACTCACATCCACCAAGGTTGGGGTAAACTGCTATGACAAGCTTGACGTTCGCCGATAATCTCATCCCTTTCAGTCACACTAAAATAGGGCTGCAGAGGCTACTTAACGCAACAGCTGAATTCACTAAAAAAACATGCTCGCCTCATCAACCTGAATAAATAAAAAATCATGCCCTTTAAGACGACTCCGCGGCTGCGATATCAGTGGTACTTGGGTAACAACAAGGTTAAAACAGTGTGCGAATATAAACATCTAGGGGTTCTTCTTGACAGCAATGGCTCATTCAAGCCCCATCTGGAGTCCCTTAGCCGGAATTCTATCTTGCTTGCATTGGCGTTCAACAGTGTCAAAAAAGCAACTGGTTCTTCAACCAGGTCATCCAATCCAAATTAATACCAACAATTACATATGGCAGCAAAGTTCTAAGAGGCCGTGGCGACGAACACTTGGACAAAATGATCGCCAAGCTTTTCAAGAGGTTGTTCAGCTTACTGAATCATGTTTCACCAGCCCAAGTTCGCCTAGAATTTGGCCTGGTTAGGCAGTCTCTAGCAAGGAGAGGGGCATTTATCAGTCTAAGCCATAAACTTAAGGTAGCAAGGGAAGGCTTCCTAAGCTCTCTTATTTGGATGGAAATGACTTCGAGCCCCACTTCCCCCTTCTGTCTCTATCTTGAGTCCTCCCTGACAACATTGGGCCTGGTAGATCAACTACCCCAACTCAGCTCATACCAGCTTGTCAAACGTTCAATGAAAGTAAGCGTCAAGTCTCTCTCACATCTTCAGGATAAAGAGGCTTTATCGAAACGAAGCCATGCCCGGCTGGTTCTGTCATCATACGGCTCTCTAACCCCACAACTCTATATGGGAGCAGCAGTTAATCCATGGATCAAAGCAGCCTTCATGAAATATCAAATGGGCTGCCTTCCAACATATGCCCACCTCCCTAGGTGGATGCGAGTCAATACGACGGACATCCGTCGGCTATGTGGACTGGCTCCGGAAACGCTGATCCATCAGATATGCCTGTGTAAAAGCACTACAACAGATCGTAATAGGCTCCTATGACCAGTTTGGCTTCAAAGGGGGCTGCTCAGGTGCAGACCAGCGATATTGGCAGGCTTTAAATGGGACGATGAGCAGCTCAGCTGAGACTGGCTAAATTCTTGGATAAATTAGGGCGCCTTCTTCAAGAGACTGAACAAGCAAGCCAAGCGCGCACAGCCAGCCTGCAAGCAACTTTGTAGTACTGCGTAACTCAGCTGAATATTTTTAACTTAAACCGATTTTACTATTGTATTTTACGATTCCCTGTTTCCTCTTCTCTTTCTTTCTTTCTTTTCTCTCCGTGTAATGGTTTTAATTGACTGAACACGCTGATAAATAAATAACAACAAAAAAGCCTTTGCAACTGGAACAAGTGTGTGTGTGTGTGTTCTGGTGCCAGGGGGTGGTTATTGATCGGAGGCACGCAGGAGGAACAACCTGCATCCTCTTTGTGACTCCAGGTGCGAGGGTGGCCCCCAGCGCCCACTGTTGGACTATTAATGAGAACTCACCAGCTCACAGCCTCTGATCTTTACCTTTGTTAAGTTCATTCTGTCTCTGCACGTTGTCTTTGGAGCACACCTGCATGTTGGTGTGTTGTGTCCCAGAAGCATGGCAGGCGTTTTTGAAGGATTTTGACTCATAGATTCTGGTCAGCGTTTCACTTAAAGTACTTTGCATTTCATTGGAGGTCAGTGTTATTAATATTTAAAGCAAATGTTTCCAGGTTTCAGCGAATGTGGATTCTTAACCAGTGATTTGCGCTCTGCCTTTCACAGCTTTGCGGCTGTACTGCATCTATGGTGATGCACAGGCCCTCTCTGAGGCCCCTCAATGTCTCTCACAGCGGCAAGAGTTTTATATGTTTGGTAGTAGATAATATATTTACAGATATATGTTATGTCTGAAAAATAGAAGTTCAAGTGTTTAGTAAAAATAACCATGTGAATGAAGTCACGTTGTGATAGTTAAAGAAGAAACTTTTAAGCGAGAGTTTTGAAAAAGTCATTTTCTGTCCATGTGCTGTGGCCTGATGTCCCTCTTACAATTAGAGTGTGTGACACTCACAACCAGACTATGACGCAAGGCAGGTTTCTATACCGTGGGGATGTAGTGTAGTCGCCAAACAGATTATGCCACTGGCCGTATGGACCTTCAGATATCGAATTAATATTTATTCTGGGAGCAAAAATCAGTACAAAAAATCAAATTAGAGTGAAACCCATTTGGCTCCACAACATTGACACGGGATACTTTCCAAACCATGAAAGTTTATTATCAGATTTGTCAAAGTTTCACGCTTTATTTATTCAATAATCGATCTGAGCATAAAATTTCAATATGAATAATCAATCCAAGCAGAAGAATCTCAAGCAGATATTTTATTATTATTATTTCATACTTGGTATAGCGCACCGACTCACTCCAAAGGGAGTATCTTGGCGCTTGCGATGCCAGGCCAGGTTTTCAACCTCTTTTTAAAGACCTGGAAGTCAGCGCAGGAGCAGATGTGAAGAGGGAGTTTATTCCAATGGTAGGGGCTAGGTAAGTACAAGATCTGCCACCATGTCTAGCAGTATGGATACGCGGAGGATGGAGAAGGGCCTTATTAGATGCCCTAAGCTGCCTGGAAGGCTGGTGGTGTCTGAGCCTGGAATGCAAGAGGGCCTGCTGAGCTGTGTGGAAAGCCCTGTCAGTCAGGCAGCAGAGTTTGAAAACAGTACATTTCCTAATAGGCAACCAGTGTAGTTTTTCCAAGGTGGACAATGGAGACCGAGGAGGTCGATTACAGATACGGCGGGCCGCAGTGTTCTGCACCTCTTGCATCTGAGCCAAGAGAGAGTCGTTGGCTGCTACCCCTACCACATTCCCATAATCCAGTCCTCCGATTAGGAGAGTTTCTTAATTCTTTCCTAGATAATTTGTGGTAAATTTTTACTCCAAGGTTCGTCACCACGTTTTGGGCAATGGGTCAGGCCCAAGTTCTGGCGACCACCAATCTGCCACCTGGAGCTCTTGGGCCCTAACAAAAAGGACAACTTTGGACTTTGCGCTGTTGAGTTGCAGACAGTTCGATGCCACCCAGTTAGCAATTTCTTTCATGCAGTGCGCAAACTGAAGTTGTAGTTTGGCGGGATCAGGACCGAAAGTAGAAAGAAGCTGCGTATCATCGGCATATGATGCAATCGCCACACCACGATTGAAGGATCTGAGCCAGAGGCGCTACATAGATGTTACAAAGTGTCGGGCTCAAACAGGGACCCCTTTGTTGATGTGCATTTTTCTTGAGTCAAAAGGACCCAGATGCACATTTTGGGTGCGATTGTCTAGAAGTCCCTCAGCCATCGTGGTTGTCTTCCGTGAATGCTGTCGGCATGCAATCTGACGGTATCAAATGCTGTCGACAGGTCCAGCAGGACAAGCATTACTGGGGAGCCGGTGTCAAGGGACATACGGATGTTGTCAGTTACTGCCAGCAGCGCCATCTCCGTACCGTGATGTGATCGAACGCCCGACTGAGAGAAGTCCAAGATCTCTCCAGGAAGGGTCTTGAGGAAGACTATAAGTTGGCTGTTAGTAAAGCTTTCAAGTGTTTTTGCCAGCAAGGGAGGCAATGAAATAGGTCTGTAATTTGCAGGAACATCCAGATTGAAGGATGTTTTTTTCAAGAGAGGGGATACCAATGCATGGTTCCTCTCCAGTGGGAGGTTTGCAGAGCTGATAGAGAGATTAAACAGTGTCAAGATTAAGGGGACTAGGTGAGGCGCTAAACTGGATGTGATCTTGGGTGGGGGGGTGGGGGGGGTTCGCAGGGGGAGCCTGATTTGTAGCATGTAAGCCAACCCAGGACCTGTTTAGTAGTTCAAAAATCAAAATCCCCCAGATAAGCAGTGGCTAATGACAAGTAGCTGCCCCTTCCAGCAGCCGAAGAAGCTGAGTACAGCTAGGCGTAGAGTTTGTGCAGCTCCTACAAAGTTGTTTTAGTTAAGTGGAGAGGAAGTCGTGAGGGCTTTCTTTATCATTGTTAACAAAGACAAAGGCCACAATGAGCAAAGCTGAAACTGCAGAAATGGACAGGGGTTCTGGCATCTGGCGACATCCAGGCGCAGTGTCCAGCTGCACGCGTCCGCTGCGCATCCACGCCCTGCCGCTCCTTAAATGCTGGTATTGGCAGGCCAAGAAAGTCTAGACAGCAGATCTTGCCAAAATGGCCAAAGAAGAACCAGGAAGTGCAGGAGAGGCAAATTTGGGCTTTCTCTGCAACAAACGACCTAAGCCCAGCAGCAGACTGGAGAGCGCGCAATCCGCCAAAGAAATGCCAGAAAAAGTGCTAGCGCAAAATATAGATCCCCCAGGGCCCCCAAAAGTAAAATGAAAAATCAGCAAACAAATCACTATAAAAATCATCAAAAGAAGTCACGAGACACATAAAAATCAGGACCAATAAGGTTGTTAAAGCATTAAAATGCGCAGAATAAGGTGGTTACCTTTCCTAAAATCTTAGACACATGAATAATTTAAAGAATGCAAAATGCAAAGCAAAGAAAGTATCAGTTCCATAAAGGAACTTCCCTAAACTCAATAAAGCATTTCAGGATGTGAAAGGGAAATCTTAAGAGAAGGTGTCAGTCTTTCATTGAACCAAATTAAGGTTCAGGGCGATGGAACAGAAATGTTCAAGAGTCTAACTCATGGGTACTCGCAAACATTTTCCCAGGGGCCACAAAGTTTGGTCTGTGGTGCAACCGAGGGCCGCATTGATGCTAGCAGCATGCCGATCAAAGGGAGGAGGGGGCTGTGGGTGGGGAGGGTTTGTGGCGTTATGGTGGCAATAGGGGATAGCAAAGCATATAGATCTAGTGGCTGAATCGCACAATGTGAAACCAGAAAACCTGGCATTAATCCCAGCTTCCCAACTTTATCAAACTGTGCGTTCCTAGGCAATTGTTTTATTTCACGTTCCCTTCTTGTTCTTCATTATTGTATGTAGGAGGACCTCACAATGCATGACTTTGGATTGTGCGCTGTGCAAGCCATTCTCCTCTGTTTGATTTAATAAACTATAAAGTTGTTCATGTATATTAGCAAATCAGGCCAATCAAAGAGTGCAGATAACAACTGACTTGCCTCTTAGTTCACTATTGGCATTGTTATGAAGGTGGGGGTAAGAATGAATGTTAGGGGTGGGGGAAGAATGAGAGTTTCTGAATTTATGTTTGAAACCTTCGTTTAAAAAAAATACTTCTCCATGCACTGTTAAATTAAATGGTTCTGTGTGTAAATAAATGAAATACACTTTTTGAATTTTTAAGAACACTTATAGTTATATACATTTGCTGCAAGGTTTCTTAAAGAATGAAAGTGTTTCTGCAGTTAAAGCGGTGCAGGACAAATTCCTTACTTTCTTTCCTTATCTTCTATCATGTTTAGATAAAGTGTCCCCTGTTAAATCCAGTAAACAGCAGCCTAGTGCTCCTGCTGCTCTGGGGGGCATGTAAAGGTCAAAAGGTCAGCATGCACCCCCCCCCCGACACACCCACCCCCCCCCCCCCCCCCCCCCCCCCCGGGCGTACTTTGAGTACCACTGGTCTAACTCAAGAACTAAGAATATGGGAAAACAGCAGAGTTAGGGAAATGGCTTCCCTCTGCAAAGTCAGAATTGGTTTATGCCTAGGCGAAGTTTTTTTACACCAGAGTAATTGGTGTAATTTTGGGAATTTCACGTAACAAAACTCGAACATGGAGAGATTAGACAATAACTCCCCATCGTGTAATATATAGAGCAATTTTAGCATGCGATGTAACATTCAGGTCATTTGTGTAACACAAGCAGCATTTCAGATGGATTTTTAATCTGAGAGGGTAATTTTTTTGCTCAAAACTACAAATTTTTAAATGTACAGCAGTGTTTTGAAGGCGTGCGGCAGTTCCTTTAACATGGGCACTGAATAAACATTTCAGGTAGATAATTTACCCTGACGGATCACTTGGTTCATTTTTAAGCACAAAACTACAAATCCAAACGCGAGTGGCAGTGTTTTGAACACGAGCAACCAGAAATAAACTTGAAATTACATTTCGAGCTGAATTTTTACCCAAATCCAGGTAATTTTTTCAGTGCAAGATGTATCTTGCAAAATTACATGCAATTTTGATTTTCTGTAATTTCACATAGTTACGCTACCCAAAATTACTCAAACCACACCCACCCCTAAATAGGGTCTCCCTACAACTATTCTAAGACACATAGTTAAATACAACTCCACTAACCGGCACCAATCAGGTTGCGTTGTGTCTTTGGAGCAGGTAAACTCCCCTCGTTCCCATCATGGAACAAAAGTGCACCGCTGCACCGCCTTGGATGTTTTGTCGATCTGGCCTGCATGATGCAGGAGGATCTTTCTCATCTCCATGCACAGTGTAACTCAAAGCAAACTTCCAATTAATCCTTTCTGCAAAACAATACGCTCAACTTCTAGCTGAGCTTATCTAACTCTTGTAATGGGAAGAAAAACAGGAAAGCACATTTCAAAATCAACCTTATGTTTCACAGTGAAAGATTTGTGAGCAAAGAAGGCCTCTTTGCAGTTAGGTCAACTTAAGGAAATACAGTTGCTTAAACATGACTATAGTGAACAAATATCTTTTGATTATGCACATTGTGGCATCTTTATGCATACATCTCCATGCATTGGCACACAGATTAATATGTGATTAAACCCAGATCTGTGACTGAGGGTGAATGTTTGATTGGTTCCGCATTCTGTCCATCATTTGTGTTTGTTTGCGTTGGTACATTTTCGCACCGCACCATCTATACGTAGTGTGAGGGGGATATAGAGAGAAACAGTGCTCCAGGGGTGCAATCACTTGAGCACTAGACACATAGTTACACAGAGGGTGTATACAGTAACCCGTAGCACGCGGAACTGTGACCTGGTAGTGCATTCGCGACGTGCACTAACCCAGTGGTTGCACGGGCACAGTTTGCACGCCTTTATAGGAGGGATGTGCAGTGTTATGGGTTGCATAAGCAGCTTTTTTTATTTTCACAACATATACAATATACCAGATGGACGAGCAGGCCACTCTGCACATTACAAACCACCTTCTTGCAGGACTGATGAACTAACAAGGCAGTGATGACTGTGTGATGGTGAGAACCAGAACCATCTCATTAAAGCTCTCACAGTTAGGAATTAACTAGTGTGTTTGGTTTATAATCACTGAGCACATGAATTTCAGAGTATCTAGGCCCATATTTATACTTTTTGACGCAAAACTGCGCCAACGCAGTTTTGCGTCAAAAAAATTAGCGCCGGCTAACGCCATTCTGAAGCGCCATGCGGGCGCCGTATTTATTGAATGACGTTGGCCGCCGGCGCTGTCTGGTGTGCGTTAAAAAAAACAACGTACACCAGGCAGCGCCGGCGTAGGGGGAAAATGGCGTATGGGCGTCCACAAATGGTGCAAGTCAGGCTGAGGCAAAAAAATCGCCACAACCCGATTTGCGCCATTTTTTTCCGACGCCCATCCCCCATTGAAATGACTCCTGTCTTAGCAAAGACAGGAGTCATGCCCCCTTGCCCAATGGCCATGCCCAGGGGACTTCTGTCCCCTGGGCATGGTCATTGGGCATATTGGCATGTAGGGGGCCACAAATCAGGCCCCCCTATGCCACAAAAAAAAATAAAAAAAATACCTACCTGGACTTACCTTAATGTCCATGGGGTGGGTCCCTCCAGCCTTGGGTGTCCTCCTGGGGTGGGCAAGGGTGGAAGGGGGTTTCCCTGGGGGCAGGGGAGGGCACCTCTGGGCTCATTCTGAGCCCACAGGTCCCTTAACGCCTGCCCTGACCCAGGCGCTAAAATCCGGCGCAAATGCGGGTTTTTTAGACCCGCCCACTCCCGGCAAAAATGACGCCCGGGAGTATAAATCCGACGCAATAGCATTGGAGTCATTTTTTAAGACGAGAACGCCTACCTTGCATATCATTAACACAAGGAAGGTGTTCACGCAAAATAATGACGCTAACTCCATGAACTTTGGCGCTAGACGCGTCTAACGCCAAAGTATATATATGGAGTTAGTTTTGCGTCGAATTTGCGTCGAAAAAAACGACGCAAATTCGGCGCAAACGGAGTATAAATATGCCCCCTAGTATATATGATGTGCTTATGGAACATACTTAGAAGAGATATCAGAAATAAGTGTGGTAGTAAAAATGTGTATGTCCATGCCATGTTTCCTATGTGTTATAACCAGTTAGATGTGTTTGCTCTAAATTCAGTTTCTTTCACTTTGGGCGCTGATTGTCTTTTCTACCGAATTTTCATATTACAATATTTCTCTTTGGATGCAACAGTAATCTTAATTTATACAGGAGACGGGAATTAGACGATAAAAGTGGTGGGGGTGAGGGGGTGACCTGATTTTCAGTTTTGTGCTTGTCACATTTTAGGCGCATGCAAGCAATCTGCTTCAGTGTGAGACGAGTACATGCCATGTGTGTTATGTGTAATTAGGTCTTTGGATGTCGCACAGCGTGGTGTAATATAACTGTATATAGTGCCTAGTTTGAAGATTACTGATTTAGCCGAGTGCTGTGCTTTGCTGGAACGTGGCTCTCGTGTTCCTGTTCGGTACATGAGTGACTTGGCCCTGCAGTGGTTGTGTGGCTCACCTAGTTGGTGGTTTGTTGAAGGTTTGCCTGCTGTTTTTCATAGATGCCTTTAGAACAGTGTATAGTGTGTGCTCCGTGTGTGAATTAAAGGTGTTTCTCAGAGAAAGCTTTGTACAAGTGTATGTGTGATTTTGACTGTGCTCTTTTGAAGTGTGAGTTTATGTTATGGGTGGTTAGTGTTACATTTGTTTTGCATGGGCAGTGTTTGTTTTTTCTCTTGGGGCTTGTAGTCCCTTGCTGTTTTGTGGTCCTTGGGATGTTGAGGTTATGTCCCTTTCCTAGTTATATCTCGTGGTCAGGAAGGAGCGTGGATGGAGTCCTCACTCCAGCGGTGCAACAGAAGAGTGGTGACTCCTGTGTTTGGCTGGAGTGAAGCTGTGGGGGACCTGCATCCTTCAGTCAAGTAGGTGCATCTAGTGCATGTACGTGGCATCCCTTGTCAGGCTAGGGTATGCAGCACACTAGCCTGTTGCAGTCGCGGCTCGCTGGAGGGAGAAGGGGCGGGGTGGCACGGCGCTGGGGGGGGGCAAGGGAGGTTGAACGACCAGATAAATAAATTAAAAAAATTAAAAAAGTACCTGTTTTGCTGCATCACCTCTGAACTGCTCCTCATCTGCAGGCGCAGGGGCAGACTCACAGCCTGCCCTTCGTCCAATCCAAACGCTGCTTTCACGCTGCTGGCAGCATAAAAGCAAGGGTAGGATTGGACGGAGCGCCCTGGCTGGGCGCTCTGAGGCAAAGTGGGAGCCTCTGCCTGCTCTCTCCAATCCAGCACTGCATTGCCGGGTTGGACAGAGCCTAGTGCGCATGTGCCAGAGACGGCCAAACTCCTCCTCAGTCCCTGTCACGCCTGTGGCCCCACCCCTTTTGCAGTAAAAATATAATGAACACATGAACACAGTTTATGTTTTTACTGTAAAGGTTTTGCAGCTGCTGCTGCAGGAGGAGGATTGGAGGGGGGTAAAACTCCTCTGCCATAGCGGAGGAGCCGCTCCTGGCCTGTTGTCAAACACAAGACTGGAGACTCTTTTGTTTAGTTGGTTTGCAGGTTAGGGAAGGAAGGAGTAAGGAGACTAGAGACAGTTCTGCACAGATTTAGAAAGTTTTGTGTTACGTTTTTTTAACGCAGACCAGGTGCAAAATCTTTTTTGGGACTTACAAACCAACACAAATTAGCATTTGTGTTGGTTTGTGATAAAAAGTAACGCAAACCACTGCAAAGCTGCTTTGCGTTGCTCTGCTTCAAGAGGGCGTTTCATGGGTGGCACATAGGTGTTCCCCTGCTACCACCCATAGTTTTTGATGCAAAATCCTATCTACTAACAATATTAGACAGGGTTTTGCACCAAACACCACTTGAAGCAGGCATTAAAAGGAGAAATGCTTTCATTTTCCCTTTCTTTTCTGACTTTGCATACGTACTGCACTGTACAGCACACATACAAACTCGGAAAAGTTTTAAATTCAGTCTAGGCATAGTATTTTGTACTGGAAGGGCACACTTCCAGTACAAACTCTATGCTAGACTCATGCAGACACCTTTGCATTATGGCGCAAAGATGCTTGGCGCTCTGAGGCAAAATTCTGCACTGGCACCATGGCGCAGAGACGTGTGCATGGCGCTCGGCAGCAAAATTCTGCGCCGGGGCTAGGGCGAGGGGAGGAGAGGGACATACCGCTCTTCTTCTCCTGCATGCAGCCAGCAACTTTGTTTGTTGAGCTGCGTCTGTGTGAGTTTCTCATAAATCTGGGTTTTCGTGCTTGCAGGAGTACGGCTCCTCCAGCTAGCTGGTGACTGACAGGCCTGAAAGCCTGTAGGAGTGGTGATTGTGCAGTCATGCTTTTATGTCTTCAGCATTCACTTTTGGCCTTGTGTATGGCGCCCTCAGACTGGGGCAGGATTTGCTGAGGCATGCACCCCTCAGTCTATCTGAGATTTCAAGGCCTGAGGTTAGTGTAGGCATCCAGGTGTGGGGGGCCTGTAGTCGTCCAGGTGTGTAGTTGTTGTCTCTGTCAGAGGCAGTGGCAGAACACAAGATAAGGTGTTCCTCCTGCAGAGGCCCCGACACTCCCAGACCTCACAGACATTCATAGGCCTTGGGTTTAATGCGGGCCCCCTTAAGGTGGGGCCCATTAAAGTTGAGGTCCTCTCTGCGCTGCAGGGACCTGCATGCGCCCCTGGTCTCAGGTAAGCCATGGACCTCAGGTTCCGGCTCATGTGTTAGAAGGTGAGTGGATCTGGGTGGTGTCCATGTCATGGGCTCTCTTGCATGTGTCTGTGGTAGACATATGGCTTTGGTGATTGTTTGCAATAATGATTCTTACTTCGTGATGAGTGTTTTAAAGTTTGACGGTGTTGAGTGTTTGTTGTAGTAAAGATATAAGGGTCCGTGGGGTGGATTGGATGGAGTGCATCTTGTTTAGGCTGTGTTACTTCTTCGTTGTGCAAAGGGAGGCGTGTGCTATCTCGATGGGAGATATTTGTTGTATGAGTGCAGCATGTATCCGCAGGCTGACAGACGTGGGATGTGTGCTGCAGGGGGTTCCCGGTGTGAGAGTGAATTACTGAGCTCATGAAGAGAAGCACAGAGCAGCATCAACATGTAGCTGCTGGTGGGATGTGTGTACATATGAGCCTTGTGCCTGGGCTTGTACATACCTAAAGAAACTTCATCTTCTACGGGTAGAACACAGCGCTCTGAAACCCTACTGCGTGATATCTGCGCTATAAAGCAACACATACATTACAAGCTAAATATTTACAGTCAGTGAAGGGGCTGTTTTAGTGTCCAAGATTATAGTCAGGGCCACTGGAATTATGCGGCAGGGGAGGGTAAAATTATGCGGCAGGGTTCAGTATATTATGCGGCAAGAAAAGGCAAACTATGCGGCATTATGCGGCGCACTTTGTGATAGTATTACTTTATTGTTTGTCATTTTAAACTTATTAACACTATCTGGGCATTAGTTGTACCTCATTAGTACCAGTTTAATAACCAAATATAGCAATAAGTTACAGAAAGACGACCAGTCAACCTTTGCAAAGGGCCTTCCACTGCGCGGCAACACGTGTCGCTGTTTTTTTACTAACTTTTTAACCATCTGAGCTAGAAACATATTTCTTCGTTAATATCTGCAGATTATGCGGCAGATGAGGGATTATGTGGGAAAAGCTGCAAACCTACGATTATGCAAAAATTGGCACAATCGCATAATTCCAATGGCCCTGATGATAGTACTATCAATCACGCAAATTACAAGCGCAGTGACTGCAATCACCGCCAACCACCCACGTGTTCAGTACACGTGAATGCAGGGGCACCGGTCACTTCACCTCTTAGTACATAGGGGCCAATGGTACCACAAAGCCTAATTTTCAGTACCTCAGGGTGCGAGGACAACAGTTGCTCTCTTTATGCTCAATGCATGCAGGAGTTGTATTTAGTTAATGGGGAGAGGGGAAGAATTTACCATCATTCTCAGTGCATGTGGGTGCTGTAGGAGGCTGGCCTGGCTTGTAGTGGGTACCAGTGGTACTTACACCTTGTGCCAGGTCCAGTTATCCCTTATTAGTAGATTAGAGGTGTTCTAGCAGCTTAAGCTGATAGAGGTAGCTATAGCAGAGCAGCCAAGGCTGAACTAGGAGACATGCAAAGCTCATGCAATACCACTTATATCATATGGGTACTATATCATAAGAAAGACAATACTCATAGTTACTAAAAATAAAGGTACTTTATTTTAGTGACAATGTGCCAAAAATATCTCAGAGGATATACTCCCATAGGAGGTAAGTAACATACACAAAATATACACAACTAACCAAATCAGGTAAGTAAAACAGTCAGAAAGTAGTGCAAACACTGTAAAACACAATAGGATGCAATAGGCCTAGGGGCAACACAAACCATATACTAATTAAGGGGAATACGAACCACAAATGCACCCCTAGGCTAGTGTAGCGTAGTGTGTAGAGGGTCGCTGGGAGTGTGAGAAAACACTAAGGGTGTAAAGGAGACCCCACCCCAGGACCCAGGAAAGTAGGAGTAAAGTACTACTATTTCCCCCCAAAACACACTAAAGTCGTGATAAAGGATTTTGCAAGGACCACAACAGACTGCAAAGCACTGAAGACGGATTCCTGGACCGGAAGACCTGCAAAGGAAGGGGACCAAGTCCAAAAGTCGCTAAAGTGTCCAGGGGGGGCAGGAGCCCACTAAACCCCGGATGAAGGTGCAAAATGGCTGCCTCCGGTTGGAAGAAGATGCTGGTTTCGCACCAACAAAAGGAGGTAGGAGATTCTTCTTTGTGCAGAAGATGTCCCACGGCGTGCTGGAGGATGCAGAGTTGTTTCCTTGGCAAAATACCGCAAACAAGCCTTGCTACCTGCAAGAGTCGCGGTTTGAGAAAAAGGGTGCGGCCCAGGAAGAACCAGGATGTCGCCACTCAGGTGAGGAGACAGAGGGGGCCCTCAGCATCGCAGAGAGCCCACGGAAAGGAGGGAAGCACCCGCAGAAGTCCTTGAGAATGGGTTCAAGAAGACTGAACACGGCGGTCATCTCAACACTGCAAAGAGAGGTCCCACGACACAGGACCCCTTTCCTTTGTCCAGTTTCACGCCAGAGCAGGTACTGGGGGTTCCCTAAACCGGTGTAGACTGGCTTATGCAAGGAGGGCACTATCTCTGCCGTTCAAAGCATTTCCAAAGGCTGGGAGAGGCTACCCCTCCCCGGCCTTTAGCACCTATTTCCAAAGGGAGAGGGTGTAACACCCTGTTCCCAAAGGAAATCCATTGTTCTGCCTTCCTGAGACTGAGCTGCTCAGACCCCAGGAGGGCAGAACCCTGTCTGTGGGGTGGCAGGAACTGTAGCTGCAGAGGAAACCCCAGGGAGCTGGTTTGGCAGTACCCGGAGTCCATAGTGGAGCCCCCAGGATGCATGGAATTGGCCCCCCAATACCAGATCTGGAATGCAGGGACAATTCCATGATCTTAGACATGTTGCATGGCCATATTCGGAGTTACCATTGTGAAGCTACATATAGGTATTGACCTATATGAAGTGCATGCGTGTAATGGTGTCCCCGCACTCACAAAGTCTAGGGAAATGGCCCTGAACTATGTGGGGGCACCTTTGCTAGTGCAAGTGTGCCCTCACACTTAGTAACTTTGTACCTAACCTTCAGCAAGTGAAGGTTAGACATATAGGTGACTTATAAGTTACTTAAGTGAAGTGAAAATGGCTGTGAAATAACGTGTGCGTTATTTCACGCAGGCTGCAGTGGAGGCCCTGTGTAAGGGTTTGTCTGAGCTCCTTATGGGTGGCAAAATAAATGCTGCAGCCCATGTGGATCTCCTGGAACCCCAATGCCCTGGGTACCACATACTAGGGACTTATAAGGGGGGTCCAGTATGCCTATTGAGATTGGTAAATATAGTCACTAGCCTATAGTGACAAATTTAAAGGCAGAGAGAGCATGCGCACTGAGGTTCTGATTAGCAGAGCCTCAGTGACACAATTAGGCGCTACACAGGCAAACACATTTAGACCACAAATTATGAGCACTGGGGTCCTGGTTAGAGGGATCCCAGTGAGACAGGCAAAAACATACTGACATACATGTAAAATTGGGGGTAACATGCCAAGAAAGATGGTACTTTCCTACAGGTGCCACAGTGACAACCACTCAGATGTTCGGTGGATGGGGTGCCTCCATCGCTCACATCTACAGACAAAAAGGGGTGCAATGGCTGCACCCACTCAATCGCTCCTGAAGAGGGCAGGTGACAAGTACCCATACTATATACTAAAGTGAGAGGACCAGCAAGATGGCCTGGACCTGTGGACACCTTGCCAAATTTCCCAGCTGCAGCACATTGTGTGCTTTAGTAAGAGAAGCTCACAGACAGTGTGGGTAGACTTTCTTTCCTGAATGCCAAGAGTGAAGGTGCCAACCTCACCCACATTAAACCAGCTCACAAAGTCACCCTCTCTGAGGGATTGAAGTCCAAAACTTTGTAATGTGTTACCATGTGGAAGCTTTGACATTTGTACGTCACCTTATAGCACTGTTCTGAGAAGTATTAAGGTGATAGTTTTTAAACATGAATTTAGAACTATTCATGTCCTAACAGTTGTCATGTGAACCCTTTATGCCGCCCACATTCTTATAAAATAGAGCAAAATCATAGTCTATTGAATAAAACACAATAGGTTTTGTACACTCATGCGATGGAAGGGGCTTTCATATGCAATAGTGAAGAAAAAGGAAGTTAGGTAAAAAAAAGTATTTGCCGAAGATCAAACAATTTGGTTAAGCAGGGAAGCCATGATTAATTCAGGTTTTCTGTTTTCACTTTGTACAAATCAGTCACTAAATTGGTATTTATTTTCTCAACTTTTTACTTAACATGTCAATGTTATGTTTTTAGCTTTTTGTGCATGCGGGTAGAACGAGGGTGGCAGGCAGAATTTGCATGAAAGCTCGGCTTGTTATGGGCTCGAGGTTCCAACAAGACTCCGATCTGAGTCGGGGACAGGCTTCGGCTCGAGCCTGCTTGAGTTGTCAGTGGCTCACCCACCTCTAGGTTAATATGATTACTTCAAATATCTGTATGTATAACCAGTGCTTTAAGTGGGCCGGTACTCTCCGGTACTGAGTACCGGCACTTTTTTATTTTGAGAGGGAGAGTACCAGCATATCTCAAGATAAACGTAATACTTTTAATTGGAGAGTACCGGCACTTCTCGGAAACAAGCAGGTACTCTATCACAGAGTACCTGCACTTTTATTTTTCCATTTAAAGCACTGTGTATAACTGGTTAGTGCACTGTGGACTACTGTAGGAAGCTGGCTAGTTACGTAGTGTACCAATGTTGGGGTACACCATGCAGATAGTCCAGACAACCCTTATTGGATTACAGGGTTTAAATCAATAATCCCAAAAGCTCTCTTTGTGGTAGTGTAGGTGAGCAGTTTAGGCTGATCAGAAGCGAGTGTTGAGCATTTGTTGATCACACAGAGTCAATAAATGAGGCACAAACCCAAGAAAAAACTCAAGACCAATTTAGAAAAATAACATAGATTTTTATATTAATAATATAGACACCAAGATCTTCAAGATCACGTAAGTACTTTTCGAGCTATGGATATTTAAAAATATAGAAATTACAGCTGTCAGATTTGATGCATAAGCCTTGAACACAGTAATGTTATCCTATGGGAGAAACATACTCTGCATAGGGTCACTTGAAATCAACTTACAGGACTGTTCTTCTGGACTTAAAGTAAGCAGGGGCCAAGGCCCAGGAAAGCACCAACAGTTCAAGTTTACCTGCCCTGGTATGTCCGGGTGCAGAGGTGCTTCCAGTGGTGGTAGCCTCAAACGCTTCACGCTAAAGTCAATGGAGAATAGTACAGTAAGAAAAGGGCTGCAAATGGGGGTTGGGGAACCAGTCCGGCAGAACCCAAAGCGGGGCTCGGCTGTGAAGGGTCTCAGGACCACAGAGACACCATTGGTTTCAATGGACTCAGGCTGGGGGCGCTCAGTTGTACAGGTGTTTTGTCTGGGGGGTCGGCAAGTTTGAGGCTCTCACAGTTCTCTGTGCACCTGAAGAAGAGGGGAAAAGAAACACAGCAGGACAACTTCTGGCATGGAGCTGGCCTCTCTTGATGTGTAGGTAAGTTTTGTTGTTTGGACTGAACATACACAGGCCTTGGTGCTTGTAACTGGCTGTGATATCCTTAGTATTGGTCTAGGGAGACTCTGCAGTCCCAGCATCTTGAAGACTGGATGGGTCAACAGGGTTGACCTCCTGGACACCTAGGATCCTCTTCCTGGTGAGTTGCTAAGCTGCCTGTGGAAGCATCTTCACTCCTCCTTCCACTTCTGTGCAATGCTAAAGCAAATGGCAGCAGACTTTTATGTTGAAAATGTGACTGACCACAAGCACACAGTTTTTCACCGGGGAAGTTGGGAATAAGAATCATTTTTCCTGGTTCCGCATTCCCCACAGCACTGTTATTAGGGTGTGGTAGGTTCTGTTGAAAATGTCCAGAGATTGCCCTTGTGGCAAATGCTGCTGTTGGAAGCTTTGTGCAGATTTGAGTGCAGTGCTTATTACATCATATTTTTATTAAAGACATAGAAGCTGGGATTAGAAATATCATAGTTCTTTGGCTAAAACATACACACAGGACCACATTTAATGAAGTGGTGATGTCTGCTAATGCTAGTGAATTGCCAACTGGAGGTCTGGTCAAGGGTTTTTTAGTAGCATTGTTTCTAAGCGCAGATTGTTAAGATTCTTCTAAAGGACTGGTGTAGTAGATGGTTACTGAATGACAGATACTGTAAGATTGGGTTTCTGATTGAGTGGGTTAAAACCACTCAAGCAACAACCACAGTCCTGGTCAGGGTGAACCACAGAAGTCAGTGAAGTAATTTGTGCTTATCCCTCAAGTAGCTCAGCACAAAATCAGTCAGGCTTAACACCGAGCTACTGTGTTAAGTATTTATGCAGCACACAAACAGTAATAAAGTAAAATCACAACACAAGATGAAATGCAAACCAATTTAGATTTTTTTTTAAACATTTAATAAATAAAATGAGACCAGAATGACAAATCAAAAATCCATTCTGAAGAATTGGAGATATGCAATTTTAAAAGTTTAAGTGGCAAGAAGCAGAAAGCGCTAACTGTGGGCATCTGGTCGCTAGACCAGGACAAAGTCATAAGTTCAGGCACACCACAATGGAGTGCAGGCTGGATACATGGACCAAGTTAGATCCACTGAAAAGTTGTTACCTTTTCAAAGTCCTGTGCGCAGAGTTCAAACCTCAGGATTTCACATGAGTTAAATTAACCCCCAATGGTCCAACACCTGGGGAAGCACCTCTTGAGGATCAGAAACTCACTCCAGCAAAGGCCAGCTCAGGCAGGCCCAGGTATGTCCAATTTCAGGTCCTGTCAGGGCCGGTTGGAGCAGGTCAGCTGGGCAGTTAAGAGAGGCTCCTGGAGCTTCTTGTGTCCCTGTACCTCAGAACAGGAGGTCAACCTCCTGAACCTCAGAGTCACTCTAGTAGTCCTGGGTTCAAGGGGATGGTCATCTCTCTTTGAAGCAACAGGGCAGGCCTCAATCAGCAGGGCAGCCATCTGAGAAACAACGCAGGCCTCAATCAGCAGGGCAGCCATCTGAGAAACAATGCAGGCCTCAAGCAGCAGGGCAGCCATCTGAGAAACAACGCAGGCCTCAAGCAGCAGGGCAGCCATCTGAGAAACAACGCAGGCCTCAAGCAGCAGGGCAGCCATCTGAGAAACAACGCAGGCAACGCAGGCCTCAAGCAGCAGGGCAGCCATCTGAGAAACAACGCAGGCCTCAATCAGCAGGGCAGCCATCTGAGAAACAACGCAGGCCTCAATCAGCAGGGCAGCCATCTTAGAAACAACGCAGGCCTCAAGCAGCAGGGCAGCCATCTGAGAAACAACGCAGGCCTCAAGCAGCAGGGCAGCCATCTGAGAAACAACGCAGGCCTCAAGCAGCAGGGCAGCCATCTGAGAAACAACGCAGGCCTCAATCAGCAGGGCAGCCATCTGAGAAACAACGCAGGCCTCAATCAGCAGGGCAGCCATCTGAGAAACAACGCAGGCCTCAAGCAGCAGGGCAGCCATCTGAGAAACAACGCAGGCCTCAAGCAGCAGGGCAGTCTACTGGAGTACAAGGCAGTGTCCTGTAGTCTTCCACAGCTCCAGGAGAGTACTGAAACGTTGGCTGGAGGCCCCAATATGTTTACCTGGTGCCAGCCTTTGAAGTGGGAGCAACGTCAAGACTTCCTTCACCTTTGGTTCTGGAGTATCCTTCCTTGCCCTGCCCAGGCTCCAGTGGGTCCGGGGTGACAAACGACTGGTGTCAGGTTCTTTGTGAGTGTGCTTAGGCAGCAGCGTTGAAATGTAGTTGGGCCAGGGAACAGCGCTGCTCCTCCAGTCATGCCAACACCTAATCCCCCTTTGTCTTACTTTCTGGGAGGGATACACAAAGGCCATCTGCCAACTACACCCAGTGATGTGACCCTAGACACAGGCTGCAAGCACCAAGTGGTTTGGACAAGTAAATGCCAACTTTCTAAAAGGGGAAGTTTCAGAATTGTGACTTAAAGTCCAACTTTACCATTAAAGGGGGTTTTAAATTACAATTTGTAGAAACCAAACTCAACCTTCCTACCTGTCCCAATTGAAAATTAGCACTTATTAAATGTAATGAGGTAACCTGATGTTATTCTGTGAGAGAGAGAGGCCTTGCAGTAAGTACTATGAATTTAAGAGTTTTCCACTACCAGGACATACAAAACTTAAAAGCTCATGGACAGTTTTTTAAATTCACTGCACCCTACCTCATGGGTGTTTTAGGGCCTGCCCTAGAGGTGACATATGAATTAAAAAGGAAGGTTTAGGCCTGCAAACTGCTTATTTTGTCAGGCCAGAATCACAGTTTAAACTGCATGACTGGCTAAAGTGGCAAACGTGAGACTTATATTAAAATGCTACTTAAATGAGTGACACAATAAGTCCTCCACACACACTAGTAGCATTTCATTTACAGGCCTTGGGACATGTATTGCCACTTTACTACTAACTTGCAAGTAAATTAAATGAGCCAATTGGATGTAAGACAGTTTTATCATGTTTAAAGGAGAGCACACAAGCACTTTAACACTGGTTAGCATTGGTAAAGTACACAGAGTCCTATAAGCCAATAAAAATGGGATCGGAAAACAGGAGAGGAGAAGGCAAACTGCTTAGGGGTGACCCTACATAGAGGCCTAAGTACAACAGATACTGCTTTTATTATTGGTATCTTCTGTCCTAGGATACTCTTAAATTCCAAATCAAGAAGCCTTTACACAACTAACTCCCCACGAGTAGCAACAGGGGGCAGCCAAAGTTTAGTCCAGGTAATAGCGGGATGGTGACTTCTTTCCCGTATGATACATTAATCATACACATTAAAATTCAACGAGTGATTACAGCTTTATCTTTCAAAATGACTGAAGGCTTATTGTAGAGAACGGCAGTGTGGACTGAAACTTCAGAAATGGATATAGAGAGAGACACACGGAAGACACCATTGCTCAATGCCAAGAAATTCACTCTTTGCTACATCACCTCAGTTAAATGTATTATCACGTATGCGTAAGTACTCATCAGGCCAGAACTTGCAGACATACTTCTCTTCCAACAGAGAGACCTCTTTTTTACATCGGGTGAGAGGCTACCACAGGTTATCTTAGTTATTTCAGTATCTTCTTTGAGGCTGAGAGAAACTTAATTGGTCTCCACAAACTGAAAACTTGGTTAAGATCAACTCAATCCCAGAAAAGACTGAATCATGCCATACACAACTTATATAAAGACATGATTAATCGTTTGATATACAGGCAATAGCAAAATAATTTGTCCTCCACACTGAGCATTGCAAGAAAATATTTGTTTTTTTAAACAAAAGTTCAGGCTTTTATCATATTTGCCTGCAGCACAAAGAAAGGTTTCTGATTAGTTCAGGTGCATGTCAAGGTTTTTATATGTTCCTAACATTTTGTTAATTATTTATTTTTTCTCCCCCACTCTTGTTTGCTTGGTGCATGAAGATACAGATGTTTTTCACAATATTTTCTAATTTCTTTCCAGATGTAATTAACAATAAAGTGTACTGACAGACTGTGATAACATGTCCGTCTTTCTTGCTATTTCACTTCAGAACTATGCGACTACATACATTTATGGCAGTCTCAGATGATGGGCACTTTCTATAGAGTCAATGAAAAGTCCCCAAGGCTGTCATTGTCTCCCCCCAGACACTTAGGCCCTCATTACAACCCTGGCGGTCGGTGATAAAGCGGCGGTAATACCACCAACAGGCCGGTAGTAAAAAAAATGTGATCACAACCACGGTGGAAACCGCCGACATAGACAGCCACTTTAATATACCCACCGCCACGGTGGTAGCAACAAACACCGCGGTGGTCACCGCCAACAGACAGGCGGAACACAATGTACCGCCCACCCTATCACAACCTGCCAATCCGCCAGCTTTTCCGGGGCGGTACCAACGCCATCAAAAGCACGGCGGAAACAGGAATTGGAAGGGAAACCACTCACCTCTCGACAAGGTCCTGCCGATGCTGGTCTACCTCCTCATACACGACGGATATCAAAGGCGTCGGCGACGACCGTGGTGAGTACTGCACCTAGCACACAAGGGAGGGGGGAGGAAAAAGAGAGTGACACACACATGCAACATGCAACACTCCCACCCCCACCCTCACCCACAACACCATACACACAAAAACATGCATTAACAGTACATTTACACCCCATTGCCCCCTGGAAGAACGCAAGGACAAAAGCACTTGAGTTCAAACAGTGATATTTTGAAATATGCATATATAGTTAACGATTAGAAAAACAGTATTTCCAAATATTTACAATATGTACAGAAGGCCGTACACTGTCCTTTGCAAACGTCCATGGCCCACTGGGCCAAAAATCATGGGCGAAGCCCACACTTGACTCCTGCCTCAAAACGGAGAGAACACTGCAGGGGCATCAGGTTGTAAACACACAGCACCTCAGGGGGAAGGGAGGGCACCTCAGCCGGAAGATGGTACTGCGCCACTGCTCCTGGAGGGGGCTACATGCCCATAGCGATGTCCTGGGGAGTTCAAAGCCACAGTCTCTCAAGTCTCTCAAGTCGGTGGGTTGCCCACTGCTTGCTCCTGGGGAGTGCAAGGCCACAGTCTTTAAAGTGGGTGGGTTGCCCACTGCTTGGTCCTGGGGAGTGCAAGGCCACAATCTCTCTACTGGGTGGTTTGCCCACTGCTTGGTCCTGGGGAGTGCAAGGCCACAATCTCTCTACTGGGTGGTTTGCCCACTGCTTGGTCCTGGCAAGTGCAAGGCCACAGTCTCTCTAGTGGGTGGTTTGCCCACTGCTTGATCCCGGGGAGTGCAAAGACACAGTCTCTCAAGTGGGTGGTTTGCCCACTGCTTGGTCCTGGGGAGTGCAAAGCCACAGTCTCTCAAGTCTCTCAAGTGGTTGGTTTGCCCACTGCTTGGCCCTGGGGAGTGCAAGGCCACAGTCTCTCAAGTGGGTGGTTAGCCCACTGCTTGGCCCTGGGGAGTGCAAGGCCACAGTCTCTCAAGTGGGTTGTTTGCCCACTGCTTGGTCCTGGGGAGTGCATAGCCACAGTCTCTCAGGTGGATGGCTTCTTCACTGGTACTGGAGGGGGCCTTGTGCCCAGTATGTTTCATCCTGGCAAGGAGGGGCTGAGTAGATGGCTTCTTCCACTGGTTCTGGAGGGGGCATTGTGCCCAGTGTGCTTCATCCTGCCAAGGAGGGGCTGAGTGGATGCCTTCTTCCACTGGTTCTGGAGGGGGTCTTGTGCCCAGTGTGCTTCATCCTAGCAAGAAAGGGCTGAATGGATGACTTCTTCCACTGGTTCTGGAGGGGACATTGTGCCCAGTCTGCTTCATCCTACCAAGGATAGTGATAGTGGATGCATTTCTCCACTGGTTCTGGAGGGGGCCTTGTGCCCAGTCTGCTTTATCCTGCCAAGGATAATGATAGAGGATGCATTTCTCCACTGGTTCTGGAGGGGGCCTTGCGTCCGGTCTGCTTCATCTTTCCAAGGATATTGATAGTGGATGCATTTCTCCACTGGTTCTGGAGGGGGCTCTGTGCCCAGTCTGCTTCATCTTGCCAAGGATAGTGATAATGGATGCATTTCTCCACTGGTTCTGGAGGGGGCCTTATTCCTAGTCTGCTTCACCCTTCCAAGGATAGGGTGAGTGGATGCATTTCTCCACTTGTTCTGGAGGGGGCCTCGTGCCCAGTGATGCTGCACTTGGGGTGTGGCAGTTCACATTTTCCCACCTGGGTGTCTGAGGCACAAGATTTGCAGGGACCAGGTAGCCTGATACTCCACGGAGGCAGGGCCAAATTCCATCCTGCGGCGACTAAAGCTGCAAACTGGTGGTAATGCTAGTGCTGGCGGGGGTGCTTCAAGTGGTGGTGGTAGGTTCCAGGCCATCTCCTGCAGCCTCGGCCGGCTGCCCACAGGGGATGCTGCTGCTGACAGTTGTGGCACCGGCTGGGCATGTGGCGGTGCAGATGGCGGTGCAGGTGGCGGTGCTTGCTGCGGTGCCTGCGGCGGGGATGTTGCTGGTCTGGCCGTGGTGCAGGTGCTGGTAGTGGTGGAGGGAGACACCAGGCCGTCTCCTGCATCCTCGGACAGCTGCCCACTGGGGATGCTGCTGCTGACAGTTGTTGTGGCAGCGGCGGTGCAGGTGGCGGTGCAGGTGGTGGTGCAGATGGCAGTGCAGGTGGCGGTGCCTGCGGCGGTGCTTGCTGCGGTACATGTTGCAGGGCTGTCGTTACTGATGGTGGGCACCAGTCTCTCACCTGGAGCCTCCGAGGCCTGAAGTGCCTTACCTTGGGTTTTCTTCCTCTTCCCCACCTTGACAGATGCTGCTGGGACCTTGGCACTGGCAGCTTGAGTTTTGGAGCAGGCCTTGCTGGGTGGGTCATGCTCCTTGGCCGTGCTGGCCCTTTCTTCACCTTGGCAGGTGGTGGAATGGGTTGGTCCTTTGCAGGTGTTGGTGGCACACTGGCTGACCTGAAGGGTGCCCCCTTTGATCCTCTGGGACTTGCAGGTACCAGAGCATCCACTGACTCGGTGGCTGAGGTGCTGGCCTGGCATCTGGACACCCTGACCCGAGGGGAAGGACGGGGGGTAGGCATAGAGAAGAGGTCAATGTTTGCCAGGAAAAGGTTTTTAGACACACTGGGACGGGAATGTGGAGAGGGTTTGGGAGTGGAGGAAGAGGGAGTGGTTGTAGGAGGTGTACGTCTGCTGAGTTTGGGTGAAGGTGCATGGGCTGGATGCTATTGTGAGGTGGATGGCCATTGGGTGGGTGCTTGCGTTTGTGTACTTTAGGAGAAGGGGTCACAGACACACTGGGAGAGGACACAGGGGATGTGTGCATGGTTGTGGGGGTGGTGACTGCTCTCGAGGGGTGTGTTGTGATGGGCATGCTGGTGATGGAGGTAGTGGATGAAGATGTAGTGCATGCAGGTGTGAGTGTAGACGCTACTGGGAGGGAGGTGGATGAGGAGGAGGAGGGGGATACAGTGGAGGCAGTGGATGTTGGTGTGTTTGCATGGGCATGGTGCTTGTGTGAGTGCCTGTAGTATTAAGTGTGGTGCTTATGTTTGCCTGAGCCATTTCTGTGTGGTGATTTGGGTGCATGCTGGTCTGAAGGTGTGCTTGAGATAGGCTGAGGTAGAGGGGACTGGGTCTGGGTAGTGGAAGTTGGAGGAGGGAGGCTGGACACAGGGACAAAGGCTGCCATCAGTACTGAGGCCACAGCCTGAAATGCTCGCTGTTGGGCTGCCTGGCCAGAATGAATGCCCTCCAGGTATGCATTTGTTTGTTGCAAATGCCTCTCGACACCCTGGATGGCATTCAAAATGGTTGACTGCCCAACAGTGAGGGATCTCAGGAGGTCAATAGCCTCCTTGCTGAGGGCAGCAGGGCTGACTGGGGCAGGGCCTGAGGTGCCTGGGGCGAAGGAGATGCCCACCCTCCTGGGTGAGCGGGCACGGGAAACACGCTGAGGGGCTGCTGGGAGGGCGGTTCTGGTAGGGGGGGTGTCTGCTGTACCTGTTGTTGGGGTGGGCACAAAGGTGTCTGCTACCGCCAGGGAGCTTCCATCTCAGGAGGAGTCACTGTCTGTGGTCTCCCCTCCTCTCCCCATCGTGGTGCTTCCCTCGCCCTTCGTCCCACTGGTGCCTTCACCCTCAGTTGATTCGGCCTCCAGGCCCATGTGGGATGCAGCTCCCTCTGTCGCCGGTGCCTCTGCTCCTGCGCCAGATAATGCTAATGCACACAAGGACAGGGCGACAAAACAAAAAGGGGGGGAAGAGACAGAGGATACACTTGGTCAATGCCAGCAACACCAAAACCGTTGGCGTACACAACACACAGGGAGCCGCCCTATGCACTAGGCCATGCCCAACCATTAACTGAGACAGTCACCAGCCCATGGAGTACAATGCCTAACGCCAGCATCTGCACACCTGAAGCCCACAGGACCCTGCCCAGTAGCAGATGGCCACTTACACCATTGGGGAAGGAGTGCCCCAGAGCCTGCACAACAAGGGACCTACCCTGCCATGATCACCCTGGCCTAGGGGCACGCACAGCCCACATCCCCCACCCAGCTACCTCCTAAAGCCACAAAGTCAGCTTTCTGTACGCACCCCCTTGTGGCTGCTGTGATACCCTCAAGCGCCCATCCAACTGCAGATAGGCCACCGCCAAGATGCGGAACATCAGGGGGTCATGGTGCGACGGGCACCCCTTCCACTTTGGGAGGTCAGCCCCAGCTGGGCCTCCGCCGTTTTCTTGGTCCAGCGGCGCAGGTCCTCCCATCTCTTGTGGCAGTGGGTGCTCCGCCTGTGATAGACCCCCAGGGTCCGCACCTCCTTGGCGATGGCACAAAAATACCCTTTTCTGGTGGGCGCTGACCTGGAGGGAAAAGACAGCAGAAAAGGAAATTACATCCAGACTGTCATACTCATTGCCCACCAGTTCCCACCCATGCCCTGATTCACATACACTGACCACCTCCCATGCAGCACTCAGGCCAGGACGCCTCACCACCCCCCAACGTGTGGCTTACATCCACACCACTCCAAACATGCATTGTTCACACATCATGCTCACAGTGTGCTCACCTGTTTGTCTGGAGGACCGTAGAGTAATGTGTACTGGGGTAGGACCCCATCCACCAGTTTCTCCAACTCCTCCGCAGTGAAGGCAGGGGCCCTTTCCCCAGACACATGAGCCATTGTCGTTTCCAGACACAGGTCACAGCAGCACTTGCAGTGTAGGTCCTCTCCTGTTGACAGTCAGGTAGCAAGTGAGTGAATAGTTAGAAAATGGCGGTGACGTCCGCGGCGGTGCGTACTGTCACCGTCGGCGTACATCGCTATTGGCTCCTGGAACCCATAAGGCCCAATAATAACCAATGCGAATCTGCGCGGCGATCATCGACTGCCTACCACGACGGCGCACAACGCCAGCGCACTTACCTCATTTCCACTTGTCCCTCTTCACAGGTCAGGCAGCCGCCATTTCAGGGCGGCACAGGGCATGGCACCTAACTGCGTCACAGCAGACATTGGCACATCAACTGACTCTCGACTTCACATACTGCTTCTGTAAAGTAAATTCAGCAACATTAGTACAATAGATGTGTAAATATGACCCTCTGCTCACCGTTCTCTTCCATAGGCTACAACTGCTGAGGCAGATTATGAGATGGTGGAATCCTCCAGTGTACAGACCCCTGGTGGACCTGTCGACAATGGAGGACAGACACATTATCATCACATACAGACTTGATCGTTCCACAATTTAAGAACTGTGTGCCCAATTGGAGCCAGACCTGATGTCCGCTATCCGCCAGCCCACAGGTATCCCCCCTCTAGTGCAGGTCCTGTCAGTGCTCCATTTCCTGGTAAGTGGTTCCTTTCAAGCTACAGTGGCCAGGGCATCAGGGATTTCTCAGCCCATGTTCTCCAATGTGTTGACCAGAGTGCTGTCTGCCCTGCTGAAATACATACGCAGCTACATCGTATTCCCCCAGGTGGATGATTTGGCCACAGTGAAGGCTGACTTTTATGCCCTGGGACATATCCCCAACATCATTGGTGCCATTGATGGTACACATGTAGCACTTGTCCCCCCCCCCCGGAGAAATGAACAGGTTTACAGGAATAGAAAAAGCTATCACTCGATGAATGTGCAGTTGGTGTGTTTGGCGGACCAGTACATCTCCCATGTGAATGCCAAATATCCTGGCTCTGTGCATGACGCATTTATATTGAGGAATAGCAGCATCCTATATGTGATTGGCCAACTCCAGAGGCACTGGGTGTGGCTAATAGGTGAGCCAAAGGTCCCCACCGAGTATAAGTTGGTGTCTGGGTATGGGATTGCCCCTAAGGGTTAGTGTGTATCTAACAGTTGTCACCCTATATTTGCAGGTGACTCTGGTTACCCCAACCTCTCATGGCTACTGACCCCAGTGAGGAATTCTATGACAAGGCAGAGGAATGTTACAATGAGGCACATGGGCGAACAAGGAGGATAATTGAGAGAACCTTCGGCCTCCTGAAGGTCAGGTTCCGGTGCCTCCATCTGACAGGTGGATCCCTGTACTACTCACCCAAGAAGGTGTGCCAGATCATCGTTGCATGTTGCACAACCTGGCCTTGAGACGCCAGGTGCCTTTTCTGCAGGAGGTTGTGCCTGGAGATGGTCTTGTGGCAGCGGTGGAGCCTGTGGAAAGTGATGAAGAGGAGGCAGAGGAAGAAGATGTTGACAACAGAACAAATATAATACAGCAGTACTTCCAGTGACACACAGGTAAGACACTGTAAATTCACTTAACATTTCAGTAATATGTTGGACATTGTACATGGCAGCCTCTTACCCTATGTCTATGGCCACTGACTGTTCCCTTTGGATTCTCTATTTTCAGATCTGTGTGTCCCACTCTGGCTCCTGCTATGTGTACTGCTGCCCACCAAAGGTCATCCTGTAGTATATTTCACTGTACATATAGGTTGCAATGCTTTGAGAATGTTGTACTAATACATTTAAAATTCATTACACTGACTCCAGTATGGTATTTGTTTCAAGGGTGTTTATTTATGTTCCAATAAGTATAGGGGTATGTGCAAGGGGCTGGGGTGATGGTGGAGGAATGTCCAGTTAGAGTCCAGTCTCTTGGTATCACAGGTGCATTGTCCAAGGGGGCATAGGAAGGGGAGCAATGGCAGTTCAAGGTGGACAGGGTGACAGAGTGGGACAGAAGGGTGACAATCAGGAGAGTCTAATTTCCTGGCGGGGGTCTTGACAATGTTCTCTGGCTTCTGCCTGGATCGCAGGGACCGTTTGCGGGGTTGTCCTCCTTCTGCAGGGGGTGGGGTGCTGGTGGCCTGTTGTTCCTGTGGCGGGGCCTCCTGTCCACTAGCGCCGGCGGAGGTGGAGGGCTGTTCCTCGGTTGGCTAGTGTCAGGCGCCCTTTGTTGTGCCACTGCCTCCCTCATGGTCTTGGCCATGTCACCCAGCACCCCTGCAATGGTGACCAGGATGGTGTAGATTTTTGTTAGGTCCTCCCTGATCCCCAAGTACTGTCCCTCCTGCAGCCGCTGGGTCTCCTGCAACTTGGCTAGTACCTGGCACATGGTCTCCTGGGAATGATGGTAAGCTCCCAGGATGTTGGAGTGCCTCGTGGAGAGTGGGTTCCCTGGGCCTGTCTCCCCCTGTCGCACAGCAGTCCTCCCAGTTTCCCTGTTGTCCTGTGCCTCTGTCCCCTGAACCGTGTGCCCACTGCCACTGACCCCAGGTCCCTGATCGTCCTGTGTTTGTGGGTTTGCCTGGGTTCCCTGTAGTGGTGGACACACTGCTGATTGATGTATCCTGGGGATAGTGGCATGGGCAAACACTGTGCTGGTGTTTCCTGAGGGTTGCGGCTCTGTGGTGGGTTGGGACTGTGGCAGGGAAACCGACTGTCCAAAGGCCCCTGATGGGCCAGGTTGGTCATCCTGATCCAGGCGTGCAGAGCTGCTGTTGTCACTGTGGGCCCATCCAGGGGGATACTGGATGTAGCTGCCACCTCCTCTCCGGTGACGTTGAGTAGGGGTCCTGTGGGGATGCAAATGCATTGTTAATGTATCTGTGTGTGCCATCTTGTACAGGGGTGTGTTTCCCTGTATGATTGTGCTTTCCCTGTTAGCTTGGCCTTGTGTGGGTGGTGAATTTGTGGGCTGGCTGAGTCTCCCTACTGGGCATGCTTTGGTGATGGGTGTCCATGCAGGTCTGTGAGTGGTATCCATGCGTTGGTGTTGCATGCAGGGCTTGGTACTGGGATGGGTGGGTTGTGATGTTGGGTATTTGTGAGGGGATGGAGTGATGGGAGTGAGGGTAAGGGTGGGGGTATGTGATGCCATGCAGGTAGGGTGGGGGATGTAGTAGTAAAGATTTGACTTACCAGAGTCCAGTCCTCCTGCTACTCCTGCGAGGCCCTTGTAGGAGGCTGGCCTGGCTTGTAGTGGGTACCAAGGGGTACTTACACTCTGTACCAGGTCCAGTTATCCCTTATTAGTGTAGAAGAGGTGTTTCTAGCAGCTTTGGCTGATAGAAGGTAGCTATAGCAGAGCAGCTTAGGCTGAACTAGGAGACATGCAAAGCTCCTACTATACCACTGGTGTCATATGCACAATATCATAAGAAAACACAATACACAGATATACTAAAAATATAGGTACTTTATTTTTATGACAATGGGGGTCATTCCGACCCTGGCGGTCATGGACCGCCAGGGCCGGGGAGGGAGGAAGCACCGCCAACAGGCTGGCGGTGCTACAGGGGCAATTCTGACCGCGGTGGTAAAGCCGTGGTCAGAAAAGGGAAACCGGTGGTTTCCCGCCGGTTTTCCCCTGCCCCAGGGAATCCTCCACGGCGGCGCTGCAAGCAGCGCCGCCATGGGGATTCCGACCCCCTTCCCGCCAGCCTGTTCCTGGCGTAAGAGGCTGGCGGGAACGGGTGTCGTGGGGCCCCTGGGGGCCCCTGCAGTGGCCATGCCACTGGCATGGGGACTGCAGGGACCCCCTAACAGGGCCCCATTAAGATTTTCAGTGTCTGCAAAGCAGACACTGAAAATCGCGATGGGTGCCACTGCACCCGTCGCACACCAGCAACTCTGCCGGCTCCATTCGGAGCCGGCTTCATCGTTGCTGGGGCTTTCCCGCTGGGCGGGCGGGCGGCCTTTTGGCGGTCGCCCGCCTGCCCAGCGGGAAAGTCAAAATGACCTCCAATATGCCAAAAGTATCTCAGTGAGTACCCTCAGTATGAGGATGCCAAATATACACAAGATATATGTACACACTACCAAAAATATGCAGTAATAGCAAAAGGAAGTAATGCAAGCAATGTAAAGTTACAGTAGATTGCAATAGGAGCACATAGGCATAAGGGCAACACAAACCATATACTTCAAAAGTGGAATGCGAACCACGAATGGACCCCAAACCTATGTGAGCTTGTAGAGGGTCGCTGGGACTGTAAGAAAACAGTGAGGGTTAGAAAAATAGCCCACCCCAAGACCCTGAAAAGTAGGTGTAAAGTACACCTATAACCCCCAGAGAGCACAGAAGTCGTGATCGGGGGTTTCTGCAAGGAAGACCAACACCAGCAAAGCAACAACAGTGGATTTCCGGACCTGAGTACCAGTGGAACAAGGGGACTAAGTCCAAGAGTCGCGACAATGTCGAGAGTGGCCAGATGCCCAGGAAATGCCAGCTGAGGGTGCAAAGAAGCTGCCACCGGATGGTAGAAGCTGTGGATTCTGCAAGAACGAAGAGAGCTAGAAACTTCCCCTTTAGAGGATGGATGTCCCACGTCGTGAAGAAGCTTGCAAAGGTGTTCCCACACAGAAAGACCGCAAACAAGCCTTGCTAGCTGCAAGGGTCGCGGTTAGGGTTTTTGGGTGCTGCTGTGGCCCAGGAGGGACCAGGATGTCGCCACTTGGATGAGGAGACAGAGGGGACACCCAGCAAGTCAGGGAGCCCTCACAGAAGCAGGCAGCACCCGCAGAAGTACCAGAACAGGCACTTAGAAGAGGAGTGAACCGGAGTCCACCCGAAGTCAGAAAAGGGAGCCCCACGATGCCGGAGGACAACTCAGAAGGTTGTCCACTGCAGGATAGAGTGTCGGGGACCCAGGCTTGGCTGTGCACAAAGGAAATCCTGGAAGAGTGCACAGGAGCTGGAGCAGCTGCAAATCACGCGGTACCCAGCAATGCAGTCTAGCGTGGGGAGGCAAGGACTTACCTCCACCAAACTTGGACTGAAGAGTCACTGGACTGTGGGAGTCACTTGGACAGAGTTGCTGAGTTCCAGGGACCACGCTCGTCGTGCTGAGAGGGGACCCAGAGGACCGGTAATGCAGTCTTTTGTTGCCTGCGGTTGCAGGGGGAAGATTCCGTCGACCCACTGGAGATTTCTTCAGAGCTCCTGGTGCAAGAAGGAGGCAGGCTACCCCCAGAGCATGCACCACCAGGAAACAGGCGAGAAAGCCGGCAGGATGAAGCGATACAAGGTTGCAGTAGTCGTCTTTGCTACTTTGTTGCGGTTTTGCAGGCGTCCTGAGCAGTCAGCGGTCGATCCTTTGGCAGAAGGTGAAGAGAGAAGTGCAGAGGAACTCTGGTGAGCTCTTGCATTCGGTATCTGAAGAATTCCCCAAAGCAGAGACACTAAGGGGGTTATTCTAACTTTGGAGGAGTGTTAATCCGTCCCAAAAGTTACGGTAAAGTGACGGATATACCACCAGCCGTATTATGAGTTCCATAGGATATAATGGACTCGTAATATGGCTGGTGGTAAATCCGTCACTTTTCCGTCACTTTTGGGACGGATTAACACCTCCTCCAAAGTTAGAATAACCCCCTAAATAGCCAGAAAAGGAGGTTTGACTACCTAGGAAGGAGGATAGGCTAGTAACACAGGTAAGAGCCTATCAAAAGGAGTCTCTGACGTCACCTGCTGGCCCTGGCCACTTAGAGCAGTCCAGTGTGCCAGCACACCTCTGAATCCAAGATGGCAGAGGTCTGGGGCACGCTGGAGGAGCTCTGGGCACCTCCCCTGGGAGGTGCAGGTCAGGGGAGTAGTCACTCCCCTTTCCTTTGTCCAGTTTCGCGCCAGAGCAGGGCTGGGGCACCATCTGTGCCCATCAAAGCAATTCCAGAGGCTGGGGGAGGCTACTCCTCCCCAGCCCTGACACCTTTTTCCAAAGGGAGAGGGTGTAACACCCTCTCTCTGAGGAAGTCCTTTGTTCTGCCTTCCTGGGCCAGGCCTGGCTGGACCCCAGGAGGGCAGAAACCTGTCTGAGGGGTTGGCAGCAGCAGCAGCTGCAGTGAAACCCCGGGAAAGGCAGTTTGGCAGTACCCGGGTCTGTGCTAGAGACTCGGGGGATCATGGAATTGTCTCCCCAATGCCAGAATGGCATTGGGGTGACAATTCCATGATCTTAGATATGTTACATGGCCATGTTCGGAGTCACCATTGTGACACTATATATAGGTAGTGACCTATGTACAGTGCACGCGTGAAATGGTGTCCCCGCACTCACAAAGTCCAGGGAATTTGCCCTGAACGATGTGGGGGCACCTTGGCTAGTGCCAGGGTGCCCACACACTAAGTAACTAAGCACCCAACCTTCACCAGGTGAAGGTTAGACATATAGGTGACTTATAAGTTACTTAAGTGCAGTGGTAAATGGCTGTGAAATAACGTGGACGTTATTTCACTCAGGCTGCAGTGGCAGGCCTGTATAAGAATTGTCAGAGCTCCCTATGGGTGGCAAAAGAAATGCTGCAGCCCATAGGGATCTCCTGGAACCCCAATACCCTGGGTACCTCAGTACCATATACTAGGGAATTATAAGGGTGTTCCAGTATGCCAATGTGAATTGGTGAAATTGGTCACTAGCCTGTTAGTGACAATTTAGAAAGCAGAGAGAGCATAACCACTGAGGTTCTGGTTAGCAGAGCCTCAGTGAGACAGTTAGTCATCACACAGGGAACACATACAGGGCACTCTTATGAGCACTGGGGCCCTGGCTGGCAGGGTCCCAGTGACACATACACTAAAACAACATATATACAGTGAAATATGGGGGTAACCTGCCAGGCAAGATGGTACTTTCCTACACAACCGCCCACCCCCCCCCAAACGAAGGACAATAAGACTAGCCATGACCTGGTAAGTCTTCATTGTCTAAGTGGAAATATCTGGAGAGTCCATCTGCATTGGAGTGGGTACTCCCAGGTCTATGTTCCACTGTATAGTCCATTCTCTGTAGAGATATGGACCACCTCAACAATTTAGGGTTTTCACCTTTCATTTGTTTTAGCCAAAGTAGAGGTTTGTGGTCTGTCTGAACAATGAAATGAGTGCCAAACAGGTATGGCCTCAATTTCTTCAGTGCCCAGACCACAGCAAAGACCTCCCTCCGTATGGCAGACCAACGCTTTTCTCTAGGGGTCAACCTCCTGCTGATAAAAGCAACAGGTTGATCCTGGCCATCAGAATTGAGTTGTGATAAGACTGCCCCTACCCCTAATTCAGATGCATCAGTTTGAACAATTAATTTCTTGGAGTAACATGGGCTTTTTAGGACAGGTGCAGTGTACATGGCCTGTTTCAGCTCCTCACAAGCTTTCTGACAGCTAGCTGTCCACAATACCTTTTTAGGCATTTTCTTGGAAGTGAGATCATTAATTGGGGCTGCAATGGAGCCATAATTCTTAATAAATCTCCTGTAATACCCAGTGAGGCCTAGGAAGGCTCTCACCTGGGTCTGTGTTGTAGGGGGAACCCAATCTATGATAGTTTGGATTTTCCCCTGAAGTGGTGCAATCTGTTCTCCACCTACTCGGTGTCCCAGATAAACGACTTTCCCCTGCCCTATCTGGCACTTTGATGAGCTCATCTGCCCTGGGTATAGTGTGAGCATCAGTTTTAGTTACCTGGTTGAGACCTCTATAATCTACACAAAACCTCATCTCTCTTTTCCCATCTTTTGAGTGAGGCTTTGGTACAAGCACCACAGGAGAGGCCCATGGGCTTTCAGAATGTTCAACCACTCCTAGTTCAAGCATTTTCTGAACTTCTTGTTTTATGCAGTCCCTGACATGGTCAGGCTGCCTATAGATCTTACTTTTGACAGGCATGCTGTCTCCAGTATCTATAGTGCGCTCACACCAAGAAGTGGTGCCTGGCACAGTAGAAAAGAGTTCAGAAAACTGACCTAGGAGATTTATGCAGCTGTCTTTCTGCTCAGCAGTAAGACAGTCTGCCAAAACTACCTTCCACTAGAGCATCCTGTTCTGTGGAAGAGAAGAGATCAGGGAGAGGGTCACTCTCTTCTTCCTGTCCTTCATCTGTTGCCATGAGCAGGGTGAGATCAGCCCTGTCATAGTAGGGTTTTAGGCAATTGACATGGAGCACCCTAAGGGGACTCCTGGCAGTGCCCAGGTCAACCAAATAGGTGATCTCTCCCTTCTTTTCAACAATGAGATGGGGTCCACTCCATTTATCTTGGAGTGCTCTTCGGGCCACAGGCTCCAATACCCACACCTTCTGTCCTGGTTGGTACTGAATCAGAACAGCCTTCTGGTCATGCCATTGCTTTTGGAGCTCTTGGCTGGCCTGAAGGTTTTTACCGGCCTTTTTCATGTACTCAGCCATTCTGGATCTTAGGCCGAGTACATAGTCCGCTATGTCTTGCTTGGGAGCTTTTAAAGGTTGTTCCCATCCCTCCTTTACAAGTGTTAGGGGACCTCTTACAGGGTGCCCAAATAGGAGTTCAAAGGGGCTGAAGCCCACTCCTTTCTGGGGTACCTCCCTGTAAGCAAAAAGGAGGCAAGGTAACAGGACATCCCATCTCCTCCTGAGTTTTTCAGGGAGTCCCATTATCATTCCTTTGAGAGTTTTATTAAACCTCTCTACCAGTCCATTTGTTTGTGGATAATAAGGTGTGGTGAATTTGTATGTTACACCACATTCCTTCCACATGGCCTTCAAGTATGCAGACATAAAGTTGCTACCCCTGTCTGATACAACCTCTTTTGGGAAACCCACCTTGGAAAAGATTCCCAGGAGGGCTTTTGCCACTGCAGGAGCTGTAGTGGTCTTTGGAGGAATAGCTTCAGGATATCTTGTGGCATGGTCCACTACCACCAAGATAAACCTATTGCCTGAAGCAGTAGGAGGGTCAAGGGGGCCAACTATGTCAACCCCTACCCTTTCAAAGGGAACCCCAACCACAGGCAGTGGAATAAGGGGAGCCTTTGGAGTGCCACCAGTCTTGCCACTGGCTTGACAGGTCACACAGGACTTACAAAAGTCTTTTGTGTCCTCTGACATCCTAGGCCAGTGAAAAAGGGGGATAAGCCTTTCCCATGTTTTAATCTGACCCAAATGTCCAGCCAAGAGAATGTCGTGTGCCAGAGTTAGGAGGAACTCTCTGTACTGCAGGGGAATGACCAATCTCCTGGCTGCTCCAGGTTTTGGGTCCCTTGCCTCTGTGTACAAGAGGTTGTCCTCCCAGTAAACTCTATGTGAGTCACTGACATCCCCATTTTGCTGTTTGACAGCTTGCTGTCTGAGACCCTCTAATGTGGGACAGGATTGCTGTGCCACACTCAGCTCCTCCCTGGCAGGCCCCCCTCCACCCAAAAGCTCAGCAGTGTCTGCTGCCAGCTCCTCTGGTGAAGGTTCTGCACAGGGGGGACAATCTTCTTCCTCAGAAGTTGAATCATCTGTAGAGGGAAGGATAGTGGGTAGGGATTTACCCTTACTAACCCTAGCTTTAGGGAGCACTTGGTCCATTGTTCCAGGATCCAAGTTACCCTGTCCTTTTTGCTTTTTGGCCTGAGCCCTTGTCAAAGCAAAAATATGCCCAGGAATGCCCATTGCTGCATGAGCCTCCAACTCCACTTCTGCCCAAGCTGATGTCTCTAAAGCATTTCCTAGTAGACAGTCTACAGGTAAATCTGAAGCAACCACAACTTTCTTTGGACCAGTAACCCCCCCCCCCCCCAGTTGAGATTCACAACAGCCATGGGGTGGCTAAGAGTGTTGTTATGAGCGTCTGTCACTTGGTACTGGTGACCAAGTAGGTGTTGTTCAAGGTGTACCAGTTTCTCTATTACCATGGTAACACTGGCACCTGTGTCCCTGTAGGCCTGAACCTCAACACCATTGATTAGGGGCAGCTGCTTGTACTTATCCATATTAAGGGAACAAGCAACCAAGGTGGCCAAATCAATGGCACCTTCAGAGACTACCACAGCCTCTGTGGTCTCCCTAACAAGACCAACCCCAACTAAATTACCAAAAGTGAGCCCAGCTACTCCCTTGGATTGGCTATTAGTAGGTTTGCTCCCACCACCACTGCTATTACTAGGGGCACTAGAGGTTGCAGTAGGGGTTGTGGTAGTGGGAGGCTTGGTGCTTTTCTTTGGACAACTGGCATCAGTTGTCCAATGGCCTTTTACTTTACATAAATAGCACCATGGTTTCTTTACTTGATTAGAAGAGGATTTGGACCCACCACCCCCACCAGAGTGTTTTTGTGGACCTGATGAAGACTCATTTTTAGATTTGTCCCCACCCTTGTCTGAAGACTTACCATCCTTCTTCTTGCCATCCTTGTTACCCCCTGTATGAACGTTTCTGTTCACTCTTGTTCTGACCCATTTGTCTGCCTCTTCCCCAATTCTTGGGGAGAGGTCAGATCTGAGTCCACTAGATATTGGTGTAACAAATCAGACACACAGTTATTCAGAATATGCTCTCTCGGGATTGGGCTTTCATAGTCAGAAACTTTACTGCCATGTAACCACCCCTCCAAGGCCTTCACTGAATAGTCAACAAAGTCTACCCAGTCTTGTGAGGACTCTTTTCTGGTTTCTCTGAACTCAATCCTGTATTGTTCAGTGGTGAAGCTAAATCCATCCAAGAGTGCATTCTTCAAAATTGTAAAATTATTGGCATCACTTTCCTTCACAGTAAGGAGCCTATCCCTACCCTTTCCACTGAAAGATAGCCATAGGATAGCAGCCCACTGCCTTTGAGGGACCCCCTGTACCATACAGGCCCTCTCAAGTGCAGCAAACCACTTGTTAATGTCATCCCCCTCCTTGTAAGGGGGAACTATCTTGTGCAGATTCCTAGAATCATGCTCTTTCACAGGATTGCTATCAGGAATACTGCTGCTGCTACCATGGGGTCCAAACCCCATCCTCTGTCTCTCTTTTTCTAAGTCTAGGGATTCCCTGTCTAGGCCAGCTGTTGCTGTTTAAGCTTCAGCCTGGTCTCTTCCACTCTCAACTTATTGAGTTCCCTTTCTAACATCTTGTCATCAGGGTGGGTGGGTTAGGAATGTTTTGACACAGAAGAAAGATTTGAATGAGCAGAGGGAGACCTGTCCCTAACAGTTGGCACCCTAACAACCTGGCCTCCAGGCACAAAAACATCCCTACTGTGATGGGAGCTTCTAGTGCTACCAGCATTGCTAGGTGGTCTGCTAAGGGGCAGATTAAGAAGGGAACCCTGTAACACTCTCTCAAGGGGCTCCCCTGAGTCAGAGTGTGAGCTATCTATCAACTTTTCAGATGAGGTGCCACCCTTGGCTTTATCATTCTCAATAAGCATATTAGACAGTAACTCTCTAGAAGGGTTCTTACCTACCACTAAACCTCTATCAATGCAGAGACTCCTTAGGCTCTTAAAGTTAAGGTGGTCATAAGTTGTACTGACCAAGTTAAGAGGGGTTCGTACATCAGACATGATAGAAAAAGGTTTAGAGACAGATAAAGGATAGAAAAAGTTTCACGACTTCTTAAAGAACAGAAAAAAAAACTTTTTGAAACTTTTTGAAACTTTTAGAAAGTTTAGAGGTACTTTTCAGCACTTAGCAGATAGTGTAAGAGAAGAAAAGCAACATTTTTGTTTAGGTGTACATACACTGAACTTGTTTTGTATATTATTCTCTTATGAAAAGTACACAATGACAAGGTGGTAAGTAGTTGCAAGTACTTATCCCACCGCTGCACAACCAATGTAGGAGGCTGGCCTGGCTTGTAGTGGGTACCAAGGGGTACTTACACTCTGTACCAGGTCCAGTTATCCCTTATTAGTGTAGAAGAGGTGTTTCTAGCAGCTTAGGCTGATAGAAGGTAGCTATAGCAGAGCAGCTTATGCTGAACTAGGAGACATACAAAGCTCCTACTATACCACTGGTGTCATATGCACAATATCATAAGAAAACACAATACACAGATATACTAAAAATAAAGGTACTTTATTTATATGACAATATGACAAAAGTATCTCAGTGAGTACCCTCAGTATGAGGATGCCGAATACCAAAAATATGCAGTAATAGCAAAAGGAAGTAATGCAAGCAATGTAAAGTTACAGTAGATTGCAATAGGAGCACATAGGCATAGGGGCAACACAAACCATATACTCCAAAAGTGGAATGCGAACCACGAATGGACCCCAAACCTATGTGAGCTTGTAGAGGGTCGCTGGGACTGTAAGAAAACAGTGAGGGTTAGAAAAATAGCCCACCCCAAGACCCTGAAAAGTAGGTGTGAAGTACACCTATAACCCCCAGAGAGTACAGAAGTCCTGATAGGGGGTTTCTGCAAGGAAGACCAACACCAGCAAAGCAACAACAGTGGATTTCCGGATCTGAGTACCTGTGGAACAAGAGGCCAAGTCCAAGAGTCGCGACAATGTCGAGAGTGGGCAGATGCCCAGGAAATGCCAGCTGAGGGTGCAAAGAAGCTGCCACCGGATGGTAGAAGCTGTGGATTCTGCAAGAACGAAGAGGGCTAGAAACGTCCCCTTTGGCGGATGGATGTCCCATGTAGTGAAGAACCTTGCAGAGGTGTTCCCACGCAGAAAGACCGCAAACAAACCTTGCTAGCTGCAAGGGTCGCGGTTAGGGTTTTTGGGTGCTGCTGTGGCCCAGGAGGGACCAGGATGTCGCCACTTGGATGAGGAGACAGAGGAGGCGCCCAGCAAGTCAGGGAGCCCTCACAGAAGCAGGCAGCACCCGCAGAAGTACCAGAACAGGCACTTAGAAGAGGAGTGAACCGGAGTCCACCCGAAGTCAGAAAAGGGAGTCCCACGACGCCGGAGGACAACTCAGAAGGTTGTGCACTGCAGGTTAGAGTGTCGGGGACCCAGGCTTGGCTGTGAACAAAGGAAATCCTGGAAGAGTGCACAGGAGCCGGAGCAGCTGCAAATCACGCGGTACCCAGCAATGCAGTCTAGCGTGGGGAGGCAAGGGCTTACCTCCACCAAACTTGGACTGAAGAGTCACTGGACTGTGGGAGTCACTTGAACAGAGTTGCTGAGTTACAGGGACCACGCTCGTTGTGCTGAGAGGGGACCCAGAGGACCGGTGATGCAGTCTTTTGTTGCCTGCGGTTGCAGGGGGAAGATTCCGTCGACCCACGGGAGATTTCTTCAGAGCTCCTGGTGCAAGAAGGAGGCAGGCTACCCCCAGAGCATGCACCACCAGGAAACAGGCGAGAAAGCCGGCAGGATGAAGCAATACAAGGTTGCAGTAGTCGTCTTTGCAGGCGTCCTGAGCAGTCAGCGGTCGATCCTTTGGCAGAAGGTGAAGAGAGAAGTGCAGAGGAACTCTGGTGAGCTCTTGCATTTGGTATCTGAAGAATTCCCCAAAGCAGAGACCCTAAATAGCCAAAAAAGGAGGTTTGGCTACCTAGGAAGGAGGATAGGCTAGTAACACAGGTAAGAGCCTATCAGAAGGATTCTCTGACGTCACCTGCTGGCCCTGGCCACTCAGAGCAGTCCAGTGTGCCAGCACACCTCTGAATCCAAGATGGCAGAGGTCTGGGGCACCCTGGAGGAGCTCTGGGCACCTCCCCTGGGAGGTGAAGGTCAGGGGAGTGGTCACTCCCCTTTCCTTTGTCCAGTTTTGCGCCAGAGCAGGGCTGGGGGATCTCTGAACCGGTGTAGACTGGCTTATGCAGAGATGGGCACCATCTGTGCCCATCAAAGCATTTCCAGAGGCTGGGGGAGGCTACTCCTCCCCAGCCCTGACACCTTTTTCCAAAGGGAGAGGGTGTAACACCCTCTCTCTGAGGAAGTCATTTGTTCTGCCTTCCTGGGCCAGGCCTGGCTGGACCCCAGGAGGGCAGAAACCTGTCTGAGCGGTTGGCAGCAGCAGCAGCTGCAGTGAAACCCCAGGAAAGGCAGTTTGGCAGTACCCGGGTCTGTGCTAGAGACTCGGGGATCATGGAATTGACAATTTCATGATCTTAGACATGTTACATGGCCATGTTCGGAGTTACCATTGTGACGCTATACATAGGTAGTGACCTATGTATAGTGCACGCGTGAAATGGTGTCCCCGCACTCACAAAGTCCGGGGAATTTGCCCTGAACGATGTGGGGGCACCTTGGCTAGTGCTAGGGTGCCCACACACTAAGTAACTTAGCACCCAACCTTCACCACGTGAAGGTTAGACATATAGGTGACTTATAAGTTACTTAAGTGCAGTGGTAAATGGCTGTGAAATAACGTGGATGTTATTTCACTCAGGCTGCAGTGGCAGGCCTGTGTAAGAATTGTCACAGCTCCCTATGTGTGGCAAAAGAAATGCTGCAGCCCATAGGGATCTCCTGGAACCCCAATACCCTGGGTACCTCAGTACCATATACTAGGGAATTATATGGGTGTTCCAGTATGCCAATGTGAATTGGTGAAATTGGTCACTAGCCTGTTAGTGACAATTTAGAAAGCAGAGAGAGCATAACCACTGAGGTTCTGGTTAGCAGAGCCTCAGTGAGACAGTTAGTCATCACACAGGGAACACATACAGGGCACACTTATGAGCACTGGGGCCCTGGTTGGCAGGGTCCCAGTGACACATACACTAAAACAACATATATACAGTGAAATATGGGGGTAACATGCCAGGCAAGATGGTACTTTCCTACAGCTCTCAGGATGCATTATTGCCAAGACTTGCTCCTCCCATGTTGTTAGTTGTGGGGGAGGAGGTGGGGGTCCACCACCAGTCCTCTGTAGAGCAATCTGGTGTCTTGCAACCACGGAACGCACCTTCCCCCGTAGGTCGTAACACCTCTTCCTGATGTCATCCCTAGTTCTGAGGTGCTGTCCCACGGCGTTGACCCTGTCCACAATTCTCTGCCATAGCTCCATCTTCCTTGCAATGGAGGTCTGCTGCACCTGTGATCCGAATAGCTGTGGCTCTACCCAGATGATTTCCTACACCATGACCCTTAGCTCCTCCTCTGAAAACCTGGGGTGTCTTTGGGGTGCCATGGATGTGGTGTGAGTGATGTGTGTGAGGATGTGTGAGGATGTGTGGGGTGATGTGTTGTGGTGTATGCTGTGATGTGCGTGAATGGTGTATGGGTGAGGGTGTTCTGTGCCTCTGATTGAGTGGGTGCTCCTTGCTTGTCTCTCTCTGCTTGCTCTCTTTTTTCTTGCTGTAAGGGGATGTGGGTATTGTGGGTGGGTGTTTGTTAGTGTTGTGTGGGTGTGGTGTGTGTAAGTGTGTTCGATATGTGTATTTTGACTTGTCCAACGTGGTGTAGTTTTGTAAGTGTGTGCGTATTTTGAGAGGTATGTACCGTCAATGGTTTACCGCGATTGAAAGACCGCAGCGGTGATTCGTGGGTCGTGATACTGTGGGCGTATTCCTGTTGGGGTAACGGTGTGAGTTTTGGTACCGCCAGTTTATCACTGACCTTTGGTCTGGCAGACTTGTGTGTGTGTCTGTATTGTGGCGGAATTCTGTGTGGGTCATAATACTCGTGGTGGATTACCGCCGCGGTCACGGTATGTTGGCGGCCGTCAGCACATCAGTAGTCACTTACTGTCAGGGTTGTAATGAGGGCCTTAGTGTCTCCTACGCCCCTGGTCACAGACACACGCTAGGTTAAACTGTACCCGAGTCTACCAGGGAGCAAACCGCCTCTATGTGCTTTAATAGGCGGGGAGAGGATCTGTTGTAACAGCCAAAGCTGTCAACTTTGGAACTGCAAAACCAGGTTTGTGTCTCAGCGTGGCTCAACATTGTGTGATTCTGAGCAAAATACTTAATCTCCACATGCCTTTAGTAGCGGCTGCTGTCAGGAAGGGGGGGGCAGCCCCTGGGGCGAATGCAGCGCATGGGGCGGTTGGGTCAATAATAATAAAAAAAATAATACTTACCTGCTGCCTCGATGTTCCGCCGCTCCTGCTGACTCAGTTCTTCTCATCTTCTTCCTCCCCTCCCCACCCAGTCCCAACGTTTCTCTCACGTCTTACCCAGCATGCGAGATTGGCCTGAGTGGGCTGAAATGCCGCTCAGGAAGGGAGTGAGAGACTGCAATTGGTCGCCACCCGGCTGTGCAACACAGCTCGGGTGGAGAGTTCTAAGTGCGCTTGTTGGTTTGGCCAGCCTCAGACAGCCAGCCAATCTGACATGCGCACTCAGAAGTGCATATACCACTCCTCCTCCATGGTGATTCGGGGATGGCTGGCCCCACCCCACCTCAACAAAGCGGAAAAATAAAGTGATAATAACCTACTTTTATTATCACTTTATTTTTCTGCTTTCAGCAGCGGGGCAACACTCCTCCTCCACCGCAGAGGAGCGGCCATTGCGTGCCTACAAAAAAAGAATCATCCTTGTGTAATGTAACTGGTGCTCATGTAAAGTGCTCCAATATCTTTAGTTTTCAGAATTAAAAAAAAAGAGTTTTTGAATGAGCCAAAAAGAAAGAAGATACAAACAATCCATACAAGAAGGGTAAACTTTGCTCCTTATTCATACCATGTGCGAGACCAGGGAGGTGGCATTCTTGGGCCGGGATCTGAAGAGCTGCATCTTATCAGCATCTGACATCCTGCGCGGCCTTGCCAAGTCCCATTCCCGCTCTGAGGGCCGAGCACGGCAGCGTCCCGCAGGCCCAGCAGCAGATGGGACTGGTTATCTGACCGCGCATCACTTTTCAGAAGAAGTTGGAAGCTTTAATGTGTTGTAGCAAAAAACATTTACAAGTACAGACATGAAATGTGAGAAAGGAAGTTTGTGCAAAGGAAGCAGTGAATGGAGGCATGCTTAAGAAAAATCAAGTGAGCCAAAAATAAAAGTTCTGCAGTTCCTTATCGATTTACAAGCGCTTAAGTGCCCCGCATAGTGTTTATTAGCGCTATATAAATGCTGCAATACAATACAATATGGCCAAAGTAAAAAACCCTTTTCTCGTCCATTTCATCTCACTAATCATAGTCCATCAGGCCTCTAGTGAGGAACCTGAGTTCGAACTCTTTACAGGCTATAACATACACCAGCCAATTTCCTATATAATTGAGTCTTGAATAGCTAAGATAATGTTTTCATGTAATAGGGATAGAATCTGGAATCGTCTTCCACAGCACATTGAGCACTTGCCAATATTTTGGATGTAAAACAGCATTTTAGCACCAGATCTCACAATTAGCGATGCTCAGTGCCCCTTGTCCTCTCACCAGCCGGAGTCTAGTTTCCATTCAGTGATAACATCAGCCTCCATTTCCATAAGTTGGTGCACTTTGGTTGCCATTTTTGTTAAGGGCACATGGGCGTGGAGGCCACGAGCCTGAACATGCACTCCTGCATCCACACTCTTGGATAAGTGAGAGGAAGTGCCTGATTTAGATATTGGCAGACAAGTTACCCTGTCACGATGGTGACGTATATCCCATCTGCTGAAATCTAAATCCTTTTACATCCTATGAGATTTAGATTTCGGAGGACGAGATATCCGTCACTGTTGTGACAGGACATCTGTCACTGTTGTTACCGGGTCACTCATCCGTCAATATCTAAATTAGGCCCCAAGTCTTTTTTAGGTTGAACCCTACCATACAGCGCAAATGTCTGGTTTGCTAACAATATCTTGGGGACATTCAGAAAGCTTCAATGGGATTAAATTCCGCCCATTTTTCTCCATTAGCTTTGTGGTTTGTAACTCACATTTGCGTGCTTTCTATTTGCTGGCTTTTTTTTTAAGCTGTCCAGCTTGAGTTTGTCCCTTCCCTTGCCTAAACTCTATTTACTTTATTCTTCCACCAGTTCTGAATATTTGTTAACAGGCATTTTTGTTCTTAACTTGCCACATTTGCTGGGCATTCAAAGACAGAGGTTAAATGGCATGTTATGTCTTACAGGAAGCTTGGTGTTTAATTTTTTTACTGTGACTTCAAAGTAAGAGGATTTATGTGACAATCATGCTGGTGTGGTGTAAGATGTTATTTTTTTCCAGCACAAAACAAAATGTAAATGTGTGTAAATTATCTGTGCAGATATTTAAGAATACATCAGAATAAGGAATGCACAAATGAAGCACATTTTTTGGTAATTCTGTGTGTGGATAACACAATCAAAATAAATTAATACAGTAGATAATGACATTTCCACACATTATAATTTGTGTGCTGTATACTTTTATCAGCAAAACTGTATGTCTGTGCAAATGTAATGGTCGTTTCATTTGATGGTGTGTTGTCTGTAATGGCAGTGCACTACCATACCATGTATACTCCACTTTACTGCCACTCCACTCTGCACCACTCCATGCCACTGCATTCTACTCTGCACCACTCCACACTACACCACTCCACTCTGTCACTGCACTATACTGTGCACCACTCGTCTCTACGCCACTTCACTCAACGCCTCTCTACTCTACATCACTCTACTCTATGCCAGTGCACTCTACCCCACACTACTCTACTACGCATCACTGCACTCTTCGCCACTGCACTATATGCCAATTCACTCTATGACAATCTAATCTACTCTGCACCACTGCGCTCTACAACACTGCACTCTATGCCACTCTGCTCTATGCCACTGTATTCTATGCCACTTCACTCTACTAGAAAACAATCTACTCTATGCCACTGCACTCTATGCCACTCTATTCCACTCTGCAAAATTCCACTCTACTCCACTCCTCGCTACTGCAATGTACCCTGCACCACTCCACTCCACCCCACTTCACTCTAAGCCACTCTACTCTGCGCCACTGCACTCTACAACACTTCGCTGCAACACTGCACTCTCTGCCACTGAACTCTACGCCACTCTATTCTCAGCCTCTGCATTACGACACTGACTCTGGAAGATTGTTCTCTGCAAGACTGCACTAACCTCCACTGAGCTCAATGCCACTCTACTCTGCACCACTGCACTCTATGCCACTACACTCTACTTTACACCACTCAAATCTATGCCACTCCACTGGACTATACACCAATGCACTCTATACCACTACACTCTGTGCCACACTACTGTGCATCCCTCCACTGTATGCCACTCTAATCTATTCTGCAAGACTGCACTCTACACCACTCTACTCTATGCCACTGCACTGGGACATTCTACTCTACACCTCTGCACTCTACCCTGCAGCACTCCACTCTACAACACTTCACTCTACACCACTCTACTCCACACCACTGCAATCTACTTTGCACCACTCTACTCTACGTCACTTCACTTTTTGCCAATGGACTCAACACCACTTTACTCAAAAAACAATTCAGTCTATGCCAATCTACTCTGCACCACTGTACTTTACACCACTTCACTCTACTCTTCTCTGCAACACTCCACTCCACGATACTCCACTCTGTGACTCCACTCTGTGACTCTACTCCTGTGGTTCTTAAGCTTTCCTCTTCTGTGGACCCCCATTGAATCCTCACTGGAGCACAGTGACCCCAGCCCAAGCATTTCTGATGATCTGAACCACAAAGCAATACACAAAAATACAGAAACAAGCATTCATCCTCCAAATACACAAATGATCAAATGTTTCATTAAATAAATAAAAGGTCAGTGCTTTTCTTTATTCGACTGAGGCACTCATTTTCCATACTATGGGCCACATCTACGAAGCATTTTTCACGTCGCAAACGGCGAATCAGGCCGTTTGCAATATGCAAAATGGAATTTGGGATGTCCAGACCCATTTTTGCGATTCAGTAATCTATTTACTGAATCGCAAAAAGGTTTTGCAAGTCGCAATTAGGAAGGGGTGTTCCCTTCCTAATTGCGAGGCGCAGTCCCATGTGTGATTGTTTTGTGACCGCGAATGCGATCGCAAAAAAATTACAGTTAGCACCAGTTTCAAACTGGTGCTAACCCATTCGCAAATGGGAAGGGGTCCCCATGGGACCCTTCCCCTTTGTGAATGGCAGCGAAAACATTTTTTACGGACCACTGCCTGCTCTGAAAAAATGAAAATAAAACTTTTAATTTTTTACTTTTGAAATGCATCTCGTTTTCCTTTCAGGAAAATGGGCTGCATTAAAAAAAAAAAACGGCTTTATTTAAAAGCAGTCACAGACATGGTGGTCTGCTGTCTCCAGCAGGCCACCATCCCTGTGAGGACGGCCATTCACAATGGGGTCGCAAATTGCGACCTACCTCATGAATAATCATGAGGTAGGTCATTTGCGACTCCCTTGCGAATGTTGCACATAATGTTTTGCGACTCGCAAATTGCGAGTTGCTCTGACACGCAATTTGCGAGTCGCAAAACCTGTATTTCGTACATGTGGCCCTACATTCTGGTTGATGCACTTGCTCTGCTCCCACAAATCAATTTGAGAATACTAACTTCATTTTTAGCTTACAGTTTCAAGTTATTTCACATTTACAGAACACATAAAACTTTTCAATTTTACTTCTTTATTTATATACCCTTTGTTAAGTTGTTTATATTATTTAATTTTCTAAGCAGTCGCGGACCCCCTGGTATGCTTTTGCGGACCTCCAGCAGTCCCCGGACAATGTTGCTCTACTACATTAAACTCTTCTTTACTCTATTCCACTCTATGCCACTCCACTCTACAACATTCCACTCCACTCCACTCTACAACACACCACTCCACTCTACAACACACCACTCCACTCTACAACACACCACTCCGCTCCACTCTACAACACTCCACTACACTCCACTCTACGACACTCTGCGGGCCAGCTACGGTGTCGGGAAGACCCACAAACAGTACCTTGGATTTGCAGGGCATCGTCATTCTCGCGGTGAGCTCCAGAGAGCGGCGTCGCTGACGTCGCAGTGTCGGTTCCGGAGTCGTTGGGCCCTTGAGGTCACACGCCTTGCGGATCGAACTCCAGGCTGATGAAGTCAGGTGCGCCGGCGTGGATGGCGTCGGGGCTGCGGTGCGAAGCGGGACAATGCAACGTGCGGTGCCCACAGGTCATGGTGCAGGCAGTGGCTCGGTGATGGGGTCCAGCGGCGTCGGTGAGTCCAGGGCTGCGGTGTGAAGCGGGGCGGTGCGACGTGCGGTGTCCAGAGGTCACTGTGCAGGCAGCGGCATCGTTGTTGCTAAAGCGCTGTCGTCTGTAGGCCTAAGCCAGCAGAGCTGGACGGGACGGTGCTTCATGACCCTCATGAGCGGTGTCCACAGGCCACGGTGCAGGCAGGATGCCTGGTGATGACACAGGAGTCGATGGTGCTGGAGTCGTCAGACCAGGGCTGCGGTGCAGGACGGGACGGTGCTTCGTGTACCTCACGAGCGGTGTCCACAGGCCACGGTGCAGGCAGCAGGCACCGGTATCAGCAGGAGCGGTGGCGTTTGGGATGCCCAGGCTGCGGTGTGAGCAGGTGATGCCGGAGTGCGGGGCCCACAGGTCACGGGCGAGCAGCGGCTCGGTGAAGTCATCCGATGACCGCGTCAGGGAGACCAGGGTTGCGGTGTAAAGTGGGGCAATGCGACTCCGTGTGGCATCAGCAGGTCACGGTGCAGGCCAGTGGCATCATTGGCGGCGTCGCAGTGGTTTCTCCTCTTGAACAGCACAAACCACCCAGTTCCCAGTGCTGCAGGTTGTGGAAACTGAAGTCTTTGGTGTCCCTGAGACTTCCAACAGGAGGCAAGCTCTACTCCAAGCCCTTGGAGAATTTTCTCAAGCAGGACACACAACAAAGTTCACCCTTTGACCTCTTTTTTGGCAGAAGCAGCAACTGCAGGCCAGTCCAGCAAAGCAGCACAGCAAAGGGACAGTACTCCTCCTTCAGCTCTTCAGCTCTTCAGCTCTTCAGCTCTTCTCCTTGAAGAGGTTCCTCTTGATTCCAGAAAGATTCTAAAAGTCTGGGGTTTTGGGTCTTCTTCTTATACCCAGTCCTGCCTTTGAAGTTGGCAAATTTCAAAGCAAAGTCTCAAGTGTTTGCAAGATCCTTCCTTGTGCAGACCAGGCCCCAGGCACAAACAGGGGGTTGGAGACTGCATTGTGTGAGGGCAGGCACAGTCCTTTCAGGTGTGAGTGACCACTCCTCCCTCCTCTCTAGTTCAGATGGCTCATCAGGATATGCAGGATATGCAGGCTACACCCCGCCCCCTTTTGTGTCACTGTGTACAGAGGTGCAAAACAGCCCAACTGTCAAACTGACCCAGACAGACAATCCACAAACAGGCAGAGTCACAGAATGGTATAAGCAAGAAAATGCCTACTTTCTTAAAGTGGTGTTTTCAAACAGACAATTTAAAAACCAACTTCACTAAAAGATGCATTTTTAAATTGTGAGTTCAGAGACCCTAAACTCCACATTTTTTATCTGCTCTCAAAGGGAATCTGCGCTTTAAGGATATTTAAAGGCAGCCCCATGTTAACCTATGAGAGGGATAGGCCTTGCATAGTGAAAAGCGAATTTGGCAGTATTTCACCGTTAGGACATATAACACACACTAGTAGATGTCCTACCTTAAACATACACTGCACCCTGCCCCTGGGGCTACCTGGGGCCTACCTTAGGGGTGCCTGACATGTAGTAGAAGGGAAGGTTTAGGCCTGGCAAGTGGGTACACTTGCCAAGACAAATTGTCAGTTTAAAACTGCACACACAGACACTGCAGTGGCAGGTCTGAGCCATGTTTACAGGGCTACTAATGTGGGTGGCACAACCACTGCTGCAGGCCCACTAGTAGCATTTGATTTACAGGCCCTGGGCACCTCTAGTGCACTTTACTAGGGACTTACCAGTAAATCAAATATGCCAATCATGGATAAACCACTTTACACAGAGAGCATATGCACTTTAGCACTGGTTAGCATTGGTAAAGTGCCCAGAGTCCTAAAGCCAACAAAAACGGATCAGAAAAAATAGGAGGAAGAAGGCAAAAAGACTGGGGAGGACCCTGCAAAAAGGGCCATTTCTAACAGATATCACTTGCAAGTATTGGTGGTCAGTGGCAGAGTTCTAGCCTGACAAAAAGCATTGCATGGATATAGCTGGATCTGAACTATCAACACTTTCCTCCTTCTCTAATGTTTTCTGAAGTGATACTTAGGTCATTAAGCCTGCAGTGCTGTGATTCTGTCCCTGAGAAGGAGAGCCCTGAGCTGCAGCTCATAGCATCCTGGGGCACATACTGTGCAGTCGCGGCTCGCTGCACTCTGAAGGGGCTGGGCGGATGCACCATGTGGGGGATGGAGGAGAATGGGGGGGATATTTAAAAAAACAAATATAAAAAAAATACTTTCCTGCTCTGCTCTCTTTCCCTCGTCACTGCAGGCACAGGCTCCCAGCCCGCCCTGCGGCCAATCCTGATGCTGCTCAGAGCAGCGTAAGGATTGGCTGGGAGCACCCTGGCTGGGTGCTCCCAGGCAGACTGGAAGCCTGTGCCTGCTCTCTCCAGCCCGGCAACACAGTGAACCCGAGGCAGCTGGCCAAACACACATGCGCATCCCCGTCATCCCACATGGCCCCGCGCCTTTCACAACAAAAAGATAATAAACTCGGTTTATTATCTTTTTGTTGTGAAAGGTTTGCAGCCTCTGCTGCTGCCAGGGGGGGCGATGCTGATACTGTGTCTGCTAAAGCTTTCAAGCAAGCTTAGTGTTACTGCTGTAGCTGGTTAAAGGTGGAGAAATGTTTTATCACAACAGCATCCTTGCACGAAATCTAGATATTTAGACCTTTGCCAAGTAGTCAAGCTTTCATCCGCTTTGCCAACCACTGGGCCACTTCCGGCCAATTACTTCCTGACCCAAGGTGTCCTGGGGGCGGGGTGTCCTGCAGCAGAAGACCCTCATTGGCTGCAGGTGTTAGGGAAGGACACAGGGGACTGTACAAGGTGCAGGGATGGGAAAAAGCCAGGTGCTAAGTGGCGAGTACACTGTAAGGCCAGGCCGGTGGGCTGCTCTGTCTGGCAGGAGATGCTTGCAGGGCTGTGGCTTCAGGAGAGGGCGGGTCTTTCACTTTACCGTGGGGGTAAAGGGTGTAATAATGCAGGGCACAAGAGATGGTTGCAGGCCAGTCCACCTGTTGCCTTGTGAGGCCCTTGACAGCTGCAGGAATGAAGCTCTGCTGTTTCGAACGGCCGCTCCACCAGCCCCTCTTTTTTTAAAAACAAAATTGGGAGCTACGCACTTTGAATAAAATCACAAGTTTTTGTTAAAGAATCACTGCTGACATTCTCATAGCCCTGATCCCCATTAGGTGTCCCACCCAAGCCTCATCGCTGACACAGAGATACTCTGTTGTGGTCGCGCAGGCAGCTCTGGTTTCACTACTTCTCAGGACTAGAACTAGACATGGACAGTGTGGGCAGCTGCCTAGGACCCCACAGCACCAGCTTGGGGCCCGCATCAGAGTGGACACAGCCAGGCCACAGCAGGAAAGCTGCCTCCTTAACTGGGCCCATGGGAAGAGGCCCCTTTCTCTCCCTTTGCTGCTATGGTGTAGCCAGGCGAACCCCAGGGGAGGGGGCCCCTCCTCAACTGCAAGGAGACACATTCTTCAGGTTGTATGTGCAACATCCTCCCCACCCCCAACACACACAGAGGAGTTGTGGGATGACTATTGTCTTGTTGTTTAGCTCCCTGCCAGTTATAACCCTCTCTTGTGATAATCAGTCATCACACCTTCAGCCCTACATGAGCTGGTAAGAGGTGCTTGTAGGTGGCTGAGGAGCAGGAGGGGTCAGGAGCAGCTTCAGGAGCAGGGGCATCTATTGAGATGCAAACAGCCATGATTGTGTATGCAATTAGAGGGGCCTCCCACATTTCTTTTCCACCCAACGCCCCAAAAATCCTAGAATCGGCTCTAGTACTACTCATGTAGATCGATTGACGTTACCCTACATCCTAGTTTACATGCGTCCCAAATACCATGAGGTACTTGGTTTGTCACACCTCGTTCACATGTGTTTTATGTACCATGACGTACCTGTTTTATCACACCTCCTGGTTCACATGTGTACCATGCACTATAATGTACTTGTTTTATCACACCTCAAGGTTCACATGTGTACTGTATATTATGATGTACTTGTTTTATCACACCTCATGGTTCACGTGTGTTCCATGTACTATGATGTACATCTTTTATCACACTTCATGGTTGATGTGTGTTCCATGTACAATGATGTACTTGTTTTATCACATCTCATGGTTCACCTGTGTTCCATGTACTATGATGTACGTCTTTTATCGCACTTCATTACTGACGTGTGTTCCATGTCCCATGATGTACTTGTTTTATCGCACCTCATGGTTCACATGTGTAATATGTATTATGCTATACTTGTTTTATCAGACCTCCTGGCTCACGTGTGTACTATGTACCATGATGTACTTGTTTTATCACACCTCATAGTTCAATCAATCAATCAATCAAGGCATTTATAGAGCGCGCTACTCACCCGTGAGGGTCTCAAGGCGCTGGGGGGGGGGGTTACTGCAGCTCAAAGCGCCAAGTCTTGAGGCGTCTCCTGAAGGCTAAGTGGTCCTGGGTAGTTCTTAGGTGAACGGGAAGGGAGTTCCATGTCTTGGCTGCCAGGTAGGAGAAGGATTTACCTCCAGCGGTGGTTCTGCGGATGCGAGGGACGGTGGCGAGGGCGAGGCTGGCTGAGCGGTGCTGGCGGGTGGGCGTGTAGAACGAGAGGCGTCTGTTGAGGTATTCGGGGCCCTTTTTGTGGAGGGCTTTGTGTGCGTGGGTGAGGAGCCTGAAGGTGATCCTTTTGTTGACGGGAGCCAGTGCAGGTGCTTCAGGTGGGCGGATATGTGGCTGTGGCGCGGTATGTCTAGGATGAGGCGTGCGGAGGCGTTCTGTATTCGCTGGAGACGATTCTGTAGCTTTGTGGTGGTTCCTGCATATAGGGTGTTTCCGTAGTCCAAGCGGCTTGTGACGAGGGCGTGGGTAACAGTTTTTCTAGTATCGGTGGGGATCCAGCGGAAGATCTTTCGGAGCATGCGAAGGGTGTGGAAGCAGGCGGACGAGACGGCGTTGACTTGCTTGGTCATGGTGAGGAGGGGGTCCAGGATGAATCAGAGGTTGTGTGCGTGGTCTGAGGGGGTTGGTGCGGTTCCCAGTGCCGTGGGCCACCAAGAGTCATTCCAGGATGGACGGGGAGTGCCCGAGGATGAGGACCTCCGTCTTGTCAGAGTTCAGCTTCAGGCGGCTGAGCTTCATCCATTCTGCGACGTCTTTCATTCCATCATGCAGGTTGGCTTTGGCGATGGCTGGGTCTTTGGTGAGGGAGAGTATTAGCTGGGTGTCGTCGGCATAGGAGATGATGTTGATGTTGTGTTTGCGAGCGATGTTGGCGAGGGGGCTCATGTAGATATTGAAGAGGGTAGGGCTAAGCGAAGAGCCTTGTGGAACGCCGCAGGTGATCTCGGTGGGTTCTGAGCGGAAGGGCGGGAGGTAGACTCTTTGGGTTCGGTCAGAGAGGAACAAGATGATCCAGTCCAGGGCCTGTCCTTGGATTCCAGTGGAGCAGAGGCAGGTTATTAGGGTGCGGTGGCACACGGTGTCGAAGGCAGCCGAAAGGTCCAGGAGGATGAGGGCGGTAGTTTCTCCGTTGTCCATCAGGGTTCTGATGTCGTCGGTGACTGCGATGAGGGCGGTTTCCGTGCTGTGGTTGGTACCAAAACCTGATTGGGAGGGGTCGAGCAGGTTGTTGTCTTCAAGGAAGTTGGTCAGTTGCTTGTTGACGGCCTTCTCAATGACCTTGGCCGGGAAGTGGAGAAAGAGATGGGGCGGAAGTTCTTCAGGTCGTTGGGGTCAGCCGTGGATTTTTTCAGGAGAGCGTTGACTTCCGCGTGTTCCCAGCTCTCGGGGAAGGTGGCAGATGCGAACGAGCTGTTGATGATGCTCTGGAGATAGGGGGCGATGATGGCGTCGGCTTTGTTGAAGATGTGATGGGGGCATGGGTCCGATGGGGAGCCGGAGTGGATGGTGTTCATGGTGGTTCTGGTCTCTTCGGTGCTGACGGGGGTCCAGACGTTGAGGGTAGTGGCTGGGGCTGTTGGTTCAGTGGTGGGTGGCGGGGTTTGGGGTCCGAAGCTGTTGTGTAGGTCGGTGATCTTTCGATGGAAAAAAGTAGCGAGGGAGTTGCAGAATTCTTGTGAGGGCGTGATGGTGTTGGAGCTGGCGTTGGGGTTGGAGAGCTCTTTGACAATGTTGAAGAGTTCCTTGCTGTTGTGGGTGTTGTTGTCAAGTCTCTCTTTGAAAGATGCCCTTTTGGTGGAGTGGATCAGCTGGTGGTGTTCACGGGTGGCGATCTTGAGGGCTGACATGTTTTCTGCGGTATGTTCTTTACGCCAGGTTTTTTCGAGGGTACGGCATGTTACAAGTTCATGCACGTTCCATGTAACATGATGTACTTGTTTTATCACACCTCATGGTTCACATGTTCCATGTGCCATGATGTACTTGTTTTATCACACCTCGTGGTGCACATGTGTTCTGTGTACCATGATGTACTTGTTTTATCACACGTTGTGGTTCACATCTGTTCGGTATATCATGATGTACTTGTTTTATCATACAAAACAATCATAGTCCTCCATCCATGTTGAGGGCCAAAGAAACCCTCCATGAGACTGTCTATAGTAAAGAATCACATGTGCAAAGCTGCCCGAGTGCCATACTCTAGAAAGATTGTTCCCATAACACCCTGGATGCAGAAGTGAAACTTCAACTATGAACAACCACAGCTCTAATGAGATCCTGACAGAAGCAGTCTCAGATGGGGAACACAGAAGCATCCACTCAGCACCTCACCCTCTCTGGCTCCTCCACTGTAGGCAGTGGCTCCTCCTCAATACCTTTTGGGGTAAAACACGAGGGCCCCACAGCTGTCCTGGGGTGCAAGCTCTGGCAATGGTGAGGCAGAAATATGCAGCAGATATGGATGCCACCTAAACACACTCAACTCTGGTTTGCCTAAATGTTGGACTCTGTGTGTGACGTTTCTGCCTCAAAAGTACAAGTGTATTGCCAATGCTGGTTGGGCAAAATGTTTGAGCAGGTCCAGTTTTCCCTCCTTGGTGGAAAAGTAAATTTCCCCTGGGTACCAAGTAGTTGGTAGTCCTTAGTGGTGATTCACTGCATGCCAAACTTTTACTGCCTAGTCGAGGAACTGGCTGGTTTAGGTCTGACTTGGGGGGCCTGGGCAATCGGAACACTTATGGCTTGAGGTGACCTAGCAAGGGTCCATTCCATCATTCAGTCTCCTCTGCCCCAAAACCTTTGTCTCAGGTGGAGACTTGGTGGCAACCAAGATCCCTTTCAGAAGTGGCATTGGCTGTCCCTGGCTACTAAAGCTAAACTTCATGGAGAAAACGGAGTCGTGAAGCAATGGCTTGTCAAATCTATAAAATGACAGCCTCTTTGGCCTGGGTGGTGGATGATGTTCAGCTACTGTGATACTTGTCTTAGAGCCTTTCCTGGCCACTGAGAGGACCAGTGGGAGGCCGCCTGGAACCATTCAGGAACCATCATAACCCTACATCTAGAATATGTAAAGATTTAGGGGCATATTTATGAAATTGTCACACAGCGCATCCCCTTGTTGCGTTACGCTGCACCGCGTGACGGGAAAGGGAAGGAATGCGCCCTCATTCCTGCCTTCTCCCGGAGCTGGCGCACTTTTAGCTGCCTAGCATCAATGCAGACACTCTTGTATCATGGTGCAAGGGTGCCCGCATTGCAGACAGGATTCTTTTTGTGCCGGAAGGGGCCCCTTCTTGCACAAAATCAATCCCCTGAGGCATTTTCCTTCTTATATGCATGCTGCAGAATGCAGCACATGTAGAAAGAAGAATTAACGAGGCTAAATAAGGATATTTCTCCTCGTTACCCCTCACCTAGGAAGGTATTGCAGTTTTGGTGCATTTCCAGGTCTGCCACTAATGGTAAATCTGGGAATGCATCAAAATCCATGAGTGTTGGGTGGGAACACCCATGCAGTATCCATGTAACGCCTCCCTGGGGCAAAGTAATGCAATGCAGCAATTTGCCCTGTGCTGGGTTACTCTGGATTTATAACGCCACTAAGGGCCATGCTAGGTGGCCTTCGTGGCTTGATAAATTGCATTTAGTAGTTGTGTCGTGCTTACATTTCATTGCCTGGTGCAAAAATGAAGGAACTACTTCACAAATAAGGCCCTTAGTTTCCTTGCGGAAGGGCTTGTTTATTATCAAATTGTGTGACTTATGCATCAAACAATCTGGAGCAGTGTTGCCGTGGTGTGTCTATCTAACTATTGATGGTTAAATGGTAGTTTAGACTGTAATTGCTCTGGTCACTTGATGGATTTGTATGTCAGAATATCATTAGTAAAAATGTCGTCTAACATGAATATTGTGTCCTAAGTGTTTTTTTGCAAAATTATCATCCAAGCTGGGTGTGGATTTTCTATTACTAACTTCAATGGGACAATAGTTTTATCAATGATTTTCTGATGGCTACTTTTAACAGCAGATTTCTCACCTTAGAATATTGCACAGGCACCAGACTGGATCCAGAAATGTTTTCCAGCAGTGCTCCCATGAGCCAATAGGTGGAGCCATGGTTCTGTGTTCACATTCACGATGGTGAAGATCTCTTTGCTGCTGCTGGAGCTGGCATTGAAGTGGTCTGCAAGTGTGGTCCTTCTGGTGATCTGGGCCTGTTGAGTTTCAGGGTAGATTTGAAAGTGTGTTTGTCTGTGATGTCATGGCTCCTACTGCATCGCTGCTGCAATTGTTTGCAATGACACTTCATCCTCCCGAGTACCTCCATGTGCCAGCTGGTTGAGGCTTGGATCTAGTGACTCACCTGTGCCCGAGGGCGGCCAGGGTGTCGTCTTAGTCAGTGAAGCAGTTGTTGAAGTTAATGATGGATTCAGGTAGGCTGCTGTTGCGTTCAGGCCGGAGGGTGGTGACAGCGGTAGTTCAGTCATCCCCTGGGGCGTTGTTCCACTTTCAGCAAGGAGGTCAGGTGGTGTTCAGTCTATGATAGTGCGGGAAGGGAGTGCTAAACATAAAGAGGGTGTAGCTTGATGACATTACTACACAACAGCCCTCGCCCACCATGGATACGAAAGGCATGACCAGCTATTCCGTTGTGATTGACTCAGGTGCCCCTTGCTCAGCTTAATCTGTTACTGTGCAAGCTTAGCCCAGTCAAGGTGGGTGGTAAATGTCATTTGGTTTATATTCAATAGGTTGAGGTTGACCTTTTTTCACTCCTTATCTCTAGAACTCTGAAAAACTTAGGTGTAGAAATTTGAAGTGACAGTGACTGCCCGGAGTGGATCGCTCAGCATGTCAGAGGTGAAAGGGGCAGGAAGAGCCTGGGGTCTAGGAGGGCATCGGCCACAAGGAATGGAGGAGGAGGTGCTTGGCAAAAGACTAGCTGTCTAGACCGGCAGGCATGGAAGATGCCTGGATACCCACTCAGATGATTAGTGTGCTATACAAATCAATATAACATAACATAACAAGCAGGGCGATTCCTAGCACTGTCCCAATTTTCCTATGATCGGTAGTCAAGCTCCAAAGCCACAGAAGAACCTTAGCTCAAAATTGGCACTGCAGCTAATCACTCCTCCTTCGAAAAAACCCAAAGTGGTGATAGCATCTTCTTAGTTCAAACCTACAAACCAAGAAAGTAAGGACCACCAGCAACCTCCTGTAATACAGGAAAATTGTTTCCCCAAATCATTACTTCTAGAAAATCATATACTTTGTTTAGTGTGACATACATCAATCCATCAACCTCCCCTAGTGCCACCCCTTGTCAAATCACATAAAGTGCTCCTTGCTTGGCGTGGCCGAGCAAGATGGCCTCATAGACGTGTCTTGCCAGAGCTTAGCTCCCGGAAAAAATATCGTTGCATAACCCTGTAAACCCAAACAAGAATTATGCAAAAATGGCTGCAGAATCCACTTTACCATGTCCTAGAGACTACTGAGGAACCTACATACCTCGCTTGCCCACGATTCCCACAGTACGAAGTAACTGTGAGAAGCCCACATCTGGGCTGAGTGGTGGGCTGCCGAGATCAGGAGCACCAGCCTGTGGGAGGAGGGGACCAGACCGTGACAGGCAAGGTGTACGACGGTCTTGGCCCAGGCGGGACTCTGTGGCAGAGGTGAGAGCTGCGTAGCAAGGCCAAAGGCAGAGGAGACGCAAGATCTATGTGCTGCCTCTTTGTGCACATGCGCCATGCCGGCCGAGGCCTACCTGGGGGCGCGACTGCTCCTACATGGCCACCAGCTGCAGCAACTTCACCCAGCTTCAGGTCTCCAACTACACAGCTGGGGGTCCCAACCGGGCAGAGACGGTGATTAACAGGCAGAGACAAGGGAGACAGTCAAGGGGCTCCCATCCTCCGTCGTGGTATGGCCTACCCGCTATGGACGACAGTGCCAACATCCCTCCTGCATAACAATTCAGGGCCCGTGACGTCTAAGAGACACACCCAATTTATGGAAGAAAGAATAGCGGTGTAGACCCCCCCAGCACCAACTTCTCTCCCTTCAGATGCTCCCCAAACAGGTGTGTGTCATCTATCTGATACTGAATCAGGGAATTGAGCAGCAGGACTGGAGCCTGGCCCCTCAGGGCCCAACCTTCAACACTAATCTTGGAATCTACCCCAGCCTATTGCTATGCAGCGACGCAGGGGTGCTCACCACTGGGCCTCCTTCATTCAGAAACAGATCACTGGCCCCCTCATCTGGAACCATAACAAACTGCATGGGGCAGGAGTGGTTGACCCCTGGGACAGGCTACCAACCTTCTCCCCCTTTAGGGGGGCCACTGGGGTGACTGGCGAGTGACCTACTGACCTACTGACCTTAGAGCTTCACTTCCGCACGTGAGAGCCCCCACTGTGGGACCTCTACATCAATAAGACCTCAATAAGGACTCCACCCTGCTGGTAATGATGGTGAAAGGCAGGCACACGAGGAGCTCACAAGCTAATAAAATTGTGCAATATACTGTGCAGGGCTGAGACCTGCCTGTTGAGGGGACACACCCCCTCACCCCATCAATGGGAAACTACGACGCTATGGAAGCCACCTCAGAAATCCCCGCAGCGATTCATGCGTTGTGAGAAGCACTCAAAACCAAAATGCACTCAGTGGCAATGGACATTAACCACCTATGCCTGGATCTCTGGAAAACTGTTTGGAATATGCAGAGGGCCCCTCCCGGTGTAATAACCTTTGGTTCTTAGGGTTCCCAGAGCGCGCTGAGGGAATCTCTGCAAAATGATCTGCAGTGCCCTCTATACGACTGTCAACATTTTGCTTTTAAGAAAGAACCCACTGGGTCCAGTGCCAAAGCCGGGAGCCCCACGGCGGGCCTTGATCGCAAGAGTGTTCAACCATCGAGCTAGGGACCATATCCTTCAATATGTCCGAAATCACAGGACCCCCCAGTGTGAAGGCACTCACATACAACCTTCCCAGACTATACCAGGAGAGTCTAGGAACTTCAAAGAGAGTTCCTGGCGGTCAATTGAAGAATGAGAGACCATAACCTGAAATATAGCCTGATCTTCCCAGGGCGACTGCGAGTCCAACACGATGGTAAGGCACACTTTTCTGAGACCTCCGAAGATGCTACTGACTGACTGGACTCCTTGAGTCTAAATGGTGGCACGAAGTTACACGAGTGGCGAGGACCCCGGTGAAAGAAACATCAGAAACCCCATGGTCAACGGGGGTCACCTGCCTGACAATAGGATACACTCCAGCCACACACCGTGGACTGCATCGTTGTGGCTGAAGATGGGACACTATGCAAGGAGGGTGTTAGCATTGAAACACAGAATTATTTTACTCCATTGAGCCAACTTCCAGAATCATTAGAGGAGAATGCCTCGCTGAGCTGATCGCCCACAAATTCCATGTGATGAGTATTCTAGATTCACTGTGTCAGGTATCACAAGGATCTTACTAGAAGATATTTAGAGTGGGGTCAATATTTTATAGGTGGAGACTGCAAGTTGGGTAGTTTTTTTTGTTTTCTGTTTTGTTTTCTTTTATGACTGCTATGCTCGATACCTTTACGAAGGGTGACAAAATGATTCTGGGAGGGAGGGAGGAATTCCAGGGACCCCTACTGCTGTGAATTGCTTATTCCCCCCTCCTTTGCGGTGGGACCGAGACGGGCAGGGGCTGTGGGTCCTGGATAGATTCTTCACTAACTGAACACTATCACTACGAGGTACATTTAACCTTTGACATGAGGAATTGGGGCGGGGTTCAACAACTCCATGGAGGTGTAACTGGGTTCCTGGAGGATGAAGGCCACTGCCCGAGGGAGGTGAGGCATTGGGTTGAAGCATATAGTTACTGTTTTTTGTTACTGTATTTGGCCTGGATGGGAAAAGAATCGTCCATTTACTTATGGGGTGTTTTGAGACATTTGTTGGCACATGATTTTATTCGACTATAACAGCAATGATTTCAGTTTGAGGGATATAAGGAAAATATTGGTGGGTGGCCATCACAGAGACCGATCCAGACAACTAGACTACTCAGTATGGAAGGGATGACGTGGGAATCACATTATAAATTTATGACATGGAATGTGCAGGGCCTGGGGAACCTGATGAAGCGTAACAAGGTGGTAAGTTACCTGAGACACTGCGGGGTAGCGATTGCATGTCTACAAGAGACACACTTGTGGGGAAATTTTATTAAGGCATTGCAGAGAAGGTGGCAAGAAAAGGTAATAGCCACATCTTGTTCTGGCATTGCCTGAGGTACCCTGATATGGGTTGCCCTGGGGACCCCATTTCAGTCAACCAGGATTGTCACAGACCCAGATGGCTAGTACTCTGTCCTAATAGGGATGCTAGGTGCCTGTGAGCTATGTATCATTAATGTCTATGTGACCAACGCTGATGATGGAGATTTTAGGGGGCAGTGATCCAAGTGGCGCAATCACTCCTGATACTGAAGTTATCCTCACCGGAGATTTTAATTGAGTGATTAATGGGAAGAATGATAGATACTCCCCGGGGAGGGACTCAAGCCCCATGCCTCAGCAGTACTCCTTCAAACCATACACAGTTTGGGACTTTTAGACTTGTGGAGACATCGACACCCTGATACCCATACCTACTCCTGTTATACCCTGCCCACAGACACACACAGTCGTCTCGATTACTTTTTCCTACAGGCATCAGTTGCCCTCTGCATGTCTAATGTTCAGTACTTGCCGATTTACATCTCAGATCACCCTCCACTCGTCCTAACATACTCACTCCATTTAAGCCGTCCAGGGTACCACTCTGGTGGCTGCATGTTGAATCCCTCTCAGATCCAGCATTCCATGATAAGATAGCCACCTCATTAACGCAATACATCATGCATTGAGACCCCTCGGGTGATAAGCCGCCTTATACAAATATCTGATTGATTGATTGAATACTTTGAGGTCAATGGGGGATCAACTGAGACCCGTGCCATTGAGTGGGATGCCATGAAGGTGTTTGTGAGGGGGTTGGGTATGGCCACCACTGTTGGGGTGCGATGCACATTGGAGCAAGATCTTTCCAAACAAGAGATAGAACTGGAGAGTCTGGAAAAATGACTCGCTAATGACACCTCGCTTGCTCCAGCCTGGGACAGGCAAAGACATAAACTGTGTGAGCTGTGGGACCAGCTAGAAAAAACATGGTCGGAAACAGGCGGGACAGCGTTGGTATTGGGAAGGGGACAAGGTAGGTAGATTGTTGGCCCGACTGATTAGATCGGAAACTGATCCCCTACCCATTCACCCTATAAAAGATTATAAGGGCACGGTACGCTTTACTCAACAATCAATTAATGAGGTTTTCACTACACATTTGCGATCAATATATTGACAACCACAACTGGTAGGCGCAAATGAAGAATTTGGAATTTATTTTAATCAGCTCCCGCTACCATTTCTCTCTCAAGACGACCAGAACACATTGGGAGCCGCTATAAACGAACAAGACTGGTGGAAGCATTGCAGACTTTAAAAACGGCCAAATCCCCAGGAGGCGACGGTTTACCCCCCGAAATTTATAAACACTGTCCAACTATTTTACTAGACAAATTAGTGGAAGTGTGTGCAGAGGCTTATAAAAGAAGGGGTCCTCGCTATTCCCTGGAGGAGGCCTTAATTACTTTAATACCAAAGCCGGGGAGAGACCAGTTAGAAGCGGGACCTTACCACCCCATATCAATGCTAAACGTTGACCTTAAACTCCTCAACCATGTGCTGGCAGCCCGACTTCTTCCATACCAGCCCTGCTTGATCCATGCGGATCAGTCCGGGTTTATTCCTGGGAGGAACACTCTGAGAACCTTGTGCCGGCTGTCCCATGTGATCCAGGAACCTCATGTCCAAAAGGGAGGCTACGCACTAGCTTTTCTTGATATAGAACAAGCCTTTGACTCTTTACACTGGGAATATGTATAGGGGGTCCAGGAGAAAGCAGGGCTCGGTCCTCATATATTAACTGGGTCAAACTATTATATGTCCGCCCACGGGGAGATTCCTAACGGGAGGCTACGCCTCAGAAGACTTTGTCCTCCAACGTGTCACAAGACCAGGGTGCCTCCTATACCCCCTAATATTTGCTATTGCTATGGAACCCTTAGCCTGTAGACTTATGACACACATTGACGGGTTGGGTTATTAGGATGAAAACCACAGAGCACATACTATATGCAGACAATGCTATAACATATATATGAGACGCCCTGACATTTCGGTCCCAATACTATTAAACATAAGGCAGGAATTCTGGGACTTCTCAGGTCTAAAAGTCATTGTAAGGAAATCGAGTCAGGTGTCGAAGGGCGAGGCTTTGGAAGGCCTTCCATGGAAAACGGACAAGGTCAGCTCTCTAGGCATACACATTATGCATGATGAACACAGATTTTTCGACCACAACCTTGGCTCGGTGCTTACGGAATTAAAACCCTCCATACAGTTCTGGAATACATTACATCTTTCCCCAATGTGGAAGATAGCCCTGCTGAAAATGGTAGCGTTACCATGATGTCTGTACATCATGCAAGGGTCCTTGTTTGAAATCCCAAATTCTATCCTGAGGGAAATAGACTGCCTAATAATTCTCCTTCTGTGGAACAGCACACGCCGCAGGGTAGGCCTGGCCACTCTGTGAAGAGAATGGGTAAAAGGCAGGCTAGGAGTCAATGATTTTGAGCTGTACTATTTGGCCGCCCAATTACAACATGCAGTACATTGGCTAGATGGGTAGCCTAATTGGGAAGATACCTGTTAGAGGGAATACATGGACCAACCAGTTGAGAGAACTCCTGATGGGAACACACATACCCTCAACACTCCTCCTTCTTATCCGGGTAATGGGTAAAGTGTGAGAGAGGGTAGTCAGGAGAGTCTTTAAGAGGGCACTGTATGCCCCAATTCATGACATCTGGACTATATCGCCCTTTATCCAAATGAAACAGGTGATGTTGGTGTCCAGGTGGCAGGAGGGTGGTTGTATGATGATATCTGATCTCCATCCCACAGATAGATTCACTACCTTCCAACAAGCTATGCTTAATGTGGGGGAAGGTCAATTTTTGCAATTCGCAAAGATTGCGGTACCAGCTCGACAGTTGTGGTTTACATACCCTGGCGCACCCGGTGCTAGGGACGTGGTTGTCTGCACCCGATTTAAGATGGCCCAATATAATTTTTTACACATGGTATTCCTAACCCCCAAACATATGCGTGCCATGTACCCCTCGTGTGAACATAATTGTCCTAAATGTGGTAGAGGAGAAGCTGACTTCCTCTATCTATCATGGAGCTGCCCAAAAATACTTTTCTGATGGGGGGGATCCTGGTGTAACTTAGAGCAGCAACGAGTTGGGTAGTCCCATTTGAGAATAAACCACGCCTGCTGCGACTCCTCCCGAGAAATCGGGCCAAAAAATTGGGTCGGAGGTTTACGGTGTTGGGTCTAGTGGTCGCATCTCCATCCATTGGTTGAGTTCCAGGGTCCCGAAGAGGTCTTCTTGGGAATCAGATTTGATAGAATAGGCGGGAGCCAAGGAGGTACATCTGCAAAGGACCAGAAAAGAAGACATAGGGCATGGTCAGAAAATGACTAAAGCCCTGCTCGAATATGATGGTACGCATCCCAATACCCCTCAGTCCGAGGAGGCTGGATTAGAATGCCGCCACAAATCAGAACGGGGAATGGTGATCACCCTGGGTACTCACATATAACTGAACGTCATAACAGTATGGAACAGTGTGGACATGGCTAAGTCCTGTATATATTGTTGGAAAATGATGGAACCCCATTGGAAGGTTAGGGGGTGGGAATATAGGAGTTATAACTATAAGCAAGTTTAATTGATGACTTGTTAAGTTTATTAATCTGATATGCAGTTATACTGATGCATAGTAATGCTCATCGCCTGATCGGGCGACCAGATAATGCAATGTTTAATAAATATATATTTTTTTAAAGTGCTCCTCGCTTGCTGTTCCATGTCCTAATGGGTTAAACAGAAATTGCTGTCGGATGATCAAGCACATTATCAAAGGGATCCTGTTTCTTTGCCTCAACTGGGCGTGGCCTTGTATAATTATCTAACATATGGGTCATAGAGGCACCATCAAAGCCATCCTCTGCCTATGAAACCTTCTGTGGAGTTGGCAAGTGCCTGCCTGCATGGCTGCATCTATCCGTGCACTTTCTGCAAACATCGATGCTTCATGCTATGAAACCACATGAAACCAGAAAGCACTCTGGGCCCCGCGCTATATAAATGCCAATAGAATACAATACATTAGACAGCAGCATCCAGTCCCCTTTGGGGGTGGCCCACTGGTCATCACTGTATTAGCAAGAATGTTTTAGCAGAGCCTTAGTACAAGTGGCAAGGCACAGGAATATTTGAGCGAAACACACTACTACGTCCTGTGTGTAATGGCAAGACCCTGCCCTATAATGGCATCAAATCTGGTGGCATTGTATGCTGTGGCACAGGATGGTGGTCTGCTGTTACTGGTCACTGGGATGGTGATGGGCATCTTCTGCTGGTGTTATTCCTCCTGAAAGAAGATTTTTCCTGGCATGCATTTTTGAATGCCATTTTTCCGTGGGAATAGTATATGCCCTGGTTCTTCTACGGCATAAACACTTTGTCACAGATTCAGTTTTTACATCTGCACACAATATTCCCGTGGCCTGGAAATGGGCCACGCTTCCCCCAGGCCTGGAGGTACAGATACCAGGGGTGCCGGTGACTCCAGTGGTGGAAACCCCAGCCCATTACTAGTTCAACCCGGAGGATCCACTTAGAAATGGACAGTTATGGGAGAACCTGTAATTTCAGGTATGATTCCTCGAGTAATTTCTATTTTTATATTTTTTTCCCTGCACTTTCACAAGGAGACTTCAGTTGTTTTCAGCAGCCAAAATCTCCAGGTGAAAGATAAGAGATCTGGAGCGATCTGCGGATCTCATAATTCCTAAGGGTCGATAACTACTGTGACTGCCCCCGTCAGAATTAAGAGGACATTTGTAAAAAGGGTCATACATTATTTTCTGGGATGGGGAACACAATATTGCTCCTCTGTACTGCCCAACACAGTAATGAATCATTAAGTTACTCCAGAACTGTCAGCAAAACTCTGTGGCCTAGAATAAAACACATTTCTGAAACTGTGCTATAAAGTATGCCAGTTGATCCCATTTAAGGTCTCTCCTTCCTGACAGCCCTGTCTGTTGCAAGATGTATTGTTAGCTTACAGTGGGCTATAGCCCGCCCATTGCTTACCATTGGTTGTCTTCATTGTCACTCTAATTTATTTGCTTCCTATTCCTCAGCTGCGGGAGCTTTACTTCCTCTTTTTGCCTTTGCTCCCGTGGAGTATGAGGCATTACTGTGTCCTTCCACTGCTTGCTTTTTCAGGTGCTATTTTTTTTGTTTAAGCACTCTACGGGAGAGTATGTGTTTGCCAGCTGTCTCCCCTGTGTGCTTCTCTGTCGCGCTCAATATTCCTCTCTCTTGCCCAGATGTTTCTCCATCACTCACCCTGCACACCTTCTCCCTCCAGCTCCATGTTGCTATCCTTCGCCGTTTTCATTTCTCCCACCGACGCCCCTGTGTTGCTTCCTCACCCCTGATTTGCTTGCAGGCCCATCTGCGCCTCCGTTTTGCATTTGAGCCTTCACCCTCCACCTGTGCCCTCCTTGTTGCTTCTGCTGCCCCGTTGCTTACTCCAAACTGCTTAAAAACAAAACCGCACTTGTGTACTTTTCTTACCTTTTTAGTAACAATCCTTCTTGGCTCAGTAAGTAAAAAAGAAGTTGAGGCGTCAGTTTGTAGGTGCATGCATGTGTGGTGCACAGTGACTGAGCAGGGCATTTCTTAGTTCTGTAGCCATGTGGCACGGCTTCGGAGATGCTGAGCTGCAGAGCTAAAACCATTGGCAAAACCAATAGTTCCCAAAGGTGAGAGCTATTGGCTTTGACAATAATTGTTTTCAAATAAATTCATTCTAGCAAAGTGCAAAGGACGCCGGAATTAACATATTTCCAGGGTTGCTTATCAAGTCTTCACTAAACCCCGACCCTCACACACACACACACATACACACCCACACACACGTTCACAGCTTTACAGTATTTACGCCCACAATTAGGCCCATTCTGGAATGTGTCGCCCCGTGGCTTGATGAGCGAATGTTAACTGAGGCTGTCCTGGCGCCCTGACCTCAAACACTTTGTGACTGAGTCCTCATGACCTCCAGAGATGCTGGCCTTGGTGAAGGGCAGGTACTTTGTGTGTGAGGGGAGAGGGGCATCATGTGTGTGGGTGGTTAATTAACTGATACAATAAAGATTTGATTGATCGATTGAAATCGTGTAAAGCCACAGAGACAGCCGTTTTGCACAAAGCAGCAGACATGGGGGTGTCACACAGTCTGCCACAGGACTGACAGCAGAGACATCATTCCTTTCTCATTTATCATCCTACAGCCCTCTGGAGAAAGTGCTTTTTAATTAAAAATGGCGTTGACAAGAGGAGTGGGGGCAGAAAACACACACAGCTGCCAGTGGTCAAGTTCAGAGGCAACTCCAGAGCGTGCAAAGTAAGGACCAGCTAATTCAGTCTGTAGTTTTTCAATTGACATCTTTCCCAATGTGACAAATGCGTTGATTATCGCCTAACACAGCAAATATTTCGAGTCCCTTCTACTGGGGGTTATTACATATGTTGTTGATGAAAAACAAAATACATGACTTACTTGGAAAGTTCGGCTCACTAGTTACAAATGATTTCTGCTGAAATATTTAATGCCCTCGTCACAAAGCCATTTATGGGCATCTGAGCAAGTGCCATTGTTTATGACAGCAAATACAGTTTCAGAATTCCAATCCTAAATCGATTTTGACCCGAGGGTAGGTCGCTCCCCCTGCCGCTGCAGCTCCACCAGCCCAGGCTCCTGACACCTCCCAGCAAGACCTGCTAAAAACAGTAAGTACTCCCTCCGCCCAGCCCCTCGCCCAGCCCCGCGCTACTCACCTCTCTTCTCCTGTACCTCTGTCTTCTGCCTTCCGTTCCCTCCTCCAACCTCTCTCCGCACCTCTGCTGCCCTTCTTCCCTTCGCTCTCTGCTCCTCTTCTGCAGCCCTCTTTCTGTGTGTTCTGCTCTTCCTCGGCCCGCTCCTCTTCCTCACCGCGTTCTCTTCCTGCTTCTTTCTTCTTCCTTGGTCTTCATCTGTGTTCTTCATCTGTGTTCTTCTTTCTCCCCTGCACCCCGACCTGCGTGTTCTTTCTTCTTTCTTCATCTGTGTTCTCCATCTGTGTTCTTCTTTCTCCTCTGCACCCCGACCTTCGTGTTCTTTCTTCTTTCTTCATCTGTGTTCTTCATCTGTGTTCTTCATCTGTGTTTCTTCTTTCTTCTCTGCACCCCGTCCTGCGTGTTCTCCTCCTCCTCTGTACTTTTCTCTGCGTGTTCCTTCTCTTCCTCCATGGTCTCCTCCCATATTCTGGACGCTTCCCCTCTGCTTCTCAGGTCTCTCCTCTTCTGCCTGACTCCTCTCCTTGACTCTTCTCTCGTCTCTCCGGACTCTTCTCCTCCTCTTCTTGACTCTTCTCCCTTCTCTGTTGACTCTTCTCTCCTCTTCTTCTTTACCCTTCTTCTTGACTCTTCTCTCTTCTGGTCTTGACTCTTCTCTCTTCTGGTCTTGACTCTTCTCTCTTCTGTTCTTCACTCTTCTCTCCTCTCCTCTCCTCTTCTGTTCTTTCTTACTCCCCTCCTCTTCTGCTCTTCCATACTCCCCTCCTCCTCTGTTCTTCCTTACTCCCCTCCACCTCTGTAACCCCCCCCATCTTTTCTCCCCTCTACCTGATCCCCCCACCCTCCGCTTTCCCGGTGCCACCTCCCATTCGTCGCCCCCCTCCCGCCCCCCCACCCCCAGCTGACCCCTCCTCCCCCCTCCTCCCTCTTATGGCGGCCGCTGCGTGGCCGCACCGCTGGCGCGCCGAAGGCGCACCAAATGCAAGCCCGTCTGCGCCCGTCCGCGCCTGGACCGCGCCCAGCACCACAACCCCTGGCCCCAAGCACTCCCAAACCCCGCAGCACCGCTACGACCCCAACACCCTCTACGCCCTCAACCCGGGGCGCTCCAGCACCTGCTTCCTAGCCAACCCGAAACGTACCCACGGACCCTTCGCATGCCACACCTGCAAACTCATCTTCCACTGCGAAACCACCCCGGCCGCCAGCCCACGCGACAACAACCACCTCAAATGCATCCTGATCAACGCACGCTCCGTCCACAAGCACGCCATTGAACTATGGGACCTCCTGGACTCCACCGCACCGGACGTCGCCTTCAGCACTGAGACCTGGATGAACGCCTCTTCTGCCCCCGACATCGCCATAGCCATCCCCGACGGCTACAAGATCTCCAGGAGAGACCGCACCAACCAAGTCGGTGGAGGAATCGCCATCGTCTTCAAGGACTCCATCAACGTCACCACCTCCACAGAAGACACCCCCCTCGCCCCCGAACACCTACACTTCCAGATCCACACAGACCCCAGGACCACCCTCAGAGGAACTCTCATCTACAGACCCCCTGGACCTCGCGCCCTCTTCAGCGACTCTATCACTGACTTCATCTTCCCGCACGCCCTTGCCCCGCCGGACTACATCCTCCTCGGTGACCTCAACTTCCACTTGGAAGAGAACAACGACCCCAACACCACCGCCCTGCTCGACAACCTCGCCAACCTCGGTCTCAAGCAACTGGTGAACACCCCCACCCACATCGCCGGACACACGCTCAACCCCATCTTCTCCGCCAGCAACCACGTATCCTTCAGCCACTCCTCCGTTATACACTGGACCGACCACAGATGTGTCCACTTCACCTTCCGACGCGAGACTCGCCACCTCCGCACACAATCCATCCCACGCCGACATTGGAACAAAATCCCTGCGGAACAGCTTCTCTCCACTCTCAGCGACAACCAACCCACCTTCTCCACCGAACCCAACGACGCAGCCCTCAGCCTCACGCACTGGATCACCAACTGCTCAGACAACCTCGCTCCCCTCAGACGCCTCCCAAGACAGACCAACACCAAGAAACCTCTCTGGTTCACAGACACCCTCAAGGAATCTAAAAAAACCTGCCGCACCCTCGAGAAAGCCTGGCGCAAGGACCACACTGCAGATAACATGTCTGCCCTCAAGAACGCCACCCGCGAACACCACCAACTGATCCGCGCCACCAAAAGAAATTCCTTCACAGACAGACTGGACAAGAACACCCACAACAGCAAAGAACTCTTCAACATTGTCAAAGAGCTCTCCAACCCTAACGCCAACACCAACGCCATCACGCCCTCACAAGACCTCTGCAACTCCCTCGCCACCTTCTTCCATCGTAAGATCACCGACCTACACGACAGCTTCGGACACCAGACCCATCCAACCACCACAGAACCTACAACCCCAGCCATCACCCTCAACGCCTGGACTCACATCAACACGGAAGAGACCAAAGCCACCATGAACTCCATCCACTCCGGTGCCCCCTAGTACCCCTGCCCACACTTCATCTTCAACAAAGCCGACAACATCATTGCCCCGCATCTCCAGACCATCATCAACAGCTCGTTTGCTTCTGCCACCTTCCCCGAGAGCTGGAAACACGGAGAAGTCAACGCCCTACTTAAGAAACCTATGGCGGACCCCAGCGACCTGAAGAACTTCCGCCCCATCTCGCTCCTCCCCTTCCCCGCCAAAGTCATAGAGAAGACCGTCAACAAGCAACTGACCAACTTCCTGGAAGACAACAACCTACTCGACCCCTCTCAGTCCGGATTCCGAGCCAATCACAGCACAGAAACCGCCCTCATCTCAGTCACAGACGACATCAGAACTATGATGGACAACGGAGAAACAGTCGCCCTCATCCTCTTCGACCTCTCGGCTGCCTTCGGCACCGTCTGCCACCGAACCCTAATATCCCGCCTCCGCTCCACCGGGATCCAAGGACAGGCCCTGGACTGGATACCTCCTTCCTCTCCAACTGCTCCCAAAGAGTCTACCTCCCACCTTTCCGCTCAGACCCCACCGAGATCATCTGCGGCGTCCCACAAGGCTCCTCGCTCAGCCCGACTCTTTTCAATGTCTACATGAGCCCCCTCGCCGACATCGTACGCAAACACAATATCAACATCACCTCCTACGCCGACGACACTCAGCTGATACTTTCCCTCACCAAGGACCCCACCAGCGCCAAGACCAACCTGCAAGATGGAATGAGAGACGTCGCAGAATGGATGAAACTCAGCCGTCTGAAACTGAACTCAGACAAAACGGAAGTCCTCATCCTCGGAAACACCCCGTCCGCCTGGGACGACTCCTGGTGGCCCACGGCCCTTGGCACCGCACCAACCCCCTCAGACCACGCACGCAACCTCGGATTCATCCTGGACCCTCTTCTCACCATGACCAAACAAGTCAACGCCGTATCATCCTCCTGCTTCCTCACCCTCTGCATGCTCCGAAAGATCTTCTGTTGGATCCCCGCTGACACCAGAAAGACCGTGACCCACACCCTCGTCACGAGCCGCCTGGACTACGGCAACACCCTATACGCAGGAACCACCGCTAAACTCCAGAAACGTCTGCAGCAAATTCAAAACGCCTCCGCCCGCCTCGTCCTCGACATAACCCGCAACAGCCACCTCTCCGCCCACCTGAGACACCTGCACTGGCTTCCCGTCAACAAAAGGATCACCTTCCGGCTCCTCACCCACGCACACAAAGCCCTCCACAATAAGGGACCCGAATACCTCAACCGTCGCCTCAGTTTCTACACACCCACCCGTCAGCTTCGCTCCGCCAACCTCGCACTCGCCGCCGTCCCTCGCATCCGCCGCACCACGGCAGGTGGGAAATCCTTCTCCTACCTAGCGGCCAAGACATGGAATTCCCTCCCCACCAACCTCAGGACCACCCAGGACCACCTCGCATTCCGGAGGCAACTCAAGACCTGGCTCTTCGAGCAGCAGTAACCCCTACCCCCTAGCGCCTTGAGACCCTCACGAGTGAGTAGTGCGCTTTATAAATGTTTTCGATTTGATTTGATTTGATTTGATTTACTGTAAGGTAATGCTAAATCAATGTGGCTGAATATTATGTGGAAGTTATTCTACTCACAGGGGCAGAAAGTGGGCATTCCAGTGAAGGGTTGATATGAGAAGTGAGGAAAACACCCCAAAATGTTGTGAAGGTCAGAAGTAGATACAAACCTAGGGTGGGGGGTGATGTGGGTGGCGACGATCATCCTTCACAAATAATGAGAAAATCCATGTCACAACTGAATTTCTTCTTGTTTAAAAACATCGGGCCCGATTCACAGAGGTAAACTTAGACCAAAAGTGTAACTTTACTCGTTGTAAACTAAGTTTAGACTTTTGGACCAAAAGTCTAACTTTACTACTAATAAAGTTAGACTTTATGTCTAAACTTAGTGGCATATTTACAAGCCCCTAGTGCCACAGAAATGTCATTTTTTGTGACGCTCAGGTGCTGCTGTGCACTCCGCTGTATTTACAAGGTGGCACTTTTTAAATACAGCCCCCCAACACGCAGCACAGCAACACCCATTGCCTTTTGACGCTGCCCCAGATTTACGAGATCTCGTAAATCTGAGGCAGTGTCAAAATCTAATGCCACCCCAGGGGTGGCTTTAGCCTAGTGCAATGAGAAGAAATGCTTTCATTTCTACTAGTTTTTTGCTCTTTCTATGTGTGCTGCAGCACACATCGAAAGAGCAAATCGCCTTTGAAGATTGTTTTTGTGCAGGAAGGTTTCCCTTCCTGCACAAAAACAATCTCCCTTGCAACGCAGCAATCCCTGCACCATGGAGCAAGGGTGGTTTCGTTGGCGCTCGGCAACAAATTTAGCGCCGGTGCAGGGGGAAACACAGAGGCGCACCGTATTCTTGTTAATATGGCGCATCCCTGCTTTTCTAAAGTGATGCAACATAGTGCTGCCAATTTTGGCGCAGCGCCGCACCACTTTATTGTAAATATGCCCCTTAGACTTTTGTTCTAAACCTAGGGCCAATTTTCATAATCGTGATTACCTAATTGCGATTTTTTGCAAATTGCAGTTAGGTAATAATTATTTGAATGTATGAAACTCCAGGAGTTTCATTTAGCGATTCCCAACAGCCTTGCAAATCGACCTACCTCATTAATATTCATGAGGTAGGTCACAATTTGCAACCCATTGTGAATGGCTACAGTCACAGGGATGGTGGCCTGCTGGGATCAGCACACCACCATATCTGTGATTGCTTTTAAATAAAGCAATCAGTTTTTTTTTTTAATACAGCCCGTTTTCCTTAAAGGAAAACAGGATGGGTTTAAAAAAGAAAAATTAAAAGTTTTCTTTTCATTTTTTAAGAGCAGGCAGTGGTCCGTGGGACCACTTTCTGCTCTTAAAAAACTTTTTCGCACGCATTCACAAAGGGGAAGGGGGCCCTTGGGGACCCCTTCCCGTTTTGTGAATGGGTTACCACCAACTTGAAGTATGTGGTAAAATGTGAATGTTTTGCAACTGCATTTCGGTCACAAAACATTCCTACATACCACTGCGATTTGGTATCAGGAAGGGACGCCCTTGACACGCCCCTTCCTAATACCGAATGGGTATACAGTCACGTTTCCAATTTACGATTCAGTAACAAGTTACTGAATCGTAAATGGAGATTCATACATACCAAAATGAATTTTTGCGGTCGCCAAGGGCCCAACAGGCCGTTTACGATTGCAAGAATGCATGAAACATCTGGCCCATAGACTTTTTCTCTAAGTTTACCTTTGTGAATCGGGCCCCTTATCTGTAAACCAGCCACATCAGTGAATTTTTTTTTTAATTTAACATTTTTATTTCAAGCATATGGCAGCCACTATTCGATGCTAGCAGGTTTTCTTATTTTCACTTTATATACTATGCGCTTGCAATACCAAATATAGAAAACTTGCTCAAGTATGCCCAGGCCTGGCATTTTGGCATTATGTCACTTTCTCGTAGTGTGATCTATTTATGTGTGAACTTTGTTTCCACAATGGTGAAAGATTCAGAATGTTTTCCTTTTTTTCCCTTTTTTACAAGTGTGCTGAACATACCCACTGCAACTAAGAATAATCCAGACTTTTTCCGAACATGCTCACGCTTGATGTGGGTGAGCCACTGAAAGGTTGACCCAGGCTTGAATCAGATGGCTCTCTCAGCCCGAGGTACCTCAGAACCTCGAGCCCAGACCAAGCCGAGCTTTCACAAGAGGCCACGTGGCTTAGTGAGCACCAATGTCAACCGTGGGCGTCAGCCTTGAATCCCAGCCTTGGCTTCCCATCCTGTGAATCCCAGCAAATCTCGCTGTGCCTCAAGAAATCTGTAACATAGTCTGCGTCTTTTGTGAAGCGCTTGTGTGCCTGTGGGCAAGGTTTGTGCTATGTGAAACTGTCAAAAATATAATATGGTTTTTGCCTCTCGCCCTGCTCTAATCTTGTCTTCCAAGAACTAAGGACAGAGCATTAACCTCTAATGTCAGAAAAAAGTACCCATTTAGAGGCTCAATTACTGAGTGAAACTGGGCAATATAGACACAATCTCGGCTTCATCACTTGACCATATTGTGTGCTCTTGGCAAATCCTTTGTCAGCAAGCATCCTTTTTGTTCATTATTACATATCAAAGCGATCTGCAAATATGGGAGTTCAGGATGGGCACTGAACAAAAACCTCTTTTGTGTTTGATTTAATAAACTATAATGTTGGTCTGTGTAAGATAAGAATGAAGGCCATACATAGGGTACACGTGACAACTGACTTGCCACTTAGTTCACCAATCGAATTGTCACCACAGAGGGGGCAAGAAGAGTTTTCAATTTCTCTTTAAAAACTATCCCTTTTGATAACTACTTCTCAATGTAGAGATATACTCTGGTGTACTAAGCTTAAATACTTCAGCATATTAAAGTAATATGCTTTTTTTGAATTTTGAAGACACAGGGGGTCATTCTGACCCTGGCGGCCGGTGGCCGCCAGGGCCACCGACCACGGGAGCACCGCCAACAGGCTGGCGGTGCTCCCGAGGGCATTCTGACCGCGGCGGTTCAGCCGCGGTCAGAAAGGGTAAACCGGCGGTCTCCCGCCGGTTTACCACTGCCCGTTGGAATACTCCAAGGCGGCGCAGCTTGCTGCGCCGCCGAGGGGATTCCGACCCCCCCTACCGCCATCCAGTTCCCGGCGGTCCGCCCGCCGGGAACCGGATGGCGGTAGGGGGGGTCGCGGGGCCCCTGGGGGCCCCTGCAGTGCCCATGCCACTGGCATGGGCACTGCAGGGGCCCCCGTAAGAGGGCCCCTACAAGTATTTCACTGTCTGCTTGGCAGACAGTGAAATACGCGACGGGTGCAACAGCACCCATCGCACCTTCCCACTCCGCCGGCTCGATTACGAGCCGGCATCCTCGTGGGAAGGGAGTTTTTCCCTGGGCTGGCGGGCGGTCTTTTGGCGACCGCCCGCCAGCCCAGGGAAAAACTTAGAATACCCTCCGCAGTCTTTCGACCGCGGAGCGGTATTTCGGAGGGGGGAACTCTGGCGGGCGGCCTCCGCCGCCCGTCAGGGTCAGAATGACCCCCACTGTATCATATTCTAATAGGATGTTTTTGCATGATTTACCAGCCATATATTTGTAGAGTTTCTACAGCAACAGCCAACCAATGACTCTGCTTTACCTGTTAATTTGTTGAGCTTTTTTTTCTTCTCCTGCCTCACTTGGCAGCAAGAACAGCATTTGTTCTTCATAAAACGAGGAAGGGCTGTGCACACAGTTGATGCGACCCAATAGTGCATGTGTGAACATATAAGGGTTTCAGTATCATGATTTAGGGAGTGCATATCAAGGTGTAAGTTGTAACATACCAATCTTCAGAACACGTGGGTAGTATGCTATTACCAAAAGCAACTAGTAAGTTTTGTGTGAATAGGAAATCTTGAAAAATAATGGAATGCTAGAACAAAGGAACAGAGGTTCTTTGCAAAATACAACATCCGCGGGTTCTCTTTCCAAAACTGTGGAATACTTTTACTTCCTGCCATGACATAACTAAATTAGCACCTAAGATTCCTTCTGGTTGGGGCAGAATGGGGAAATTAAATGTCAGTCAGATCTCAACATTTTAATCCTTAGACAGTGTTGGACTTTTTTCCTTATGCACGGTCATCCTCAATCTTTTTGCCTCCTGCCTCCTATTTTTTCTGACCTATTGTTGTTGGCTTTTGAGCTCTGAGCACTTTACCACTGCTAACGAGTGCTAAAGTGCATATGCTATCTGTGTAAATTGTATTGTTGATTGGTTTATCCATGATTGGCATATTTGGTTTACTAGTAAGTCCTTAGTAAAGTGCACTAGAGGTGCCCAGGGCCTGTAAATCAAATACTACTAGTGGGCCTGCAGCATTGGTTAGGCCACCCACCTTAATAGCCCTATAAACATGGCTCAGACCTGCCACTGCAGTGTCTGTGTCTGCAGATTTTAACTGCCAATTCGACTTGGCAAGTGTACCCACTTGCCAGGCCTAAACCTTCCCTTTTTATACATGAAACACACCCCTAAGGTAGGCCCTAGGTAGCCCCATGGGCAGGGTGCAGTGTATGTTTAAGGTAGGACATATACTATTGTGTTTTATATGTCCTGACAGTGAAATACTGCCAAATTCGGTTTTCACTGTTGCAAGGCCTATCTCTCTCATAGGTTAACATGAGGGCTTCCATTAAAAATGATTAAAGCATAGATTCCCTTTGGGAGCAGATAGACATGTGGAGTTTGGGGTCTCTGAGCTCACAATTTAAAAATACATCTTTTAGTAAAGTTGGTTTTAAGATTGTGTGTTTGAAAATGCCACTTTTAGAAAGTGGCCATTTTCTTGCTTAAACCATTCTGTGACTCTGCCTGTTTGTGGATTCCATGTCTGGGTCAGTTTGACAGTTGGGCTGTTTGCACCTCTCTCTAGACAGTGACACAAAGGGAGCTGGGGTGTAGCCTGCATATCCTGATGAGCCATCTGTGCTAGGAGGGAGGGGAGGAGTGGTCACTCACACCTGAAAGGGCTGTGCCTGCCCTCACACAATGCAGTCTCCAACCCCCTGGTGTGTGTCTGGGGCCTGGTCTGGGCAAGGCAGGATTTCACAAACAAGAAAGACTTTCCTTTGAAGCAAGCCTACTTCAAAGGCCAAAATGGGTACAAGAAGGGCACCCAAAATCACAGATGAAGATCACTTCTGGACATCAAGACAAACCTCTGCCTGGAAAAGAGCTGAGGAGAAGTGCTGCCCTGCCTGAGGCTGTGTTTTATGGAGCTATCCCGCAGTTGCTGCTTCTGCCTGTGCAAGGGAACAAATACTGGAATTTGTGTGCCTTCCTGCATGTGAAGAAATCTCCAAGGGCTTGTCCTGAGCTTGCCTCCTGTTGTTGAAGTCTCAGGGCCATCAAAGACTTCTCCTGCCAGCACCTGGACTCTCTGCTGAGTCTCCTGCCCTGCCAAGTGGTGCCCTATCTAGTTCCTGGGGCCTTGGAAGGTGAAGCTGGCAGACCAAGACAGAAAATCCACGCGCAGACCGGCGTGCAGGGAAAATATCGATGCACTTTTTGAGATGCGGCTGACAAAACAACACGCTCATGGCTTTGCAGCAGAAATCGAGGCTCCACCAGCATCACAGCTGGAAAATCGACTCACGTAGCTGGAAGAACGACGTGCAATACCCGCTGACGGAGGCGCTTAATGTCGCAACCCACATTGTGCGGTTTTGCTGATACCGTGCGGCAGGATTTTTTACGCAAACCTTGCTAGGTGCAGAAAAACGACGCAATGCCTGCCCAGACCCAAGTGCTGCCCGGATCGACGCATCACTCCCCTGTGGGGAGGAAAAACGACACACGCCGACCCGGCTGTAGAAGGAGTAACGACGCATGATCTCGCTTGTGGGCGAGAAATCGACGCACACTCGCCCGTGCATGTTATTTTTATGCTACCCAGGTACTTTTCAACACCAACAGTGTTTTGCCTGTTTTCTCAAGGATTTAACACTCTTTTGCTTTTAAAATTAATAACTTGACTTGTGTATGTTGGATTTTTGTCATTTTTGTCTTGTTTTGTTTAGATAAATATTGTCTATTTTTCTAAACCTGTTTTGTGTCATTTTGTAGTGTTTTCATTGAGTTACTGTGTGTGTTGGTACAAATACTTTACACCTAGCACTCTGAAGTTAAGCCTGTCTGCTCGTGCCAAGCTATAGAGAGGGTGAACAGGGGTTAGCTGAGGGTGATTCTCCTTTACCCTGACTAGAGTGAGGGTCCTTGCTTGGACAAGGGTCAAACTGACTGCCAACCAAAGACCCCATTTCTAACAGACAGCATTAGACATCCACACATCCATCATCATACTCCCACACAGCTGCCATCATACACTCATAAACTTACCATAATATGCACCAACACTCCCAGGCTCAAAACCCCTCAAACCCACCATTATGCACCCATCAGATGCCAAAACACCCATCATATGGCACCACACACAGCGTACATCAACAAACTCAACATCATATGTCTACACAGCCAACAAGTGACAGCACAACCAACAACATACAGCAACAAATCCACCATCATGTAAACATGTACCCACCATCATGCAGCCACAAATGTACCATCATGCAACCAATATCATCATCCATCCAACACGCTCTTGTCTGACATTAGACGCTCACAAACCTACATGATGAGCCAAACAATCAACATTAAATGCTCAGACATTAAGACATCCTCCATTAAATGGCCGTATACCCACAGTCATATGCCACCACACTCACCAACATATGTGCACATAACAAACATCATGCATTAACATACCTAACATCATACAGCCACTCACCCACTATCATATACAATGACAAACACAGCATCATCATCATACATCCACACAGCAACTATCAAACGTCCACACAACCACCATCATATGCCAACCTATCCACCATCATACATCTATGCATCCATCATGAAACTCCCATACAACCACCAGACGCCCACACAGTCACCAAACACCCATACACCAACCTAAAAACACCCTCACAGTCACACCATAAAGTATCCGTTACCCATCATAAACCGATGAACCCACCATAAGATGCCCACACACCTCCTATTATGTACCATTATACATCAACACAGTCACCATCATATGCCCACTCTTTCACCAGCTTACAATAATGCGCCTATGCACTCACCATCAGACACACACACACACACACACACACACACACACACCACACAACCCATCAAATGCCACACCTCCTTTAACAGATGTCATCTGCAGGGACAGGCTCAGGCTACCAGCCTTCCCTGCGTCCCATCCTACCGCTGCTTTCACGCTGCTGGCAGCATGATAGCAGTGGTAGGATTGGAGGGATCACCCTGGTTGGGTGCTCCGAGGCTCCGTTGCTGGGTTGGACAGAGCCTACTGCGCATGTATGTTTGGCCGACCCGAGATGGCCACCAAACATACTTGCACACTAAGCGGGAATGCTGTGCACTCCCCCTCAGTTCCTATCACCCCTGTGGCCCGCCCTTTTGCAGTAAAAACATAATAAAAATAGTTTATTATGTTTTTACTGTAAAGGTTTTGCAGCTGCTGCTGCAGGCGGGGGGTGACACTCCTCGACCATAGCGGAGCCGCTGCTGGTCTCCCAGCCACCAAGAGACAACCACACCATCACATTTCGTACCATACAGTCACACAGCCATCATATGCCCACTCTTTCACCAGCTTACAATAATGCACCTATGCACTCACCATCAGACACACACACACCACACAACCCATCAAATGCCACACCTCCTTTAACAGCTGTCACCCGCAGTTGCGGCTCGCAGGAGGGAGAAGGGGAGGGGCGGCTCGGCGTGGGGGATAGGGGGAGCGCGACCCAAAAATTATTATTTTTTTAAAACGTACGTGTTTTGCCGTGCCAGCTCCGAACCGCTCCTCATCTGCAGGGACAGGCTCAGGCTCCCAGCCTTCCCTGCGTCCCATCCTACCGCTGCTTTCATTCTGCTGGCAGCATGATAGCAGTGGTAGGATTGGACGGAGCATCCTGGTTGGGCGCTCCGAGGCTCCGTTGCTGGGTTGGACAGAGCCTACTGCGCATGTATGTTTGGCCGGCCCGAGATGGCCACCAAACATACTTGCACACTGAGCGGGAATGCTGTGCACTCCCCCTCAGTTCCTATCACCCCTGCGGCCCCACCCTTTTGCAGTAAAAACATAATTAAAATAGTTTATTATGTTTTTACTGTAAAGGTTTTGCAGCTGCTGCTGCAGGCCGGGGTGACACTCCTCCACCATAGCGAGCCGCTGCTGGTCTCCCAGCCACCAAGAGACAACCACACCATCACATTTCGTACCATACAGTCACACAGCCATCATCATACATTCAGACACTCTTCATCATATGGCCACACCACCAGCATCATAGACCAACATATCCACCATCACACGACCACCCACAAATATACAAGTAAACAAATTAAAAAAATTATTTGGATTAAAAACAGTTAGCAACAGAATAAGTATAACACCAGGGAACTAGAAGGAACAAGACAAAAGCCAGGTGGTGCAGATGCTAACAATAGTGCGCAACACAGATATCCTTGTCACTGAAGGTATGTATCTGTTAGTTTAAAGATGACCATGGTGCTTAAATGTCACACATTTACGTCATGTCACTCCAACGGCGTCAAAAACTATGGTATCATTTCATCCCAACCGCGCCCCTCCCCCTCTAATGTGATTTCCTGTGATTAAATCATCAAGTTAAATGCGAAGTGGTGTCATTGCACATGCGTTTTCATTCCTCACAGGAATCAAAAGCTTCACCTAGGTCGATGGACCTTTTGACCCAGAAAGGAGTTTGGTGAACCATACACAATTACTTCAACACCACCCCAACACTTTAGACACCATGACTAATGCGGCCATGGGAGGAAACTCAAACCAATGAGAAATTTCAAAGCTTTATTTCATAAACACAGAGTTAGTGTCATGAAGACAGTGAGCAAAATCAAATTATTATAAAGATATATAAACACCACTGGCTGCCCAAAGCGACAAAACAAGTTGAATCAAATTAGCACCAACACAATTAAGCATTCAAGAAGAATAATACATACCATTAATTAAATTATCTGAGACACATAAACAGAAACATATCTCAGGTCAGGCAGTATTAGCATTTGTCAAGCTCCATTAAACAGAGTATGCAAACTGAGGGCTGTATATGCGTTGTCCCTACAGCTAACCAAATTAGAAAATGCATGTGTGGGGGGAACATGTTGGCAAATTACAAAAGGAAGACAAAAATAATTTGGAAAAGAATATCTCTAGAGCTACAGAATACTAACTAGAAGAAAAAAAATGGTGTGAGTGTCAGCACGCTAGCTTCTAATCTAGAAACCTAGTAAAAGGACATGTCAAGGGAAATGGCAACCAGCAAAGAGAGATATACCTCTCTTATGGACAGCATTCAAGGATGCTTCATAAGCAAATCAAATAGATCAGCAGCAAATCCAGTCCAAAGCACCATCAGGAAAGATGCACAGAGTGTAGGGATTTCAAGAGCCGGGGAAAGACTGACTGTAGGAGGCTGGCCTGGCTTGTAGTGGGTACCAAGGGGTACTTACACTCAGTACCAGGTCCAGTTATCCCTTATTAGTGTAGAAGAGGTGTCTAGCAGCTTAGGCTGATAGAAAGGTAGCTAGCAGAGCAGCTTAGGCTGAACTAGGAGACATGCAAAGCTCCTACTATACCACTGGTGTCATATGCACAATATCATAAGAAAACACAATACACAGATATACAAAAAATAAAGGTACTTTATTTTTATGACAATATGCCAAAAGTATCTCAGTGAGTACCCTCAGTATGAGGATGCCAAATATACACAAGATATATGTACACAATACCAAAAATATGCAGTAATAGCAAAAGGAAGTAATGCAAGCAGTGTAAAATTACAATGTATTGCAATAGGAGCACATAGGTACGGGCAACACAAACCATATACTCCAAAAGTGGAATGCGAATAACGTATGGACCCCAAACCTATGTGAGCTTGTAGAGGGTCGCTGGGACTGTAAGAAAACAGTGAGGGTTAGAAAAATAGCCCACCCCAAGACCCTGAAAAGTAGGTGTAAAGTGCACCTATATTCCCCAGAGAGCACAGAAGTCGTGATAGGGGAATTCTGCAAGAAAGAACAACACCAGCAATGCAACCAAAGTGGATTTCCGGACGAGAGTACCTGTGGAACAAGGGGACCAAGTCCAAGAGTCGCGACAAAGTCGAGTTTGGGCAGATGCCCAGGAAATGCCAGCTGAGGGTGCAAAGAAGCTGCCACCGGATGGTAGAAGCTGTGGATTCTGCAAGAACGAAGAGGGCTAGAAACTTCCCCTTTGGAGGATGGATGTCCCACGTCATGTAGAAGCTTGCAGAGGTGTTCCCAAGCAGAAAAATCGCAAACAAGCCTTGCTAGCTGCAAGGGTCGCGGTTAGGGTTTTTGGATGCTGGTGTGGCCCAGGAGGGACCAGGATGTCGCCAATTGCGTGAGGAGACAGAGGGGGCACCCAGCAAGATAGGGAGCCCTCACAGAAGCAGGCAGCACCCGCAGAAGTGCCAGAACAGGCACTATGAAGAGGAGTGAACCGGAGCTCACCCGAAGTCACAAAAGAAAATCCCACGACGCCGGAGGACAACTCAGGAGGTTGTGCACTGCAGGTTAGAGTGTCGGGGACCCAGGCTTGGCTGTGCACAAAGGAAATCCTGGAAGAGTGTACAGGAGCCGGAGCAGCTGCAAATCACGTGGTACCCAGCAATGCAATCTAGTGTGGGGAGGCAAGGACTTACCTCCACCAAACTTGGACTGAAGAGTCACTGGACTGTGGGAGTCACTTGGACAGAGTTGCTGAGTTCCAGGGACCACGCTTGTCGTGCTGAGAGGGGACCCAGAGGACCGGTGATGCAGTCTTTTGTTGCCTGCAGTTGCAGGGGGAAGATTCCATCGACCCACGGGAGATTTCTTCGGAGCTTCTAGTGCAGAGAGGAGGCAGACTACCCCCACAGCATGCACCACCAGGAAAACAGTCGAGAAGGCGGCAGGATCAGCGATACAAGGTTGCAATAGTCGTCTTTGCTACTTTGTTGCGGTTTTGCAGGAGTCCTGAGCAGTCAGCGGTCGATTGCTTGACAGAAGGTGAAGAGAGAGATGCAGAGGAACTCTGATGAGCTCTTGCATTCATTATCTAAAGAATTCCCCAAAGCAGAGACCCTAAATAGCCAGAAAAGGAGGTTTGGCTACCTAGGAAGGAGGATAGGCTAGCAACACAGGTAAGAGCCTATCAGGAGGAGACTCTGATTTCACCTGCTGGCACTGGCCACTCAGAGCAGTCCATTGTGCTAGCAGCACCTCTGTTTCCAAGATGGCAGAGGTCTGGAGCACACTGGAGGAGCTCTGGGCACCTCCCCTGGGAGGTGCAGGTCAGTGGAGTGGTCACTCCCCTTTCCTTTGTCCAGTTTCGCACCAGAGCAGGGCTGGGGGATCCCTTAACCGGTGTACACTGGCTTATGCAGAGATGGGCACCATCTGTGCCCATCAAAGCATTTCCAGAGGCTGGGGGGAGGCTACTCCTCCCCAGCCCTGACACCTTTTTCCAAAGGGAGAGGGTGTAACACCCTCTCTCTGAGGAAGTCCTTTGTTCTGCCATCCTGGGCCAAGCCTGGCTGGACCCCAGGAGGGCAGAAACCTGTCTGAGGGGTTGGCAGCAGCAGCAGCTGCAGTGAAACCCCGGGAAAGGCAGTTTGGCAGTACCCGGGTCTGTGCTAGAGACCCGGGGGATCATGGAATTGTCTCCCCAATGCCAGGATGGCATTGGGGTGACAATTCCATGATCTTAGACATGTTACATGGCCATGTTCGGAGTTACCATTGTGACGCTATACATAGGTAGTGACCTATGTATAGTGCACGCGTGTAATGGTGTCCCCGCACTCACAAAGTCCGGGGAATTTGCCCTGAACAATGTGGGGGCACCTTGGCTAGTGCCTGGGTGCCCACACACTAAGTAACTTAGCACCCAACCTTTACCAGGTAAAGGTTAGGCATATAGGTGACTTATAAGTAACTTAAGTGCAGTGGTAAATGGCTGTGAAATAACATGGACGTTATTTCACTCAGGCTGCAGTGGCAGGCCTGTGTAAGAATTGTCAGAGCTCCCTATGGGTGGCAAAAGAAATGCTGCAGCCCATAGGGATCTCCTGGAACCCCAATACCCTGGGTACCTCAGTACCATATACTAGGGAATTATAAGGGTGTTCCAGTATGCCAATATGAATTGGTGAAATTGGTCACTAGCCTGTTAGTGACAATTTGGAAAGCAGAGAGAGCATAACCAATGAGGTTCTGGTTAGCAGAGCCTCAGTGAGACAGTTAATCATCACACAGGGAACACATACAGGGCACACTTATGAGCACTGGGGCCCTGGCTGGCAGGGTCCCAGTGACACATACACTAAAACAACATATATACAGTGAAATATGGGCGTAACATGCCAGGCAAGATGGTACTTTCCTACACAACCTCCCCCCCCCCAAACGAAGGACAATAAGACTAGCCTTGACCTGATGAGTCTTCAGTGTCTAAGTGGAAGTATCTGGAGAGTCCATCTGCATTGTGGGTACTCCCGGGTCTATGTTCCACTGTATAGTCCATTCCATGTAGAGATATGGACCACCTCAACAATTTAGGGTTTTCACCTTTCATTTGTTTTAGCCAAAGTAGAGGTTTGTGGTCTGCCTGAACAATGAAGTGAGTGCCAAACAGGTATGGCCTCAACTTCTTCAGTGCCCAGACCACAGCAAAGGCCTCCCTCTCTATGGCAGACCAACGCTTTTCTCTAGGGGTAAACCTCCTGCTGATAAAAGCAACAGGTTGATCCTGGCCCTCAGAATTGAGTTGTGATAAGACTGGCCCTACCCCTAATTCAGATGCATCAGTTTGAACAATGAATTTCTTGGAGTAACATGGGCTTTTTAGGACAGGTGCAGTGCACATGGCCTGTTTCAGCTCCTCAAAAGCTTTCTGACAGCTAGCTGTCCATAATACCTTTTTAGGCATTTTCTTAGAAGTGAGGTCATTAAGAGGGGCTGCTATGGAGCCATAGTTCTTTATGAACCTCTTGTAATACCCAGTGAGGCCTAAGAAGGCTCTCACCTGGGTCTGAGTTGTAGGGGGAACCCAATCTATGATAGTTTGGATTTTCCCCTGAAGTGGTGCAATCTGTTCTCCACGTACAAGGTGTCCTAGATAAACCATTTTCCCCTGCCCTATCTGGCACTTTGAAGCCTTGATAGTGAGGCCTGCTTTTTGCAGGGCCTCCAAAACTTTCCATAGGTGGACCAGGTGATTATCCCAGGTGGAGCTAAAGACAGCTATATCATCTAGATATGCTGCACTAAAAGCCTCCAACCCTTGCAGGACTGTATTCACCAACCTCTGAAAAGTGGCAGGTGCATTTTTCAAACCAAAGGGCATTACTGTGAATTGGTAGTGCCCTCCAATAGTCGAAAATTCAGTTTTTGCTTTAGCATCCTCTGATAACTTGATCTGCCAATACCCTGCAGTCAAATCAAAGGTGCTTAGATACTTGGCAGATGCCAGTGTATCTATGAGCTCATCTGCCCTGGGTATAGGGTGAGCATCAGTTTTTGTTACCTGGTTGAGACCTCTGTAATCTACACAAAACCTCATCTCTCTTTTCCCATCTTTAGAGTGAGGCTTTGGTACAAGTACCACAGGAGAGGCCCATGGACTTTCAGAGTGCTCAACCACTCCCAGTTCAAGCATTTTCTGAACCTCTTGTTTTATGCAGTCCCTGACATGGTCAGGCTGCCTATAGATCTTACTTTTGACAGGCATGCTGTCTCCAGTATCTATAGTGTGCTCACACCAAGAAGTGGTGCCTGGCACAGTAGAAAAGAGTTCTGAAAACTGACCCAGGAGATTTATGCAGTGGTCTTTCTGCTCAGCAGTAAGACAATCTGCCAAAACTACACCTTCCACTAGAGCATCTTGTTCTGTGGAAGAGAAGAGATCAGGGAGAGGGTCACTCTCTTCTTCCTGTCCTTCATCTGTTGCCATGAGCAGGGTGAGATCAGCCCTGTCATAGTAGGGTTTTAGGCGATTGACATGGAGCACCCTAAGGGGACTCCTGGCAGTGCCCAAGACAACCAAGTAGGTGACTTCTCCCTTCTTTTCAACAAGAATGTGGGGACCACTCCATTTGTCTTGAAGTGCTCTTGGGGCCACAGGCTCCAAGACCCACACCTTCTGTCCTGGTTGGTACTGAATCAGAACAGCCTTCTGGTCATGCCATTGCTTTTGGAGCTCTTGGCTGGCCTGAAGGTTTTTGCTGGCCTTTTTCATATACTCAGCCATTCTGGATCTTAGGCCAAGTACATAGTCCACTATGTCTTGCTTAGGAGCTTTTAAAGGTTGTTCCCAACCCTCCTTTACAAATGTTAGAGGACCTCTTACAGGGTGTCCAAATAGGAGTTCAAAGGGGCTGAAGCCCACTCCTTTCTGGGGTACCTCCCTGTAAGCAAAAAGGAGGCAAGGTAACAGGACATCCCATCTCCTCCTGAGTTTTTCAGGGAGTCCCATTATCATTCCTTTGAGAGTTTTATTAAACCTCTCAACCAGTCCATTTGTTTGTGGATGATAAGGTTTGGTGAATTTGTATGTTACACCACATTCCTTCCACATGGCCTTCAAGTATGCAGACATAAAGTTGCTACCCCTGTCTGATACCACCTCTTTTGGGAAGCCCACTCTGGAAAAGATTCCCAGGAGGGCCTTTGCCACTGCAGGTGCTGTAGTGGTCCTAAGAGGAATTGCTTCAGGATATCTTATGGCATGGTCCACTACCACCAAGATAAACCTATTGCCTGAAGCAGTAGGAGGGTCAAGGGGGCCAACTATGTCAACCCCTACCCTTTCAAAGGGGTCCCCAACCACAGGCAGTGGAATAAGGGGAGCCTTTGGGGTGCCACCAGTCTTGCCACTGGCTTGACAGGTGACACAGGACTTACAAAAATCTTTTGTGTCCTCTGACATCCTAGGCCAATGAACAGGGGGACAAGCCTTTCCCATGTTTTAATTTGACCTAAATGTCCAGCCAAGGGAATGTCGTGGGCTAGAGTTAGGAGGAACTCTCTGTATTGCAGGGGAATGACCAATCTCCTGGCTGCTCCAGGTTTAGGGTCCATTGCCTCTGTATACAAGAGGTTGTCCTCCCAGTACACTCTATGTGAGTCACTGACATCCCCATTTTGCTGTTTGACAGCTTGCTGTCTTAGACCCTCTAATGTAGGACAGGTTTGCTGTGCCACACTCAGCTCCTCCCTGGTAGGCCCCCCTCCACCCAAAAGCTCAGCAGTGTCTGCTTCCAGCTCCTCTGGTGAAGGTTCTGCACAGGGGGGAAATTCTTCTTCCTCAGAAGTTGAATCATCTGTAGAGGGAGGGATAGTAGGTAGGGATTTACCTTTACTAATCCTAGCTTTAGGGAGCACTTGGTCCATTGTTCCAGGATCCAAGTCACCCTGTCCTTTTTGCTTTTTGGCCTGAGCCCTGGTTAAAGCAAAAATATGCCCAGGAATGCCCAGCATTGCTGCATGAGCCTCCAACTCCACTTCTGCCCAAGCTGATGTCTCTAAATCGTTCCCTAGTAGACAGTCTACAGGTAAATCTGAGGCAACCCCAACTTTCTTTGGACCAGTAACCCCCCCCCCCCAGTTGAGATTCACAACAGCCATGGGGTGGCTAAGAGTGTTGTTATGAGCATCAGTCACTTGGTACTGGTGACCAAGTAGGTGTTGTTCAGGGTGGACCAGTTTCTCTATTACCATGGTAACACTGGCACCTGTGTCCCTGTAGGCCTGAACCTCAACACCATTTATTAGGGGAAGTTGCTTGTACTTATCCATATTAAGGGGACAAGCAACCAAATCAATGGCACCTTCAGAGACTAACACAGCCTCTGTGGTCTCCCTAACAAGACCAACCCCAACTAAATTACCAAAAGTGAGCCCAGCTACTCCCTTGGATTGGCTATTAGTAGGTTTGCTCCCACCACCACTGCTATTACTAGGGGCACTAGGTGTAGCAGTAGGGGTTGTGGTAGTGGGAGGCTTGGTGCTTTTCTTTGGACAACTGGCATCAGTTGTCCAATGGCCTTTTACTTTACATAAATAGCACCATGGTTTCTTTACTTGATTAGAAGAGGATTTGGACCCACCACCCCCACCAGAGTGTTTTTGTGGGCCTGATGAAGACTAATTTTTAGATTTGTCTCCACCCTTGTCTGAAGACTTACCATCCTTCTTCTTGCCATCCTTGTCACCCCCTGTATGAACTTTTCTGTTCACTCCTGTTCTGACCCATTTGTCTGCCTTCTTTCCCAATTCTTGGGGAGAGGTCAGATCTGAGTCCACTAGATATTGGTGTAACAAATCAGACACACAGTTATTCAGAATATGCTCTCTCAAGATTAGATTGTACAGGCTTTCATAGTCAGAGACTTTACTGCCATGTAACCACCCCTCCAAGGCCTTCACTGAATAGTCAACAAAGTCTACCCAGTCTTGTGAGGACTCTTTTCTGGTTTCTCTGAACTTAATCCTGTATTGTTCAGTGGTTAAGCCAAATCCATCCAAGAGTGCATTCTTCAAAACTGTAAAATTATTGGCATCACTTTCCTTCACAGTAAGGAGCCTATCCCTACCCTTGCCACTGAAAGCTAGCCATAGGATAGCATCCCACTGCCTTTGAGGGACCCCCTGTACAACACAGGCCCTCTCAAGTGCAGCAAACCACTTGTTAATGTCATCCCCCTCCTTGTAAGGGGGAACTATCTTGTGCAGATTCCTAGAATCATGCTCTTTCACAGGATTAGTATCTGTAATACTGCTGCTGCCACCATGGGGTACTAACCCCAACTTCTGTCTTTCTTTTTCTGAATCTAAAGATTCCCTGTCTAGAGCCAGCTGTTGCTGTTTAAGCTTCAGCCTGGTCTCTTCCACTCTCAATCTGTTGAGTTCCCTTTCTAACATTCTGTCATCAGGGTGGGTGGGTTGGGCATGCTTTGACACAGAAGAATGATGTGAAATAACAGAAGGAGACCTGTCCCTAACAGTTGGCACCCTAACAACCTGGCCTAAAGGAAAGACATCCCTACTCTGATGAGAGCTCACATTAGTACCAGTTATGCTAGGAGGTCTGCTAAGGGGCAGGTTGGAAAGAATACCATCTAACATTCTTGCTGGGGCTGCCCCAGAATCAGAATGTGAACCATCTCCTAACTTCTCAACAGATGTGCCAGCTAAGGCCTTATCATTTTCAATGAGTATGTTAATCAACAATTCTCTAGAAGGATTCTTCCCTACCCCTAAACCTCTATCAATGCAGAGACTCCTCAAACTTTTCCAGCTAAGGTTATCATAAGCAGTGCTGGCCAGATCAAGAGTAGGACCTGTACCAGACATGATACAAAAGGTTTAAGGGACAGAAAAAGAAAGAAAAAGTTTAAGGACTTTTTAAGGAAACAGAAAAAAAAACTTTTTCAACTTTTTAGAAACTTTTTGAAAGTTTAGAGGTACTTTTCAGCACTTAGCAAATAGAGTAAGAGAAGAAAAGCAAAACGTTTTGGTTAGGTGTACATACACTGAACTTGTTTTGTATATTTTCCTCTTATGAAAAGTACAACATGACAAAGTGGTAAGCAGTTACAAGTACTTATCCCACCACTGCACCACCAATGTAGGAGGCTGGCCTGGCTTGTAGTGGGTACCAAGGGGTACTTACACTCTGTACCAGGTCCAGTTATCCCTTATTAGTGTAGAAGAGGTGTCTAGCAGCTTAGGCTGATAGAAAGGTAACTAGCAGAGCAGCTTAGGCTGAACTAGGAGACATGCAAAGCTCCTACTATACCACTGGTGTCATATGCACAATATCATAAGAAAACACAATACACAGATATACTAAAAATAAAGGTACTTTATTTTTATGACAATATGCCAAAAGTATCTCAGTGAGTACCCTCAGTATGAGGATGCCAAATATACACAAGATATATGTACACAATACCAAAAATATGCAGTAATAGCAAAAGGAAGTAATGCAAGCAGTGTAAAATTACAATGTATTACAATAGGAGCACATAGGTACAGGGGCAACACAAACCATATACTCCAAAAGTGGAATGCAAATAACGTATGGACCCCAAACCTATGTGAGCTTGTAGAGGGTCGCTGGGACTGTAAGAAAACAGTGAGGGTTAGAAAAATAGCCCACCCCAAGACCCTGAAAAGTAGGTGTAAAGTGCACCTATATTCCCCAGACAGCACAGAAGTCGTGATAGGGGAATTCTGCAAGAAAGAACAACACCAGCAATGCAACCAAAGTGGATTTCCGGACGAGAGTACCTGTGGAACAAGGGGACCAAGTCCAAGAGTCGCGACAAAGTCGAGTTTGGGCAGATGCCCAGGAAATGCCAGCTGAGGGTGCAAAGAAGCTGCCACCGGATGGTAGAAGCTGTGGATTCTGCAAGAACGAAGAGGGCTAGAAACTTCCCCTTTGGAGGATGGATGTCCCACGTCGTGTAGAAGCTTGCAGAGGTGTTCCCACGCAGAAAGACCGCAAACAAGCCTTGCCAGCTGCAAGGGTCGCTGTTAGGGTTTTTGGATGCTGGTGTGGCCCAGGAGGGACCAGGATGTCGCCAATTGCGTGAGGAGACAAAGGGGGCGCCCAGCAAGATAGGGAGCCCTCACAGAAGCAGGCAGCACCCGCAGAAGTGCCGGAACAGGCACTACGAAGAGGAGTGAACCGGAGCTCACCCGAAGTCACAAAAGAAGATCCCACGACGTCGGAGGACAACTCAGGAGGTTGTGCACTGCAGGTTAGAGTGTCGGGACCCAGGCTTGGCTGTGCACAAAGGAAATCCTGGAAGAGTGCACAGGAGCCGGAGCAGCTGCAAATCACGTGGTACCCAGCAATGCAGTCTAGCGTGGGGAGGCAAGGACTTACCTCCACCAAACTTGGACTGAAGAGTCACTGGACTGTGGGAGTCACTTGGACAAAGTTGCTGAGTTCCAGGGACCACGCTCGTCATGCTGAGAGGGGACCCAGAGGACCGGTGATGCAGTCTTTTGTTGCCTGCGGTTGTAGGGGGAAGATTCCGTCGACCCACGGGAGATTTCTTCGGAGCTTCTAGTGCAGAGAGGAGGCAGACTACCCCCACAGCATGCACCACCAGGAAAACAGTCGAGAAGGCGGCAGGATCAGCGATACAAGGTTGCAGTAGTCGTCTTTGCTACTTTGTTGCGGTTTTGCAGGAGTCCTGAGCAGTCAGCGGTCGATTCCTTGGCAGAAGGTGAAGAGAGAGATGCAGAGGAACTCTGATGAGCTCTTGCATTCATTATCTAAAGAATTCCCCAAAGCAGAGACCCTAAATACCCAGAAAAGGAGGTTTGGCTACCTAGGAAGGAGGATAGGCTAGCAACACAGGTAAGAGCCTATCAGGAGGAGTCTCTGATGTCACCTGCTGGCACTGGCCACTCAGAGCAGTCCAGTGTGCTAGCAGCACCTCTGTTTCCAAGATGGCAGAGGTCTGGATTACACTGGAGGAGCTCTGGGCACCTCCCCTGGGAGGTGCAGGTCAGGGGAGTAGTCACTCCCCTTTCCTTTGTCCAGTTTCGCGCCAGAGCAGGGCTGGGGGATCCCTGAACCGGTGTACACTGGCTTATGCAGAGATGGGCACCATCTGTGCCCATCAAAGCATTTCCAGAGGCTGGGGGAGGCTACTCCTCCCCAGCCCTGACACCTTTTTCCAAAGGGAGAGGGTGTAACACCCTCTCTCTGAGGAAGTCCTTTGTTCTGCCATCCTGGGCCAAGCCTGGCTGGACCCCAGGAGGGCAGAAACCTGTCTGAGGGGTTGGCAGCAGCTGCAGTGGAACCCCGGGAAAGGCAGTTTGGCAGTACCAGGGTCTGTGCTAGAGACCCGGGGGATCTTAGACATGTTACATGGCCATGTTCGGAGTTACCATTGTGACGCTATACATAGGTAGTGACCTATGTATAGTGCACGTGTGTAATGGTGTCCCCGCACTCACAAAGTCCGGGGAATTTGCCCTGAACAATGTGGGGCACCTTGGCTAGTGCCAGGGTGCCCACACACTAAGTAACTTAGCACCCAACCTTTACCAGGTAAAGGTTAGACATATAGGTGACTTATAAGTAACTTAAGTGCAGTGGTAAATGGCTGTGAAATAACGTGGACGTTATTTCACTCAGGCTGCAGTGGCAGGCCTGTGTAAGAATTGTCAGAGCTCCCTATGGGTGGCAAAAGAAATGCTGCAGCCCATAGGGATCTCCTGGAACCCCAATACCCTGGGTACCTCAGTACCATATACTAGGGAATTATAAGGGTGTTCCAGTATGCCAATGTGAATTGGTGAAATTGGTCACTAGCCTGTTAGTGACAATTTGGAAAGAAATGAGAGAGCATAACCACTGAGGTTCTGGATAGCAGAGCCTCAGTGAGACAGTTAGTCATAACACAGGTAACACATACAGGGCACACTTATGAGCACTGGGGCCCTGGCTGGCAGGGTCCCAGTGACACATACACTAAAACAACATATATACAGTGAAATATGGGGGTAACATGCCAGGCAAGTTGGTACTTTCCTACACTGACTAACACTTATGAAATCCATCCCTATTCAAAATGCACATTATACTCTGATTTGTTGATCCGGTGGAATCATATCACGCAAAAAGGGCATAGTCCGATCAAAATATCAATACGACTTCAGGTTGCAACAGTCCGTTTAATTCCCAGGTGTAGCCTGAGATCATCTCTTCTTTCCGTTTGACTTCAAACAGTTCTGAAACATTTCGCATTCCTTTGCAACACTGCAATTTCTTCCCAGGGTATATAATATGCTCGCCTCAATGCCATGTGAATCCTTATGTCAATTGGAACAAATTATTTCACATTAAGTCCACAGGCCTATATGTTCCGTACCAAGGTCACTAAACTAAAAGTCTCTGTTTAATTGAACAAAGAACCTATTGCTGTTCATGGGAATGGAACCTAGTGAAAAAAGTCATGTTAAAAAGAACAATTATTCATCACTTTATACGATGGCAAATTCAAGCTTTGCAGGCCGAGTTATGCTAACACAAGAAATATAAATTGCATTAAAAATACTCGCTAATAAACGCACAGAACATACAAACCTATAAATTCAGCATTATTAATATACCATCAGAATAGCTAAAACATTTCATTATAAATTGTAAAACTTTGTTGCATCACATTAAATATAAAAGAGAAGTGCATTTTATGTTTATACGCACATTTCTAAACTCATAAATCACACCTATTGCATTAAAAATACTCGCTAGTAAACACACAGAACATACAATCGTATAAATTCAGCATTATTATTATACCATCAGAATAGGTAAAACATTTCAATATAAATTGTAAAACTTTGTTGCATCACGTTAAATATAACAGAGAAGGGGGAACATCCTTTTTTCCGACTTTTTTTTCCGAAAGTCGTGGTTAACGAAAGCGCAACAACGCTTTTTTTAACCACGACTCCGTTTTTTTTGTGCCTTAACTACGTATGTTCTGAACAACGAACATGCGTGGTTAAGGTACAAAGAAGTGAGTTGGCGAAGGTAAGTGGTGGGTTTAGGTTTTGGGGAGGGGGTGGGGGGTCAGGGGGTTTTAGGTTTTGGGGTGGGGTTGGGGGGGTGGGGCGTTTTTGGTTTTGGGGAGTGGGTGGAGGGTCAGGGGGTTTTAGGTTTTAGGGTGGGGTTGGGGGGGTGGGGCGTTTTTGGTTTTGGGGAGTGGGTGGGGGGTCAGGGGGTTTTAGGTTTTAGGGTGGGGTTGGGGGGGTGGGGCGTTTTTGGTTTTGGGGAGTGGGTGGGGGGTCAGGGGGTTTTAGGTTTTGGGGTGGGGTTGGGGGGGTGGGGCGTTTTTGGTTTTGGGGAGTGGGTGGGGGTCAGGGGGTTTTAGGTTTTGGGGTGGGGTTGGGGGGGTGGGGCATTTTTGGTTTTGGGGAGTGGGTGGGGGGTCAGAGGGTTTTAGGTTTTGGGGTGGGGTTGGGGGCGGTGGGGTGAGGGATGTAGGGTTAATGGTGCCTATTGCTAATGATTTTATCAGGAATGCCTTTACAACGAAATATCGTTGTTAAGGCATTCGTGGTAAAATCATTAGTAGTAGCAACGAGGTCGGTGTTCCGACCTCGTTGTTAAAGCAGTAGTTGTTTTTGAAGTCGTTGTTTCGTCTTACAGTCCAGAGAAGTGCATTTTATGTTTATTCGCATATTTCTAAACTCATAAATTGCACCTTAAACATTAAAAATGCGAATTAATTTTGATACTAGCAGTTAATCTAGAGTCTAGAATATACTTTGGCATTATTTAAATCTTATTAGCCCATTATTAAATCCGGTAGGCACAATTGTGACCACCACTAATGAAAACATGAGCACTTTTAAAATACGTGTCAGTGCAGCTTTGTAAGCTATTCTGTTATACATCAGACACAATTTGAAACCTTCTGCTGATGTCTGGGTCACTAAAAGCATTATTAAAATGTATGCTCCAACAGCATGTTAGGTCATGCCATCACTATGAAAACGAGTGGTTTTAGACCCTGAGAAATCGCACCTCTTTTGATGACAGAATGTAGACAAGTATGATAAAAGCTCTAAAATTGCAACCTTAGTTCCATGCACAAAATGCAGGAACACTGTTCTTCACCCGAGCAATTTGCAGTTACTGGAGTACATGCAGCGGTCACAATCTAAGGGCATATTTATGAGCCACTTGCTCTATCATTGAGTCACTTTTTGTGAAGCAGAGGAGGCACAAACATCCCAAAAATATCTATGGGACCACACAAAGCCACTTTGTGTGGCTTTGAGTTGCCTCATCGATATGGAGAAGGCAAGATAGCGTAAATCGCTGTGTTGCCTTACTCTGCATTAGGAAGGTGTTCATGGGCATTGCCGTGGGCATTTCTACACAACACCCATGGATTTCGATGCACCCCCAGATCTGCAAGAACTTGCAAACTTGGGAATGCGCCAAAATCTTACGCCTCCCCAGGGGATGCACAGCGAGGAGACATATCTTAATTTCTCCTCTTTTTTTCATCTTTCCATGTGTGCTGCATTTTGCAGCACAGACAGAGGAAAATGCCTCCCAGGATTGTTTTTGTGCAGTAAGGTGCCCCTTCCGGCACAAAAACAATCCTGCCTACAACGCAGACAATCCTGTGTTGACGCTAGGGAGTCCATTGCGCGCCAGCACAGGGGGAAACGGCAGAAGTGCGCCATACGCTATAGATACGGCACATTCTTCCCCCTTCGCTTTGACGCAGGGCAGCGCCACAAGGTGACTTGCTGTGTCCTGCGCCAAATCGCCATAAATATGTCCCCAAGTGTCTAGAGATGTAGCCCACTTGGGCACGCTAGCTGTGAGAAGTCAGCGGAAGGAGCGAGGCTTCGAGGAGAGTTTACTTGAGTCACGTGTGAGGCCTACCACAGTCTCAGAGCAGGAGCCCGTCACCTGCTCCGGATGTGGCTAACGGAAGAGCCGGGAGCGGGGCCTCTGGCTGACTACCGGTTGCCATAGCTGCAGCATCACTGTCTTCCAGCACGCTGTACCACCCATCATCTGGGCCATGCTGTTTGCTGAAGCAGCCTCTTGCAAGGCTAGCACAGGGCAGGTGTGAGGGGGAAAGCAACTGTTTACACAGAGCAGAAGCTAAATTGCAGTGACGGGGGAAGAAAGCCCACATTGAGAGCATGCCTACGTGCAAAAGGAGGCAGCAGGGACAGGGCATTCGACAAAGAACAGAGACTAATGAATTCAAGAGAACTTAGTATGCTCTGAGCATCTTAGGCCCTCGTGATGTGTGACTCCGTCAGTCGGTCCTGGTTTTTTAACTAACTGCACATACATTTTCAGCGCAAGTTTACAATGCTAAATGAGCAACTACATGTCCCACAATACAATATTCAGTAGGCTATAAACCCAGCGCTGGTACGACGTGGTGAGGCTGGATAAGTCTAAGGCACATCAAAGTCATCTCTGTTTTTCCCTTACCTGGAACTTCCCACCTTAAGGTCTGGAAAGAAAGTGAACTCTGGTATCCCGAGAGCTCTCCAGTATTCCATAGGTGTCCACTGCTACTTCCAGGAAGCTATGAAGCCGCATATAATGATCTTCCGTGTCAAAGGTTCTCCTGATGCCTAGTGATGCTAACTGGCAACCCCCCTACTTACGAGCTGTGTTAAAGTCTTGCTTTGCTCTCTGTTTTAAGTCGTCTTTTACTAGAATTTATATTCTTTGCTCTAATTACATTGTAAATACGTTTCCTGTTTACTTAGATTTATTTCCTTTTCTTCCTTTTATTTCATTCTCAGCTTGTTCGTGCTCTTTTTCTTTTACTCTGATTTTTTTTTATATTTGACCCTTTTTACTTGTTTGTTCTTTCTCACGTTTACCTTTTACTATCTTTTCTAAACATGTTTTTATTTTTAGTTCTTTTCTTGCAGTATAATTGCTTGATTTTACCAGCCATACACTTTGTTTAATTGATATTTAGAGTGTTAATAGGTAGATGTTCGATCTCCAATTCTTGACCAAGCATGTGAAGGTAAAAGAGGGAATTGAATAGCTGTGAAGCGCCCTCCCCACCCGCATGGCAACTTCAGTCAACGCGCATCTTGCTTCAACGCACATCGAATGTCTGTCTTGTGTTGTCGTCATGGTAAAGGAAAACAAGCATTGGTAAAGCCAATAGGTCTCGGCAATCCGGCAATCTGAAAGCTATAGGCGTTAGCAATGTAAATGTATTTGTGTAAACTCTGGGGCTGTTTTTATTAATATACACAAATGCAGTAACATTGCCAACGCCTATAGCTCTGAGATCGCCAAGACCTACTGGCTTTGTGGCTTTATGCGAAAGAAAGAGATTGAGTGGGGTTAAGGAGGATTTCAGTGAATTTGAATTTTAAATGGAAAGGGACGTCTATTAGGTATGTTAATGTATGCGTATTTCCTGATTTTTAACTTCTGTGCCAGATGCATGGCTGCGGCTTTAGCAGGTGAAAAAGCAGAATGATCTCCATTTGTTCAGCAGACTCTGATGGCAGGGGAACTCGGTTTGGAATAAACCACTGGGTCCGGGCCTGTGTATACAAAGAGTCATACTGGATGAAACAATGTGTTTCTGATAAAATGTTGTGGAATGTTTTATATTATTACCAAAAGCCTGCGTACATTCCAATTTTGGATGCAAGTGGATCAGAGACATCTATGGGTATGCTATTAAACTTGTGCTGACCACCCATGACAAGCGCTCAATGTTGGCACAGAGCATATCAAAAATAATTTTGTTTCTATTAGGCATTTGGAAGACTCTAGGGAAAATGCAACAGATTACTCAATCATACTAACAGGTTTAACCAAAGGTACACGTCTGTATTAATGAAAAAAGAAACAAGCATTTGCAATGCAATGGGTCTCGCAATAACTTGAGTTGAAGATATTGACATTGTAAATGCCAAACTGGACTTGTCATATAAATTGGTCACCCCTGCCGCATAATTTGGTTCTCTGTGCCACATAATTCCAGTGGCCCTGCATATAAGTAAAGCACTTGCAATACCCTTAAGATTATCATTTATACCAAGGAACTGGAACTGGGAATATTACACATAAGTGCATCACAATCACGAAAAGTCCTAAATAAACAGACTTAAAATGCATTGGCAGGTGTACATGCAGAAGTGACGATGTCTGCGTCAAGTACGCGAGCATATTGACATGCTTTGCCACCAATATGAACCCTCGCGACATGTAAACGTGTAAAGAATGTGCCACATAATGTGCCTTTTCTTGCCTCGTAGCTCAGTGAAGTCCTTTGTATTATGTGGTACACCACTGAGTCCTACTACCAATAGCCTTGGCTTTACAGATGAACAGTCCAACTCCAGGCTGCAGAGTTTTCTGCAGAAAATGAAGTTTTCAGACACGCTGAATATTTTCCACCTTATATGGATATTTTAAACTCGCCCCTCTATTTTGTAAATACATGTGTAGAAATCCCTACGTTAAAGAAAAAATTACTGTGGATAAAAGGCGTGGCCATAGCACCTCGACTGGCACCACTGCTAGCACGCACCGGACCAGAGTGGCAAGCTGGGTCAGTAAGGGGGACCTGGCACCAGCACAGTGACTGTATGCACGAAGAGACCCAGTCAGTGCCTGCTCTCCCGTGACTGAGGGGTAAGCATGCTTGCGCCTGTGTGGGGTGCCAGAGATGAGGCATAAAGGAGGACATCTGGCATGTTACCAAAGGGAGACTCTCCAGTAAACAGGGATGTGTCATGTTACACCTACCTTGTTTATAGCGCAGCTTGCCATGTACATGGCTCCGTACATAGGCATCAAAACGTACATGGAGTTGAGGCTAGGGGTGCACAAGGTAAACAGAGCCCTCAGATAATCAACTTGTTTCTTTGAAAATGTGCATCAATGCTGAAAATATAGAAAGTGGTGCTTAAAGTATGTTGCGCCATCAATTGTGCAGTATAGAAGAGTCAAGGTCATGATTTTAGCCACTTTGTTTTTTAAGCGCACCCGTGGAGCCAGGATGGCCTGGACGTGGTAGATGATGCCGACATGCCCAGTCCTTACTGTGCAGTTTCACAGGCCCCGGGGTGATGTCATCCCAGACGAGGCAAACCCCATGTGTGATCTTCGCTTCTGGAAGCGAGACCCGGTTCCCATGGCACAGGCGCTGTGCACAACAAACAGGCCAGAGCGACTCTGGAAGGACTATCTGTCTGGTTGCGCGCAACCCGCGAATGATGACTCGGAGCCACTGCAGTTATGGTTGACACCTTTATTTCTCACTCTCGTTCATACCATACCCTTTGCGCCTTTCTCACCTCTATTTATAGCCTCATCTAGATCCATCTCGCACCGACAGCAGGGGTAACTTTATGCCCACCATTTCCGCCTCCGCGTAGTGGTGCAGTCCAGTTCCTGTGACGACACTACATCCCTCCCCAACGGGGAAGGGGAAGATTAAACTTGAACAAAAACAAACCATTGGAATAAAATGTTTCCTTAGCCTTTGTGGCCTTTTGAGGAGATGGGTTCTCTCCTATTCTGGAAAGTGCTCCGAGGTTACATCAGTCACATGCATAGTCTGCGTATCGTCGGGAGGCGCCTGGGTTAAGCCTTAACATGTGCCTCCCACTCCCCGGCCGGTCCGACACCTGGATTTCCTCTGCGCTCTGGTTGGGTGTTGTCGCTCCTGTGGGCTGGCTCTGCATTTGCTCCGCTGTTGGGTGGGCTCTATGGTGTTCTGAGGCACTTCCCTCTTCTCTGCTTGTGGACTCTGGGCTTGCGGTGTCCACGTCCAAACCTGCCCATTCGTCTGTGCTATCCTTGTCATTCTCAATGAATACTGCTTGGGGCAAATGTTTGAAGAATACCGCATTGAGTGTTACTGTCTCTGGTCCTCGCCGGGCTGTTATCATGGTGCCTTTCACTGTGGGCACGGTCCACGGCCGTGTCTCGAAAGGGAGACAGAATTTCCCTCCTGGGTGGCGATCCTTTACCAGGACGGTATCGCCTATTTGTACCGTTACCTCACGGGCTGTCCGTTTTTTGGTAGCATGCGCGTTAGTGCTGGCTCTCCTTGCTGTTGACTTGTCTGGCGACGGTGATCTTGCTGGCCACGATGCGTGATGGGGGATGGCATCTGTCACTGCTTTGAATAGCGGTAATAGGGGTTTGTGGTCGGTCACTACCAAGAACGGCTTTCCGTACAGGTAGAGATGGAAGTGACGGCACCCCCAGTGTATGGCAATGGCTTCTCGTTCAATTTGCGAGCACCGCTGCTCCGTTGGCGTGAGTGTGCGGCTGGCAAAAGCGATGGGGGCCCACTCTCCGCAATCTTATTTCTGTGCCAACACTGCTCCCATGCCTGTGGGGCTGGCATCAACAACTAATTGTGAGTGGCATTGCGGGTCAAAAAATGCCAGTGTGGTATCTGTGGAGAGTGCTCTTTTTGTGGCTTGGAATGCATTCTCTTGTTCCTCGCCCCATTCCCATTGGCGATTTGCTTGTGTGAGCTGCCGTAGAGGCCCTTTGATGTCTGCCAGGTTTTGCATGAACCGGCTGCAGTATGTGACCATACCCAGGAAGCTCCTTACCCCTGATACTGAGGTGGGTACTGGTGCTTCTTGGATGTCTCTGACTTTTAGGGGGTCTGGCCTGGCTCCATTTTTCGAGAAACGATACCCGAAGAAACAGATTTCTTGTTTCAGGAATTCACACTTGTCCCTGTGTACTGTTAGCCCTCTGTTCTGTAGCCTGGCGAACACGGCTCGCAACCTCTTCAAGTGTGTTTCAACGGTGGGGGCATGGACCAGGATGTCATCGCTCACGTTGAGAACTCCCAGGAGCCCTTGCAGGACCTCTTTGATAACATGCTGGAAGACTTCCACCGCGCTAGAGATGCCAAAATTGAGCCTCTTGTATCTCCACAGACCATTGTGGGTGGAAAAAGTGGTTGTGGGCCGTGACTCGGGGTGCAGCATGATTTGGTGGTATCCTGTCCGGAGGTCCATTTTGGAGAACCAGTATGATCCTGATAGTTCACTGAGGATGTCATCTATCGTTGGTGTTAGGTGTCTCTCACTTTTGATCGCCAGGTTGGGCATACGCATGTCGACGCAGATTCTGACGGCATCCGGTTGTTTGGGCTTCCGAGCGACTACGATGGGGGAGACCCACGGTGTTGGGCCAAATACTTTTTCGATGATTCCCGCCTGTTCCAAGAGTCGAAGTTCTTGCTCAACTTTGGGGCGCAGATGAAATGCTACTCGGCAATGTCTGAGTGCTGTGGGGGTGACCGATTCATCAATATGTAGGTGTAGCGGAGGTCCTTTAAGGCACCCTATGCCCTCAAATAGCGTCTTGAACTCTTGCGTTAAGTCTTGGAGTGTGTTTACATGGATGGCAAAAGCGAAGTGTACTAGGTTTAGATCTTGGGCAGTTCGGCAGCCAAGGAGGAATCCTGTGCCGTCCTTGGAGACGTAGACTTTTGTGGCTGTTTCCGTGTTGTCATGGGCGATGTCAGTTGTGAAAACCCCTGCTATGTCTAGGGGTCAGCTGTTTCCAAACGCAAATATCTGTATGTTCGTGGGGCGGAGCGCCGGTAACAGTTGTAGTAGCTTGTTGTATATGTCCATGGCCATTAGGTTTATGGACGCGCCGGTGTCTACCAGTGCCGGTGTTGAAGAGCCTTTGACTATGACGGTGCATGTAGGTAGGCGTCGGCCTCCGACGGCGTGGATTACGTGGATTGTGTGTTGGTCGTTGTCCATGTCACTGTCTGAGTCTGGGTCCAACGTGGTTTCAACCATTTTGACGGTCTTCCTTGTGGTGTTGGTTGCTTGCTTAGGTGCGGATATGCAGACTTTAGCAAAATGATTGAGTTTACCACATGGGCTGCACATTTTGCCCCACGCTGGGCAGGTGGTCGGATGTGGTGCTGGGCCGCCGCACCACTTGCATGGTCTGCCTCTTAGCCTTCCTTTATAGTATTCTCCTTTTTGTCGTGGTGTGTTTGTTGTCATTGCGTTGGCTGCTTCTGCCTTTACCTGGGTTGTCGGTGCTTGTTCCATGTGGGCTGCTCGAGCCCGTGACAGTTCTTGGGAGCGTCCTAGTGTGAGGATATCTTTCATCAGCATGTTGGGTTGTTGGAGAATGCGCTCTCGAAGTTTTGATGAGGGGCATCCTTGGATAAATTGTGCTCGGATTTCGTCCTCTTTGTCGGGCAGAGTGCAGGTGCTGGCTAGTTCCTTCAGCCTGGCGTAAAAGACATCGAAGGACTCATCTGTTGTTTGGCGGGCTTGACGTAATAGGAACCTTTCATAGCCAGGGTTGATGTATGGCTCAAAATGCGTGGTAATCGCACCTTTTAGTGTTTCGTATGTGCGTGGCCGCGCTTTCTGTGACTGACTTGAACACTTTGTGGATATCTGCTCCACCAATGTGGAGAAGAAAAGGTCCGCGCCGTTCCGGTTGGACGTCTAGGGCTTCAAAATATGTCTCAAGGCGTTCCACCCAGACTTTCCACCTCGCAGATTGGGTGGGGGGTGCGCCTGTGATGGTGAAAGGTTCTAGTGGTGGTATGCTGGCCATTGTGAAAAGTGTCTGGTTGGAGTGAGAAAATGAGTGTGGTCCCGAGGATGCAGGACACATTTAGAGTACTTGTGTCTTTGATTGGAGGGCAGAGGGACTCCTGCAAGGATAGGGCTTTAACTTCGTGTGCCTCCCTTGTGGGTCAGGTTATTTGCTGTTTGTGGGAATGAGGAAAAGGCAAAAGAGAGAAAGAGTTTGCTTACTAGGTGTCTTTTTAGGGTTTCCTTTGTCCGTTTTGCTTGCCTTTCTTTTTTTTTTCTTTTCAGGTTCACGGTACTGGAGCTGGCGTGTGTAGGACTTGCCCTGCAGTCCGTGTGTTGCTGTGAGCCAGTCCTGCTTTTGTTTTTTTTCCTTTTCACAAACGTTGTATGCCGCCCAGGGCAGCCCAGCGGGGTGAATGCCTCCGATCGGGGAAACTCCGGGAGGGGTGGGGCACTTCCTCGTTGCACAACCGCGCTTGCGCTGAGTAGCGCGTGGTTCTGCAGGGAGGGGCGGGCTCCAGGAGCGCGTCCGCATGCCGGCTGCTCCTCACTTCGGAGCTGCGACTCCAGATGGGGCTGGCAGCAAAACTCGGTGCTGACGTCTAGCCCGTGCACCACCTTTCAGAGGCGCCTGCTAAGTGGAGCCTGCCGCAATCTGGGACAGAAGGTCGGGCATCCACCTGCAGGAAGGCAAACTCGCGGAGTATGTGTTTTTCCGCCGTGTGTCGGGGCCCCGGGCTGGTGCACTGCGGTCGCGGGTGGAGTCACTACCGATGATGACTCGGAGCCACTACAGTTATGGTCGACACCTTTATTTCTCACTCTCGTTCATACCATACCCTTTGCTCCTTTCTCACCTCTATTTTATAGCCTGCCCCTTCTAGTCACGGTGCAATCCATCTCGCACCGACAGCAGGGGTAACTTTATGCCCACCACTTCCGCCTCCGCGTAGTGGTGCAGTCCAGTTCCTGTGACGACACTACACTATCCTTTCACGTGCCTCCGGGAGGAATATGAGACCACACCCCTTTCTCCTCGGGCATGAAGACGACAGTCGTTCCTTCATATCAGAAGACCAACGTTAGGAAATCCAACATGGGCCGATTCACAAAGCAGTTTGCGCATGCAGGTTCAACTTAACCGTCTAAATCGCTTATGTTAAGCGTCCAAATCATATTTTTCTCAAAACTGTAATTTGCTCACTTAAAGAGATTGCACAACATCTGCTATCATCACGTGCACAAATAAATCCACTTCTGGGGGGGGTTGGGAGGGAGTTCGGGGGAGTTCAGGACAGGCTCCAGACATGTTGTAACCTTATCTTACTGTGAGAGGAGCATCACTGAACTCCAGGCCGCTCTGCTCTACGTGGGACCACAGGTCACCCAGGTCGAGTAACGGGATGTGAGAGCCCCTGAACAGGGATCTCAGCTGTCTCAGCCTATATTCATAAATTATAGAGTCAGCTGACCCGGACCCCAGCTGCTGTAGTCCGCACCACCTGGGCATGATAATGATTCGACAAGTTTTAGGAGGCGAGAGGCTGTGAGTGAGGCCCACATAGTGCTGAGGTCACAACCAGGGCTGAGCAGCTGTATTCAAAAAGTCACAGCTCACATCTTCATTTATAAATGAATACGTTTTTTACTTAGCTCCATCAAGTCACACTAATCATTATAAAGCATTTGAGTGTGAGTCCCAGCCCGGCCGCACTGACATGGTGCACACGGCGGCCACTATATAAATACTGCGAGCCTTCACTACAAGTTGCAAAATAAATCACAAAAGTCTACCCTGGCCTTCTGCCACCCCTTAAAAAAAAGAGTTGGTACGCTAAAACACTCTTGAATGAAAACTACACGAGTACTACACATGGTGAGCTCAGCTCTGTGGAGACATGACTAGTGTGTCTGTCACTGCGATTGGGCAGGCAGGCAGCGAGGACTCAGATGTGCACTTCTGGCTCTCATAATTCACACCGCACGCTGTAGGTAAACAAAACTAAGCTGCAAAGTTCAGCAAAGTCAGTAAGTAGTCGGGACAGACTTTCTGCTGCATTTGCTTCGAATAGAAGCAGGCGATGAGCGAAGCCAGAGTCGCAACAACATGTGGGTGAGAACCAGGAGTACATGTAGGTGAGAAAGAGGGTGTGGGTGAGAGAGAAGGGCCTTTGTGGGTCAGAAAAAATGAGTAAGGAAGGCCCAAGAGCATATATGGATCACAAGGCAGGGCATCAAAGTATCTCAGAAAGAAGCTGAGAGAGCGTAGCTTATATAATCAATATTAACATGAAATGATTATGAACTAATGTATAATAATACTGCATAGAAAATGCATTAATGTATTTTGCTAAACGCGTGCTTGAAAATGTGCCCACGGGGAGTGGCCGCTACCATATACAATGACTAATGAAACTGATTGATACTGTTGAAATATTATGATAGAATATAAGTTTGCACTAATAGTAAAAGGATATGTACTAGAATGTTGCTAATAAATCATTAGGCCTTAGTTAGCATGAGTCGAGGCCTAGCTGCCTGACTCTCATATTAAGTGTGTTTTTCTGACGTGCAGTGTGCTGACTTGCTGAGGGACATGAACTCTTGTTTTTTCCATAAGCTAGAAGCTGAATGTAACTGTAGTAGATCCGTTCTCATGAAATTTGACTTGCTTGTAAAAACATTTTAGCTGAATGCAACACTGTAGATCATCCGAAGGTACAAGGTCGCCTAAACCGGTACAGACAATGGAGCCACTGACTGAAGATGTGCAAAGGACCACGAGAGGATGAAATCATACCGGACATTCCACCCGCTAAAGACTTCAATCATAAGGACCAATAAAATACGTGAGAACTGTTATGGGGTGACAAATTTGATGAGCTAATTGGATGTTAATTGGTTAAAGATAGTGGGGTGCAACCCTTTGTCCAACCAGATTTTAGGGGAATGTACAACGAAAATGGGATAAAAAAACACTTGACACCAGGAAGTAAATTAGAACTAGGGAGTAGGAGGCTAAGAGAGGGGGAGATGCTGATGCGATTTGCTATGACCCAGACACTTTGTCACTCTGCATAGAGACTTTGCTGTTTGGTTCTTAAAACCATTCTTGCCTTATATTGCCCGATTACACTTTACCTCCTTATGAGGGAAGTGCCCCCTTTACCCGACTTGCTGAGTTCCTGGCTGATGGCAAATCAACTGAGGTCCTGAGGACGAAGGCTGAACCTGAGTGCTGACCTAACACGGAGGGTAACTATATGACAATGAAATTGTGATTGTCTATTTGCTTTTCCTTTCTAGGTACCAACTGCTTCTCTTTTGACAGAGACCATAGTTAGATGTTTTCCAAATTGGTGTTACTAAATTGTTTTGCATGAAGCCCAACATGCCAATGCTAATTCGAGGTTAGGTGAGGGGTTCACTAAACTGACACAAATAGACAAATGACTGAATCTATGCTTTGTTGAATAATGCGCTAATGTACTCTGCTAAGGATAACCTATGTTGACGCCGTGTTATGTTCTAATATTCGTGATTCTTGCTTTGATGAAATCTTATCACAGTTGCCATATTGTGACTATGCTAATGAGCTTTTTGGTTTTGAGATTAATAAACTTGCTAGTAGAATTGTAATCAATAGGGAATACATATCACAAATTCATACTAAACTGGTGTGGTTATTCATGACTGCAAGGTTATGGTGGTTTCAGAGTTTTATTAATGTCTTTGACTAAAGTGAATTGTTTTATTCTGGTGAATATTGATGACTTGATTGACATATTGATTGACATGTTGATTAGCTATCTCATTCTAAGGTGTCTTCAATCAGGGTCGAAAGATTCATTGGTCTAAAACGAGTCCCAAAGTGAGTAAATTAGTCATAAAGGGACACGTTAACAGTTCTGGTAGCAGAGCGACGGTTTAGGCCCTTTGGGGCCCTAGGACGGAGGACTATTGTTTTAAATTGTTTTTCGAGATAATGCAAATTGGAGGTATGATGTGTTTCTAAATTCCCCATGATTTTCCCAGAATCTCTGAGCCTGCCTAAGTGAGTTGGGAATGTTCTCGGCGTTTTAGTATGTGTGGTATAGAATTTGCGCTTGCTCAGCTTATGCATATTGCAGGTGATTTGTGAAGTTTGTGTGTTTAGGTCAGGTAATGTTGTTTTAGTAGGAGTGGGTGTACTCCGCAGTATGAGAGTAGGGAAGTCGGCGTACTTCATATGAATGTGGCACTTTGTGCTAAAAAACTATCCACGCGGTTGTTGGTGATGTACGGACCCGTCGTGGTCTAAGACTCCGGAGTATATTGACAAGTATAGGAGACACTTGGGTTTATGTTGTAATTTGTGCGGTTTAATAGGTCGATTGGGCGTGGTTGACAAGTCAAGTTTGAGTCAAATTGTGTGAATGAAACCTTCGATGGAGATTTGGCACGTTCTAAAGTGCACTAGAACAAACCATTGACAAGTCGAGAGTAGAATTTGCGGGTCGAATTCTGCTTGTGAGTGCAGGAGCTGAGAAGGAGAAAGTAGCGGCCGAGGCTTCAAGTGAAATCTCTGTAAAGTTCTGAAGCGAATGTGTTACCCTTCCTGTAGTAAACCGCCAAATTTGGGTTTTTGTGGTTAAAGGTGCTCGCAATATTTTGCATTAGTTTTGTGTGAGGAGGACAAGCTGCAAGACTTTGTCAGCTGCAGTGTGTGTGAGTGTGACGTCAGTAGTGCCGCGCTGGGATAGGTCAGTTGCCGAGAGGAGTCGCGCGCGGATTGGCAGCCGTCCGTGAGAGGCAATAGGTTGAGAAAGGTGGGTGAAGAGTGTTCTGGGAATTAAAGTCACTTCCTGATTAGATTATAAACAAATAAAAGATGCAAAAATGAAGTTTTTCAAGGCTCTAAAGAGCGCTCTGAAAGGAGATGCGTATATTATGGCGAGTGAAGGGGTGCCTACACCGCCTGAGGGTACTCCAGCTTATATTGTAATGGAGGAAAAGGGAGTCGCGCAATGTCTTTGGATGAAGCAGTGGCGCAAATTAACAGAGAAGGAGGGATGTTTAGCCTTTCCGGAGCATGGAACGTTTAATACAAGAATTTTAGAGAACTTGAGGTGGATGTTAAGTGTGCAAAAACCACCCCCAAGGCCAGTCCAGTATGAGGCGTTAGCAGTCTGGGATTTAATGGCCATTCGACAAAGACAGCAGAAATTTGAAAGGAGAATGAAAAGGGCAGAGAAGACTTTAGCTGAGGCTAGATGGGACAATGAGAGCAGGATGTGGAGAAGAGGAATAGTTGACAGACTTAAACTGTTTCCGGCAATAACTCAAGATGATGAGACACAGGGGAAGAAAGCCACCTGTAAGACAGACAAGGGCTCTAGTAAGTCAAAAGAGACTCAGAGGTCTTGGGTAGATGAAGAGGATTCAGACGATGAAGAGTTTCTTAACCAGTTGTTACATGATCGCCCGCCACCATATGTCATAAATGATAACGTACCTTGCACTAGTATGAGTTCAGAAAACCTGGCACAGAGTAAGGGCATCTCAAGTACAGTGCAGACAAGTGATACAGTTTTGATACAGAATGGTGTCAGTGTACCCACTGCACCAGACACACAGATACAGTTGCAGCCACCACAGATTCAAAGGATTTATCCAGACGTCCCAGTACTAGAGACAAATACGAGTCTGATGGTGCCGCCTGATCCGATATATACTAAATCAAAATTAGTGCAGATTGAGCCAACTCCGCAATTGCTGCCCCAGCCGCAGCAACCGCTGATTCCGAGTTACAATGCAATCGCGGAACCACAGTCAGTAGCTACAGCACCTATGATGAATCAAGCTATGGGAGCTAATGCTCCACAGGGTTTGGGACTTGGACAGTCACCAGCCGCTATATCATTGCCAATCGCTGTCGGTCCACCAGTACCGCTGTATGCGCAGGGTAAGCCTGGCGTGTGTGATCAGGGAGTTATGACCCAAGAGGCAATGAGAGGAGGGTTCACAGGAACTCCCCAAATAATGACACCAAGAGAACAGGCAGCAGAAGGACTCAGGTCCTTGTTAGACCTCAGTCCGATTGGGGCTCCTTTGGAGACAATGAGCCAAGCAGGGTTAGGTGTGCTGTCCCCACAGGTACTGAGTACAAATACGTCACAAGCACCATTGATGCTGTCAGGAAACATTTCGTTGCATGGATTTTCCGCGCAACAGTTGAATGAGTGGTTAGGAAAGCTCAACGCTTTACAGACTGCTGTGGCGACCGCAGAGAGGTCAGAGAGGGACGAATACTTACATTTTGTGAGTCTGGACGTAGAAGCTGCGGAACTAGTGGAAGGAACAATGGGGGTGAACAGATTAGAGTCATACACAGAAGCAGAACCGAGGTATCTGTGCCCCAAAATCACTAAAGAAGTGAGCAAGGTGCATCAGAGGTTGGCAAACTTTCGGATAAATACAATATAGACATTGAGAATACTAAACATTTGAAAAGAAGCTACAGATTAGACTTCGATTCTAAAGATTTTGATCACATGAGATCTACTGGAATGAAAGTGCATCTTAAAGAGATACTGCAAAGCGCGCAAATCTGGGGAGCCCTAGAGAAGTGGGAAGGCAGATGGGCTAAGAAAAGAGATAAAGAGAAAGGCGACGGTCCGGAGCCAAAGCAGGCTAAAGCCGCACCGGACACGGGGACAACAAAATTGTTACCAATGAGGGAAACCCGGTGGAGGGTTTCTAGTCCATGTACCGTGGTCTAGAGGAGACATCCTGTGATTCACAAATGATTATCCCAGGTTGAGGGAGAAGCCGATAAAATGGTACCAGCAGACAGATAGGTTTGTGAAGCTTGCGAAATGTCTCTGGGAGGACTTGAATACCCTGTTTGAAATTATAGTTCCACCTGACTTATGGCTTTAGTGCAAGAGAGGTGTGGACTGGCCGACAGAGGAGCCGGCAAGGGATAAGGTGACTGGAGCACCATCTGAGGAGGTGATGAAGTATTATCATAAAGTGATTGAGTTTTTGAAGCAGAAAGTGTCGCCAAAAGTGACTGATTGGCAAGAAATCGATCGAACATCACAGGAAGCCAAAGAGTCGATTCATGCTTACTATGAGAGACTGTTGAAAGCATTCAAACACTACAGTGGCACTGAGGTCATTGAGCCGAAAGACATAAATCATCTTGTGTTCAGGTTTTGTGAAGGGTTGAGACCAGAGATTAGCCAGATAATTAAGAATCATTTGATCTGTTGGCAAGCAAAGCCGATTGATGAGGTGTTGCAGTATGCGAAATACTGTAGTGACGAGATTCAGTTGAAGCAGAGGAAGTTGAAAGAGAAAGTGATGGTGATGCAAATTAAGGCAGCGCAAGCAGGGATGCAGGGAAATGGAGTACAACAGGTAATACAGCAGCAACCACAGGGGAATGGCATGTTTCAGGTACAACCGAGAGGCCGAGGTCGAGGTTTTGGGAACCGCGGTCCAGACTTGAATACTGTTGTGGTTCAAAATGATGTGCAGGGGATGAAAAAGGTGTCACCATGTCACCCGTGCGGGGGGTGGGACATTGGAAGCAGGAATATCCAATGGTGTTGCAGGATGGTGTTGTTCAACAAAGCAATGATGTTGGTACATTCTAAAATGTGAGGGGTCCAAAGATGAGGGGCCAAAATCAGAACTTCCAGAATAACATGGTTCAGATGCAGGGATTACAGCCCATGCAGCAAATGCAAATGCTGCGTGTTCAACCAGCACAAATGCAGCAGGTGCAACAGCAGATTCCCATGGTACCTAGACAGCAAATGCAATTACCATTAGCTCCAATGGGACAGCAACAGGTGATGCTTCTTCAACAGGTCACAGGCCAAACAATGATTCAAAATAACACAGTACAGCAGTTCCCATTGCGTGGTGAGGATGGAATAAACGACGAATGGACGGATGATTGTTCAGACAGTGAGGAGTGCAGGCTTGCAGCGTCCCTAGAGGTAGATCAGAGGGGTCCCTTTGTAGAGGGAAAGGTGATGGGTCACAAGGTTTCATTCCTAGTTGATACAGGAGATACACGCTCTACAGTCAGAAGTGCAGAGGTTCCAAAATTACCACTTTCAGGGCATACAATAAGGGTGGTAGGTGTAGCAAATCAGTTCCTGACAAATCCAATTACAGATCCGGTCCAAGTTGAGATTGGCAACTTCCAGGGATTACACAAGTTTGTAGTCTGTGATTCTAGTCCCGCATCCCTACTGGGAAGAGACTTACTGTGCAAAACAAGGTGTTCGATTACCTGTTCCAATGAAGGGATCGAGGTGCAGACAAACAGTGATGATGAAGGGGATGAGGGTCCGTTTATAGATCTAGAGACGGAGACCGCAAATGAAGAATATCCTTTGATAACCTTATTCCCGGTGCTTACAGTGACTGACTTACCACCTGAGCTGCAGGGAACAGTGACAGAAAAAGTGTGGGACCTGACAGGAAAAGAAGTGGAACTTATAAAGGGAGTAGAACCGGTCAAAGTACAGGTAAAGCCGAATGCAGTGTTTCTTCAGGTACTGCAGTACCACATGGCCCAAGATGTCCTCATCCAGGTAGCACAAATAATTGCTGACTTTGTGAAACAAGGGGTTCTGAAAGAAGTGCTGAGTAGCCCGTGTAATTCACCAATAATGGGTTTGAAAAAGCCTTGTGTGAAGGTTCGAATTGTGCAGGACTTAAGGAAAATAAACGAGATTGTGGTGAAGTGTTGCCCCATAGTGTCAAATCCAGCAGTAATCATGTTTCAGGTTCCATGTGATGCAGAGTGTTCACAGTTGTGGACCTGTCTCAAGCATTCTTTTCGGTGCCTCTTCATGAGGACAGCCAATTTCTCTTCAGTTTCAAATTCCTGGATAAGGTTTACAGTTGGTGCAGAATTCCTCAAGGGTTTTCTGAGTCACCTTCCATCTTCAATCAGATACTGAAGAAGGATTTGGAGTCATTAGAACTGCCTTTCAGTTCGACTCTAGTACAGTACATTGATGATTTGTTAATTGCGTCCAGAACAAAAGATGACTGCAGGTATGACACGATTGCCTTACTGAACCATCTGGGAAAGAATGGACATAAAGGGGGTCATTCTGACCCCGGCCGGCGGCGGAAGCCGCCGGCCTGGCTGGGACCGCCAGAATACCGCCAGAATACCGCTGCGCGGTCAAAAGACCGCCGCGGATATTCTGGCTTTCCCGCTGGGCTGGCGGGCGACCGCCAGAAGGCCGCCCGCCAGCCCAGCGGGAAACCCCTTCCCACGAGGAAGCCGGCTCCGAATGGAGCCGGCGGAGTGGGAAGGGTGCGATGGGTGCAGTTGCACCCGTCGCGATTTTCAGTGTCTGCAAGGCAGACACTGAAAATCTTAGTGGGGCCCTGTTACGGGGGCCCCTGCAGTGCCCATGCCAGGGGCCCCACGACACCCCTTACCGCCATCCTGTTCCTGGCGGTGACAACATGGGGGTCGGAATCCCCATGGCAGCGCAGCAAGCTGCGCCGCCATGGAGGATTCCCCAGGGCAGCGGAAAACCGGCGGTACACCGCCGGTTTTCCGTTTCTGACCGCGACTGTACCTCCGCGGTCAGAATGCCCATGGGAGCACCGCCAGCCTGTTGGCGGTGCTCCCGCGGTCGTTGGCCCTGGCGGTTTTTACCGCCAGGGTCAGAATGACCCCCAAGTGTCCCCAAAGAAGCTGCAGTATTGTCAGAGAGAGGTGAAGTACTTAGGTCACCTGATTGAGAAAGGGTCGAGAAAAATATCCAAAGAAAGAGTGACAGCCATACTGCAGATGAATCCCCCGACAACAAAGAGAGATGTCAGAGGGAGTCATTCCGAGATTGGCGGGCGGCGGGCGCCGCCCGCCAAGCGGAAACCGCCAATTGGCCGCTCCGCGGTCAAAAGACCACGGAGGCCATTCTGGCTTTCCCGCTGGGCGGGCGGGCGCCCACCAAGGGACCGCCCGCCGGCCCAGCGGAAAAGGCCCTGCAACCCAGAAGCCGGCGGTGTTGCAGGGGTGCGACGGGTGCAGTTGCTAAGCAGACAGTTAAAATCATGCTGGGGCCCTGTTAGGGGGCCCCTGCACTGCCCATGCCAGTGGCATGGGCAGTGCAGGGGCCCCACGACACCCGTTCCCGCCATCCTGTTCCTGGCGGTAAAAACCGCCAGAAACAGGGTGGCGGGAAGGGGGTCGGAATCTCCATGGCGGTGCTGCTTGCAGCGCCGCCATGGAGATTCAGCCCAGACAGGGGAAATCCGGCGGGAAACCGCCGGATCCCCTTTTCTGACCGCGGCTTTACCGCCGCGATCAGAATGGGCAGGGAAGCACCGCCAGCCTGTTGGCGGTGCTTCCGTGGTCATCCACCCTGGCGGTCGATGACCGCCAGGGTTGGAATGACACCCAGAATGTTTTGGGGAATGGTGGGCTACTGTCGTCAGTGGATTCCCAACTTCTCGATTATCTCTAAACCGTTGGTGAAACTAACAGGCAAGGAAGTTCAGGATGACCCGGGTAACATAACCATGTCCGAGAAAGAAATGAAGGCATTCATGGAATTGAGGGAAAGCATGTGCAGGGCACCAGCTTTAGGTATGCCTGATTACACGAAGCCTTTTCTACTGTTTTGCCATGAACGTGATGCTTGTTCTTTGTCTGTCTTAACACAGGTCCATGGAGGTGCAAACCGCCCAGTAGCATATTTTTCAGCAACTTTGGGCCCAGATGCAGCAGCCTTACCAGGTTGTTTGCGTGCAGTTGCAGCAGTTGGTCAAAGCCTCATACAGTGTGAAGGCATAGTGATGGTAGTGATGGGACATCCCTTAACAGTAATGGTTCCTCATTCAGTCGAAATTCTGCTAACCCGAACCAAAACATAGCATATGACAAATGCTAGGTTAACTAGATACGAGACCGTTATATTGAGGTCTCCGAATGTTTCTCTCAAGAGATGTACTGTATTGAACCCGGCAACTTTACTTCCTATTGAAAATGCAGACATTAATGATGCTGAGGAAGTGGAACATGATTGGCTTGAGGTAACAGAACTATGCACCAAACCAAGACCTGACATTAAAGAAACCCAATTGGAAGAAAATGATTACATTATGTTTGTAGATGGTTCATGCTTGAGAGACTCAATAGGAGTACTGAGAGCTGGATACGCCGTGTGTACAATCACCGGTATTTTAGAAGCTTCCTGGCTCGAGAGAGTGTTCTCTGCTCAAGTGGCTGAATTAATTGCCCTTACTAAGGCATGCCACGCAGCTGAAAACCTGAAAGTCACTATCTATACTGACAGCAGATACGGATTCGGAATTGTACATGATTTTGGCCAATTATGGTCACAAAGGGGTTTCATGACCTCTTCTGGTTCACCAGTGAAAAATGGTGAAAAGATTAAGGATTTGTTGCATGCGATTCAGCTACCTCTTGAAATTGCCGTGGTGAAATGCAATGCTCATGTTAAGTCACAAGACTTTGGGGGTCATTTCGACCCCGGGCGGGAGCACCGCCAACAGGCTAGCGGTGCTCCGCAGGGCATTCTGACCGCGGCGGTATGGCCGCGGTCAGAACAGGAAAACCGGTGGTGTCCCACCGGTTTTCCGCTGCCCTGAGGAATCCCCCATGGCGGCGCAGCTTGCTGCGCCGCCGTGGGGGATTCCGACCCCCTCACCGCCATCCTGTTCCTGGCGGTTCCGACCGCCAGGAACAGGATGGCGGTGAGGGGTGTCGTGGAGCCCCTGGGCACTGCAGGGGCCCCCGTAAGAGGGCCCCACTTTGAATTTCAGTGTCTCCTTAGCAGACACTGAAATTCGCGACGGGTGCTACTGCACCCATCGCACCCTTCCCACTCCGCCGGCTCCATTCGGAGCCGGCTTCCTCGTGGGAAGGGGTTTCTCGCTGGGCTGGCGGGCGGCCTTCTGGCGGTCGCCCGCCAGCCCAGCGGGAAAGCCAGAATGGCCTCCGCGGTCTTTCGACCGCGGAGCGGCCATATGGCGGTTCCCGCCAGGCGGGCGGCGACTGCCGCCCGCCGGCCTCAGAATGAGGCCCCTAGTGTCAATGGGAAACGGCTATGCAGATCAATTTGCAAGGTTTTGCGCATTGAACTGTATATCGTTTCGAGATCAGTGGGAATTGTTACCTGAAACTGAAAATGAAACATGTTTAGGCTTTGCCTTAAGAGTGGTTGACACATTAGACAAGCTAAAATCACTGCAGGGACGTGCTAGCAAGGAGGAGAAACGCTCCTGGCAGAGAATGCAATGTGTACAGAGGTCTGATGACTTATGGGTCTCAGAGGAGGGGAAAATGGTTTTGACAAACAGTCTTTTGTCACAGTTTGCAAGGTTGTACCATGGACAGGCACATGTTGGAAGAGACGCAATGATCAGGTTGTTCAAAATCGATTGGTTCAATCCAAAATTCAGACAAGCTGCAGAGGTTATCTGTCACAGGTGCATCATCTGTCAGCAGATGAATGCAGGAAAAGGGACTGTGGTAAATATGAGCCACATTGGGAGAGCTGGCGGTCCATTTAGCAGGATGCAGATGGATTTTGTTGAAATGCCTGTGTGTGGAGGCTTGAGGTACGTGTTGGTGATTGTGTGTGTTTTCAGTCACTGGATTGAAGCTTACCCTACACGTAGGAATCAAATCAAATCAAATCATTAACATTTATAAAGCGCACTACTCACCCGTTCGGGTCTCAAGGCGCTAGGGGAAAGGGGGGGTTACTGCTGCTCGAAAAGCCAGGTTTTTAGGAGTCTCCGGAATGCGGAGTGGTCCTGGGTGGTCCTGAGGCTGGTGGGGAGGGAGTTCCAGGTCTTGGCTGCCAGGAAGGAGAAAGACCTCCCACCCGCCATGGAGCGGTGGATGCGAGGGACGGCAGCGAGCGCGAGGCCAGAGGAACGGAGGAGGCGGGTGGGGACGTAGAAGCTGAGGCGTCGGTTGAGGTATTCCGGTCCCTTGTTGTGGAGGGCTTTGTGTGCGTGGGTGAGAAGTCGAAAGGTGATCCTTTTGCTGACTGGGAGCTAATGCAGGTGTTTCAGGTGTGCGGAGATGTGGCTGTTGCGGGGTACGTCGAGGATGAGGCGGGCCGAGGCGTTTTGAATGCGTTGCAGGCGATTTTGGAGTTTGGTGGTGGTCCCAGCGTAGAGGGTGTTGCCGTAGTCCAGGCGGCTCGTGACGAGGCCATGGGTCACGGTTTTTCTAGTGTCGGCGGGGATCCAGCGGAAGATCTTGCGGAGCATGCGGAGGGTGAGGAAGCAGGCGGAGGACACGGCGTTGACTTGCTTGGTCATGGTGAGAAGGGGGTCCAAGATGAAGCCGAGGTTGCGGGCGTGGTCTGTGGGGGTCGGTGCGGTGCCGAGGGCCGTGGGCCACCAGGAGTCGTCCCAGGCGGACGGGGTGTTGCTGAGGATGAGGACTTCCGTTTTGTCAGAGTTCAGCTTTAGGCGGCTGAGCCTCATCCAATCTGCAACGTCCTTCATACCCTCTTGTAGGTTGGTCTTGGCGCCGGGGGGGGTCCTGGGTGAGGGAGAGTATAAGTTGGGTGTCGTCGGCGTAGGAGGTGATGATGATGTCGTGCTTGCGTACGATGTCGGCGAGGGGGCTCATGTAGACATTGAAAAGTGTCGGGCTGAGCGATGAGCCTTGAGGTACGACGCAGATGATCTCGGTGGGGTCTGAGCGAAACGGTGGGAGGTAAACTCTTTGGGAACGGTTTGAGAGGAAGGAGGCGATCCAGTCCAAGGCCTGGCCTTGGATCCCGGTGGAGCGGAGGCGGGTGATTAGGGTGCAGTGACGGTCGGTGTCGAAGGCCGCCGAGAGGTCGAGGAGGATGAGGGCGACTGTTTCACCATTGTCCATCAGGGTTCTGATGTCGTCTGTGACTGAGATTAGGGCGGTTTCCGTGCTGTGGTTATGACAGTCTCACAGTAGCAAAGCTGCTGTTTAGGGAGTTAATACCACGTTTCGGATTCCCAATCTCTTTAGAATCAGATAGGGGCAGACACTTCGACAATGAGGTGATTAAGCTCTTATGTGCCGCATTAAACATTGAACAGAAGCTGCATTGTAGCTATCGCCCTGAAGCATCAGGACTAGTGGAACAGATGAATGGTACCTTGAAGTCGAGAATGGCAAAAATGTGCGCAGCTACCAATTTGAAGTGGCCCGATGCATTGCCCTTAGTGCTGATGTCAATGAGAAACACACCTGACAAGAAGACAGGACTATCCCCCCATGAAATTCTAATGGGCCGAGCTATGAGATTGCCTGCAGTACCTGCAAATGCTCTTGTGAATATCACGGATGATATGGTGTTGGACTACTGCAAGGGTCTGGCTGATGTGGTCCGCTCTTTTTCTCACCAGGTGGAAGCTACTACATTGCCACCGATAAGTGATCCAGGTCATACCCTGAAAGCCGGTGACTGGGTTGTTGTCAAGAAACACGTGAGGAAGACGTGCTTGGAGCCGCGTTGGAAGGGGCCATATCAAGTAATACTGACAACAACTACTGCTGTGAAATGTGCAGGTGTTCCGAATTGGATACATGCCAGTCACACAAAGAAAGTGACGTGTCCGACTGATGAGGAACTTGAAGTGTCCAAAACAACAGCTGCAGAGAAGGAAGTCTCAGGGCCGGAGAGTATTCAAAGGGGAACTGAGACTGAAGGAGAGCCCGCTGAGGATGGCTTAGTCGCTCAAAGTGAGTTCCAGAGGGGTGACAGTGAGCCTATCTCAGCTGAGGTAACAGGGGAACCAACGCAAAGAGAGGTTCTCCCAGAAGCAGACAGATACAGGTTTGAAGTTGAACCCGTAACAGACCCTGAAGGCGAGGGGGAAGAAGCAGAGGGAGGTCAAAGTGAACTGCCTCCTCCTGAGCCGATGGCAGATCCATCAAGAGAAAACACCATAGCACAAGAGGAGGGCGCTGTTCAATGTTCTGAAAGGCCAAGCAGGAAGAAAATGCATAAAGGTGAAAACTGGCCGAAGCAACAAGCTGCAGGAGAGAAAGTGGTCCCTTGTGATACAATAGAGGAAGAAGTTGACACAACCAGAAAAGAGGATCTCAGTGAAGGAGAGTTACAAAGTGAACGCAAACTAAAAAGAAAGAGAGTCGCAAATAGAAGGTACGCAGGTCCTGAATGGGCATATGCAACAACAGCTGAATGGCAACAAGAATTCTTGGCGTTCTGTTTTGATTGAGAGGTTCCAGGTCAATACTACGGCACCTGAATTCAATCTGAGAAAGAGACTGTGTTAAAATTGAAATTGAAAACGAAAGCTGAAAAGCTGAGAAAAGAGACTAATAAATTACTGGATGTGACATTGATAACCTGAATTTACTCTGAAAACCGATTATGACAAGCTGATAGGCTGATTTGACAAAGGGGTCCTGGAGTGAGTGAAACGCTGTAAATACTCGCAGAGAGAAAGAAAGACTTTTGCTTTGGAGAAAAAAAAAGAGTTTTTTTATATCGTCCTCAAGTTGATTGTTTGCTTTGTATTATTCTGCTATCTGATTCTTTACAGATCATGGCTTACACTAGAGGTAATAGCAAGAACGGTAGGATGTGTGGTTGGTTAAGTGCTATATTAGGTATTGTGTGTGCAATAATAATTATAGGTGTGATTGTGGGAATGCCATGGATGGATAAGAAAGTGACTAACAATGCTTCAAATTCTGAAACTGCTACACTAACACCGTGGGAAAAGTTTGAGCAGGATGCAAAATACTTGCATGAGGGAACTAATCCAAAAGGGGAACTCTCTACTAATGTCTTCTATTGCTTGCTGAATGAGTATGTTGACGCAATGGATGCAAAGAATTGTTACGTGTGCACAAAGATTCCTTCATCAGTACAAGAAGGGGTTACTTATCATAGTCTGCCTTTAACTTATGGGATGAGCTGTAGTTTGCTGTTAACAAGATTCTATGACCAAGAACATGTGCAATACTTCTACTCTAACTTAGATGTAGTGTTTTCCTTTGTGCCTGTGATTGAGTTTCTAAACAAATTAGCTAAAGAACATAGCATAAAATTAGTTAGGGGTTTCTTTGAGCTGACACTGACATTTGGAACAGCTTATGCGCACCGCAATAATCTAACCTGCTTACTAACACCTATAGAGAAGAGCTTCTTAGATCACACTGATGATAGACGAAAGGCATTAAAGGAAAGGCTAGAAAAAGGATTAGAAAAACGCACGCTTGCAAATGATTATGCTTACACCGCAATAAAAATACAGGGCAAATTAGCTATAGATTCATTACATGTAGGTAGGCTTTGTATATATAGGCCGAAATCTGAGCATGACACTTTATTTGTGGGAACAAGTGAATGCAGGCATGTGTTTTTGTTTCAGAGTAAATGGACATTCACTTTAAATGGACAGGATCCAGCGATCCCTGGGATCTATTATATATGTGGGCTTAATGCTTATTACCGTCTTCCTAAAGGATGGTATGGGACATGTTATTTGGGAATAGTTTTCCCAAAGATTTACCAGATTGATGACTTAAAGCAAATTCCTAAAATGTCTGAATTACAACATCCTAGACAAAAGAGAGAGTCAGCGGCTGCTGTCGTTGGTGACATATTTGGAGCCATAATTCCTTCAGTAGGAGTTATCTTAAACTCCATAAAGATTCGAAAGTTGTCTACTATTGTGGATAACATGCTGACAAACTTCACAGGGGCAATACTCCTGATGGATACTGAACTTGCTGCGGAAAGAGCTATGACTCTTCAAAACCGGCTTGCTTTAGACATTCTTTTAGCAAAGAGTGGCGGAGTCTGCACAATGCTTAATGAGCGCCATTGCTGTGCGTTCATACCAGATAACAGCAGAAAGATTAGAGGTATGCTTACTAACCTAACAAGAGATAGTGCAGATTTGAAGGAACCTGGAGTTTGGGAGAAAGTTGGGAGAGGAATTACTAGAGTAGGGAATTGGTTTAGTAATATTTGGAACGGGGTACTTGCAAACATATTAGGGGGTCTATTAATTGTCCTGATTTGTTTATTGGGATTATGGGGTTCATGCAAAATTAATTAAAGAATTAAAAGAAATCTAACAAAACGATGCAAAAGAAATGAAGAAAACGAAAGGGAGAACATTTTCAATGAAATTTGGGAAAGCTCACATAAAGGGCAAGATGTTGAAATGCGCATCATGCAGAAAGTGAAAGGCTGAAAGGGAAAGGTTTGTGTGATGACAAGTGTCATCAGAGGAGGGACTGAGAGAGCGTAGCTTATATAATCAATATTAAAATGAAATGATTATAAACTAATGTATAATAATACTGCATAGAAAATGCATTAATGTATTTTGCTAAACGCATGCTTGAAAATGTGCCAACGGGCAGTGGCTGCCACCATATACAATGACTAATGAAACTGATTAATAATGTTGAAATATTATGATAGAATATAAGTTTGCACTAATACTAAAAGGATATGTACTAGAATTTTGCTAATAAATCATTGGCCTTAGTTAGCATAAGTCGAGGCCTAGCTGCCTGATTCTCATATTAAATGTGTTTTTCTAACGTGCAGTGTGCTGACTTGCTGAAGGAAATGAACTCTTGTTTTTTCCATAAGCTAGAAGATGAATGTAACTGTAGTAGATCCGTTCTCATTAAATTCGACTTGCTTGTAGAAACATTTTAACTGAATGCAACACTGTAGATCATCCGAAGGTACAAGGTCGCCTAAACCAGTACAGACAATGGAGCCACTGACTGAAGATGTGCAAAGGACCACGAGAGGATGAAATCATACCGGACATTCCGCCCGCTAAAGACGTCAATCATAAGGACCAATAAAATACGTGAGAACTGTTATAGGGTGACAAATTCGATGAGCTAATTTGATGTTAATTGGTTAAAGATAGTGGGGTGCAACCCTTTGTCCAACCAGATTTTAGGGGAAGGTACAAAGAAAATGGGATAAAAACCCCTTGACACCAGGAAGTAAATTAGAACTAGGGAGTAGGAGACTAGGAGAGGGGGAGATGCTGATGCGATTTGCTATGACCCAGACACTTTGTCATTCAGCATAGAGACTTTGCTGTTTGGTTCTTAAAACCATTCTCGACTTATATTTTCCGATTACACTTTACCTCCTTATGAGGGAAGTGCCCCCTTTACCTGACTTGCTGAGTTCCTGACTGATGGCGAATCAACTGAGGTCCTGAGGACGAAGACTGAACCTGAGTGCTGACCTAACACGGAGGGTAACTATATGACAATGAAATTGTTATTGTCTATTTGCTTTTCCTTTCTAGGTACCAACTGCTTCTCTTTTGACAGAGACCATAGTTAGATGTTTTCCAAATTGGTGTTACTAAATTGTTTTGCATGAAGCCCAACATGCCAATGCTAATTCGAGGTTAGGTGAGGGGTTCACTAAACTGACGCAAATAGACAAATTACTGAATCTATGCTTTGTTGAATAATGCGCTAATGTTACTCTGCTAAGGATAACCTATGTTGACGCCGTGTTATGTTCTAATATTCGTGATTCTTGCATTGATTAAATCTTATCACAGTTGCCATATTGTGACTATGCTAATGAGCTTTTTGGTTTTGAGATTGATAAACTTACTAGTAGAATTGTAATCAATAGGGAATAAATATCACAAATTCATACTAAACTGGTGTGGTTATTCTTGACTGCAAGGTTATGGTGGTATCAGAGTTTTATTAATGTCTTTGACTAAAGTTAATTGTTTTATTCTGGTGAATATTGACGACGTTATTGACATATTGATTGACATGTTGATTAGCTAACTCGTCCTAAGGTGTTTTCAATCAGGGTCAAAAGATTCATTAGCCTAAAACGAGTCCCAAAGTGAGTAAATTAGTCATAAAGGGACGCGTTAACAAAGCCATTGCAGCTAGGATAGAGGATCATTGTTTTGGCAGAGAAAGTAGAAACAAGGAAATGCAAATGTAATTAAACTGGGGTAAAGACGAGTATTATATTTAAAATAGTGATATAAAGATTGAGACAGGGGCCCATAAGGACAACATTTACAGGTGGGAATCTTGTAATGCATTGTGAGCTTCACTACTCTCCCTTTCTGCAAGCAGCTTCCTCCTGCATACAGCGGCATGCAGCACTCCAGGCATTGATGAGAAAAGAAGCCCAACGACCGTTAGAAAGAGGCCCAAGAGAACTGGAGATTACAAATGAACGTGGATAGAACTTGGAGGAGGATTTCCCAAGCAGTAGGGACCATATGTACCAACACATTTTCCCATAGACATAGAATGGGTAAATCCCTTTGATACATCTGGCCCCAGGTTCTGCTGGCGTTCATATGTTCAGGGTATGTATGGAGAGTGGGATAAAGCCAAGAAAAACAGTAAACACTGAAAGGCTTCAAATGTAAAACACTGGTTACATTTAATACTTGTTTCATGCTTATTATTTAAGGTCATCAATATGAAAATCAAGCACATGTTGGGTTTCGAGTCAATGTATGAATGTTTGATGTAGAGAAGAAGAGTATTTTACAGCCATTGCAAAGTGATTTAATTGCATTCTTTACTTGTGCGTCAACCAGTTAAACAGTTGTTACTCCATTCTAAGATGGCACTCCGCTTGATTCTCCTGGGGGAGGGGAGTGGGGCGGCCTTATCCTACATGCAAAAAAGCTCATGAAAAAAATGCTTATAGAAAAATAAAGTGGTGTTGCAGCCAGCCCCATAGAAATGTCCGAGGAAGGCTGTTTTATGTGCATAGTATCTATTCCTCATTATTTTCATTTGAAAAATAATTGGTTTTAAGTCAATTGTCACGGAAAACTATAAAATATCACACATTATACAAAATCAGGTAGCAATTAAACGTTTCAATTAAAAATCATAAGCAATGTTTATGTTAATTTCCTCTTTGCACAAATGGTAACATTATTGAGTTATGAGTACAATACATATATTGTTCTTGTTAATTTAACAGCAGTGAACACATTAGGCAGCTAGCACAGGTGCCCTCTTCATCTCCATGATAAGAGTTCCTGGTACAAAAGGGTTTAGGCAAATGTTCATCGAGATTTCCTCTCCTTCTCCCTCATCCAGTGGCTATTTACCAGGAATATGTGAGACATGTGTCTTTTTACTATTAAAAATACATGGATTGTCCCTTGTAGGAGACACAGTCCCCTCCAAATCTGGGTAATGCTACCAATTTACATCCACTGAGTGGAAATCAACTACTAGAGCATCAGTACATTTGCAAAGTAATGTTAGCAACCTTTGCAAAGTTCTTTGGAAACTTAACTTTATAGAGGATGCAAACTTGTTTTTCTTTCCCATGTTTGCTTGGAAGTCACGACTTGTGTGACAATTTCTGTTGCATATATCATTACTTAACACTGGGAAAATGTTCTGCATGAAGTATACTTGGCAAACCAGTGTTGATCTGGTAAATAGAAAGTCCTTCTGTTCTCATCCTTCTCTAGTAGCTTTTGATTAAGGCCAGGGGTATTTAAAACATGGCCTCTTTAATGCACACAGCCGTACACTCTGGTGTCCACAATTATGTGGCACAGACATTGACTTTTACAGAAGAATGTATTCATTTCTAAGTTCCGACACTCTTCTTTTACCAGCTGGCATCTCCTTCCTGGCCCCAAGCAGAAGTAACAAGGGTATCTCAGTCCCCGGCCCTCACCTCTGGAGTAGCCTCTCCCCACACACCTCTAACACTTCTCTCCTCATGACCTGCAGGGCAGAAGTCACCTGTTCTTACAATGCATTTATGTAAAATGTATGTTACTGAAGACATACAGGATTACACATGGGTAACATTGAATTATGGGGATGTTTTGAGAGCAAAACTCGAGTTATCTATGATATCACTCAGAACCCCACTGTAAAAAACGTCCCTGTAGTTTACTTTTTACCCATCTATAAGTTTATGTTATGAATGGCCCCCAAAATCATCGGCCCTGTTTTTAGCTGCCACATGGTGGTAGAGAGTCATGGGGGACCATAAATAACATGGCCTCCGTTATATATCCCTGTCCCAAATGATAAAAAAACTTCCTTGACATCATTGACCAAACCACACTGCCTCCCCCCACACACCCCCTCCTGCAGCTGCACTTTCTGCCTTGAGTGAAAGCAGACAAGCAGTGCTGTGCGGACAGGATCACAGTGAACCCTCTCAACTGGCCCTGAGGCCTTTATAACATCACAACAGTAGATAACCAGCTTTGTTAACAGCTGTTGCTAGGTCATAGCAGTGGGTTATGAGATCCAGAAACTGAAATAACAGATGGAGGCTCTCTACGAGAGGCATACATATCAATATATTAATGATGTAGAGATGCAATCAAAAGCTATAGGAAAATCAAATAAATACACCCAGCATCCACCATGTATGGTCCTCGCAGGGGCACTTAGGAGCAAGGGAACGCTGTGTAAATCGAATAAACATAATTTTAGCTGACCTTTCTGAGATGTTAATAAAAAAGCCCTTTTAAAAAGAAGTAAACATTTGTTCCACACAATATCTGTGTTCCGAATTCTCTATCTTCTCCTGGAGTAACCCTCATGTCTGACCTCAGTACACGTGGAGAGTCAAGTGTTCAAAGGGAGTAACTTAATTACATAAGTGAAGTGCAGTGGTACCCGGGGCGCAGAGACACCAGTGGAAAACCCTCATCCCACCACGGACCATGGTCAGTAGACACTGGCGGATAAAGGATCCGGGGACCAAGCCTCAGTGGTGACAGTACCAGTCCAGCTCTTGTGAAATGTTGAGTTCACCAGTTACCGATGGAGTTTACTGGATCAGAATGTAGCACATGGATTTTTTGGCCTATGTACTATGTGTAACCAGTGGCCACAACTAAGGAAATTCTGCCAATTAAATACAGCTCCCAAATGAAGCCATTAGACACCAACTACCAGTTCCAAAAAATGAACTAAAATATTATGATCTGTAATCGTCTCCATTTCTGTTCAGTTGATCTGAAAATCCACGTGCAAGTAACTTGATCCAGTAGAAAACATTTGTAACCGGTCTACTGGGATTTCTTTGGGAAACTACTCATCCCTTACAGGATATTCACTCATAATGAGAGAAGTTGAGCCGAGTGCCCCCAAAGGAAAATACCAGCCCTTTCACTTGGCATCATTCCCAAGATGCTCGTTGTTTTCTGGATGAAGTGGGGTCTCAGCCTAACAATGCCGACCCCACGGAGCCAAACTTCTAAATAGATCCAGTTCACTATGCTCAGGGCTTTGAGTGGGATAAAAAAACTTGGGGGTCTCTCAAAGAGGCGTGGTCGATGTAATTAAGGGCGTGGCTTAAAAACACATAAGCTAAAAATCTGTGCTTAGCATAGTGTGCCACGTGACTGGCATATTGCTGCTTCTTTCTGTCAATTTATCCAGATATGTAATATAAGTAACATTACACTACACCTACAACAAGCCAGGGCTATTGGCTTTGTCAGTGGTTGTTAGATGCATAAGATAAATGAGCAATGACAATGCCTTCTTTGTATACAATATTTTAAATGCTTCACTTCTGAAATGATGAGACTGTGAAAGAACTATAGCAAGCCTCTTTGAAGTTACATCAAAGGCAGCGAAGGGTGGTACTGCTGCGGAGGGTGAGGGTGAAAATGGAGAGCCCGATAGGGACCGTTTCAGAACCTGCTTTTTAAAACTGCTGGTGCTGAGCACTGGCAGCACCCAGCCCATTTAAAGCCCTGACTATGCTGTTCTGCTCTACTCCTTCCTCAGAAAGTTGTGGAGTTTTATGCTTTACCTTATTTGTGTGAGAATTATGACTTTTACAACAATTTATGTTGCAGAAGGTACATTTTTGAAGAAATTAATCTGCACAGTGTAGCCATTGTCCACAGAAAACTCTGCAAAAGTTAAAATTGCAGAAAAAAAAGACCTGCTCACTTTTCTATCATGGCTGGGTCTGATTAGAGTGAAAATTAGCTCACATTGTGCAGAGAACCTTTGCATGGGCAAAGGTAAACTGTAGCAAGCTGAGTATATGGTGCACTAAAAAGAAGTACACTGTGCAGAGAGTCCAGCGGATCCCTGATTCGTTTGCAGAGGCAAACGTAGATAGGACTAAAACTCTATTTTGTGGTAGCGTGGGTGAGCAGTTAGGCTCATCAGAGGGTAGTGATAAGCATTTGTTGTACTCACAGAGGCAATAAATGACACACACCCTCATAGAATAAATCAGAAATCAAATTTAGAATAATAATATTTATTTTCATATATGTTTCAAACCCAAGAACTTCGTAATCATGTAATGAATCAATCAATCAATCAATCAAAGAAATTTGTAGAGCGCGCTACTCACCCGTTAGGGTCTCAAGGCGCTGGGGGGGGGAGGGGAATCATGGTGGGAGTGGGGGGGGGGGCGGGCCAGGGAGGGTCACTGGTCGAAAAGCCAAGTCTTGAGGTTTTTTCTGAAGACCAGTAGGTCTTTGGTTTTGCGAAGGTCGGTGGGGAGGGAGTTCCAGGTTTTGGGGGCGAGGTAGGAGAAGGACCTGCCTCCTGTGGTGGTGTGCTGGATGCGGGGGACTGTGGCTAGGGCGAGGTCGGCTGATCGGAGGTTGCGTGTGGGAGTGTGGAAGTACACTCTTTCATTGAGGTAGGTTGGGCCGGTGTTGTGGAGGGATTTGTGTGCGTGGATGAGCATCTTGAATGTGATTCTCTTGCCTATGGGGAGCCAGTGTAGGGATTTGAGATGTGGTGAGATTCATTTGTGTCGGGGGAGGCCAAGGACGAGGCGCGCGGCTGTGTTCTGGATTCTTTAGAGTTTGTGTTTGAGTTTGAGTGTGGTGCCGGCGTAGAGGGCGTTGCCGTAGTCCAGTCTGCTGCTGATGAGTGCGTGTGTGACTGTCTTTCTGGTCTCTGGGGGGAACCATTTTAAGGATTTTTTTAGGGTGCGGAATGTGTGGAAGCAGGAGGAGGTTAGAGCATTGATTTGCTGTGTCATGGAGAGGGCGGGGTCGAGGATGATGCCGAGGTTGCGTGCGTGGGTCACAGGGGTGGGTGCGGGGCCTAGGGTGGTGGGCCACCAGGAGGCGTCCCATGTGGTTTTGTTGGGGCCGAAGATGATGACTTCGGTTTTGTTTGAGTTGAGCTTGAGATGGTTAGTGGTCATCCAGTTGGCGGTGTCTAGGAGAGCGGCGCGTAGGTTGGTTTTGGCGGTGGTGGGGTTGCGGGTGAGGGAGAGGATGAGTTGGGTGTCATCTGCATATGAGAGGATGGTGATTCCGTGTGCTCGGAGAATGTTGTCTAGGGGGATCATGTAGATGTTGAAGAGTGTGGGGCTGAGAGAGGACCCCTACGGGTCTCCGCAGGTGATCTTGGTAGTGTTGGAGTGGAAGGGCGGGAGGCGGACTCTCTGGGTTCGGTCGGTGAGGAAGGAGGAGAGCCAGTCTAAGGCTTTGTGGCGGATTCCTATGTTGTGGAGGCGTGTGCGGAGTGTGTGGTGGCAGACGGTGTCAAAAGCTGCGGGGAGATCTAGGAGGATGAGTGCGACGGTCTCGCCTTTGTCGACTTTGGTTCTGATGTCGTCAGTGCATGCGATGAGGGCGGTTTCTGTGCTGTGATTCTTGTGGAACCCAGATTGTGAGGGGTCAAGGGTGTTGGTTTCTTCGAGGAAGTGGGATAGGCGAGTGTTGACTAATTTCTCTGCAACCCTGGAGGGGAACGGGAGGAGGGAGATGGGGCGGTAGTTGGAGAGGATCTCCGGGTCGGCTTGTTTTTTTTTTAGGAGAGCGGTAATTTCCGCTTGCTTCCAGGGGTCTGGGTAGGTGGCGGAGTCAAAAGAGGAGTTGATTATGTTGTAGAGTATGGGGGCGATGGTAGGGCTAGCTTTGTTGTAGATGCGGTGTGGACAGGGGTCGGAGGGGGAACCGGAGTGGATGGAGTTCATGTTTTTTTTGGTTTCTTCGTGTGTGGTAGGGGTCCATGTGGATAGTGTGGTGGGGGGTCCTGAGGGGGGGTTGAGTTGGGTAGGAGAGGGGTATGTGTGGTGGGTGTGTGTGATGTGAAGCTGTTGTGGATGTCCAGGATTTTGTGGAGGAAGTGGTTGGAAAGGGCGTCACATAGGGGCTGTGTGTGTGTGGGGTCTATGTTACTGGCTTTGGGTTTGGCAAGTTCGTTTATGATGGTGAAGAGTTCTTTGCTGTTTTGGGAGTTGTTGTCCAGGCGTGTCTTGTAGCACTTTTTCAACCATAAATACTTGTCAGTTTAAAAAATCAACACTGCAATTCTCAGAGTTCTCCAATGTTAAGCTATGGAGGAAAACAATGTGCAGCAAACACAGGGTTAACAATGACTTACGAAGCCAATCTCAGGGAGTTAAGGTAAATACTAGGAACTGATAAGAACCACACCAGCAGTCACTCCGGGCAGCACTGGGGCCGCCGGATGCACAGGTGCAGTAAGGCGTCGGGGTACCCATTGGTTTCCTCTGAGATTTTTGTCCTCATAAAGACAGGCTGCAGGCTCTGGCTAGGAGGCCAATCGGGGACAACAAACAGGTAGATTGTAGACTTGAGGAGCTCAGGGATGTAGGTGCACCTTTGGTCCTTTTCTCCAGGGTCCAGGGGCGATGGATACAGGGATGTCCTTAGGCATCAAGTTTTCTTGTCGCGGTCATGGAGTCCTGTGTGTTGAGGCCGCAGGTGTTGTCGGGGAGTCTGGCAGGAGTGGACCCAGGGTGGACTTGTGCTCTTAGGAGCTGGGGGACATCATTGACACCAGTGACCCACCTCACCAGGGGTGACGGGTGCAGTGGTTGCTGGAGGTGTTGGGTTTTCTCCCACCACAACGCTGCAGGAGAGGGGACCTATGTGCAGAGGCTGCAGGTATCTTGGTGAGTCCAAGATGGGTGAGACCACACTGGACTCGGTCTCTGGGCAGTTGGGGAACTGCATTGGCACAATTGGTTGGCTTCGCCTCAGGTCGTGGAAGTTGGGTGCAGTGGTCACTTCAGGTGTTGGGTCTTTAGGGTTCCAGCAGCTTCAGATTCCTTTCCTTGAAGTTTTTGTTGCAGAGCAGGTCCGCCGCTCACAGAAGACCTGAGTCGTTATGAAAGGCAGGACGAGTTGGCTTCTTGGGCAGAGTCCTTTGAGGTCAGCAGGCAGTCTGGTGTGGTCAGCTGCTTCTTCTTTTCCTCTTCTGCGGGTGCAACTCTTCTTTGTCCTCGTCTTGGGATGTCAGGATCAGAGTTCTAGGGTTCAGGGGTGTCACCTAAGTACTCAATTTAGGGGCATTACAGGGGGTGCCAGGTGGTAGCCAATGGGCTGCCCACCTTTAGGGTGCCTACACCCTTTCTGTGACCACTTCCGCCCGGGGAGTGGGCTTACCTCTAACCATAGTTGCCCAATTCCTTCCAACAAGATGGAATTTTCCCACCTGTGCTGCCGTCAAAAGTGGGGTCAGCACAGGGGCCTCGATCATCTCCACTATCTAGAGAGACCTGGGTTGCATTACAAAGGTGGCTAGGCCTCTGAAACTCCTGCCCTGGAAAGTCCATCCTGCCTGGGTGAGGTAGTAACACCTTCGCCCAGTGCAGGCTTTTGTCTTAGGCCCTCGAGAGTTCTGGCTCTCACCTTGGGGGGGCAGAAATGCAACTGTGGTGGCTGTACCTGTCAGGACCAGTCAGTCAGCACACTAGTAGCTAGTAGGTTTTCAGAGGGGACTTCTAAGGTGCCCTCTGTAAGCATTTATTAATAAATCCATCACGGGATCCAGTGAGGGTTTATTATTCTGAGATGTTTGGTACCAAACATCCTGGGGTTCAGAGAAGCCATCATGTAGCTGGGGAACTCGTAATGACCAGTGTCCAGCACATGCATTTAAAATGGCTTCCCTGTTCACTTTCATGTCTTAGAATCGATATTCATAGCAGGGGCATATCTACTTGTGCATATATGCCCTCACATGTGCCTTGATGCACCCTGCTTTAGGGATGACTTACGTCTGGCACATGCAGTGATAGGGCATCTGGCACACAGTGGTGTGTGAAAGGTCGTGTTTGAGACAGGTTGTGTTTTCAATTTAGCCTGCACCAACGCACGCAGTCTGCAATGGCAGCATTGTGTGGGTTTGGTGAGGAGTCCCTGGGGGTAGTACAACTGGTGTTGCAGCCCTCAGAGACCGTCCGTAGTACCCCAGGACCTAAGTACCAGGGATACCATTTACTAGTGACTTACAGTGGGTGCTAAAGTGTGTGCCAATTGTGCAGAACAGCTGTGCTGTTTTGGGAAAAGAGATCTGGCAGTGTGGATCTGGTTAGCAGGGACCCAGTGCACTAACAGTCAAAGCCACGTCAGAAACCAGGCAAAAAGTGGGGGCTAACCATGCCAAAAAGGGTGCTTCCCTACACAAACAAACTCTGACAAATGCAAAAATCGAGAATAATGCAAAACGTTGCTGGTGTAAAAAATATTTGCACAACCCTATTCTCACATCAGGCTATCTGTTACCAGCCTGGCACATTCCTACTGGGGTTGACAGTTGGCAGGGGCTTCTGCATCCCCTGGCAGACCACCGCCAAATTCCCACCCTGCCCAGCAGGTGGCACACAATTTTTCACAGACACAAATAAGCTGTAATCCATCACTTACAGCCTGTCCCCTCGCAACAGACCTGTATCCTTCATCTATCTTGAAATTATTCTAACTCACACACCTCACCCCATTAATACATCTGTGACCTTCAATAACACCTCATCGCGATAGTAGTCTTTACCAAGGCCTCCTTGCGCCATCATTGTCAATCACATGCCAGTGCCCAATAAGTCCCCTCAGAATAAGGTCACAAGAGGACTCCATGTTATCATGCACACCATTTTTTAACCGAAAGATTTACTTAGCCACCAAATGCATTCTGGGACTTGTAACCGACTAGACTAACAGACCTGCAAACAATGGTTGTACAGGGAAAGCTCAGAGCTGGAACATGGTGCCCCCAATGACACGGATCCACCTGGCATGGGAAGGGATTGCCTATGTAATCCTGAAGTATCCTTCCCCAGTCAAAAACACGCATGAATGTATGGTGAAGCCACAGCTAATCACAGCTGAGGTTAAAAGATGACTCCATGGCCTCCGATCAACCTTCCGCTCATTACCTCCACATTGCTGAGTCAGAAGTGTTGAGTATCAGTCCAGTTCTCACTGTAACACCTTGAAAATATAGAGTTTCTTTAAATCCTTCCCTAAAACCGGGGATGAAGTGGGGGCATCGCCCTAATGCCACACTTACCCTAAGAAGTTGATGCCGCCACACAGAGCCACTCGCTCTCCATCCTCAACGGAGACTAATAAGTGGGAGAGGGCAATTTTTTCAAACCATGATGGGTTCCCAGTTTTGAATGAAGATTGCTAACTCCTGATTGGTAGATCTGACCCTGGTCCTCTGTTTAGAGTGTGAGTTGTCTATGGTGAGGGAGTAAGAGGACAGGGAAAAAAAACTCCCATCCCTCAGTTGTTGTGGTAGGTAATATTACTGACAGCCCTAATAGAAACTTGGTGTCCTAGATTCACCTGCTAACTGGCCATGCCCTTACTTCTTCAGACAAAATGGGGAGCACCCTGTCTTCCATTCCAGCATTTGTGACCCCAAGGCATCATGGTAAATGCAGTCATTAGCACGAATTTGAACAGCGCCTTCTTGAGTGGTACATAAACCTGTGAATACTTTCAAGGCGGCATTTCAAGCAACCCCGCCAGCTACACGTTGCTCTTCGCTGACGACGGCCAAATAGCCAGAAACACGTGTCCGAAGATACGGCACTCGCCGCACCAACTTATGGTGAAAAACTTTTAAAACTCTGTTCAAATTCGTGCTAATGACTGCATTTACCATGATGCCTTGGGGTCACAAATGCTGGAATGGAAGACAGGGTGCTCCCCATTTTGACTGTTGTAATTAAGGCTCCCGTGAGCCTCTGAGCTGACGAGCTCGGGTGAAGCACCTGTGCGCCTTCTTGAGTGGTACATAAACCTGTGAATACTTTCAAGGCGGCATTTCAAGCAACCCCGCCAGCTACACGTTGCTCTTCGCTGACGACGGCCAAATAGCCAGAAACACGTGTCCGAAGATACGGCACTCGCCGCACCAACTTATGGTGAAAAACTTTTAAAACTCTGTTCAAATTCGTGCTAATGACTGCATTTACCATGATGCCTTGGGGTCACAAATGCTGGAATGGAAGACAGGGTGCTCCCCATTTTGACTGTTGTAATTAAGGCTCCCGTGAGCCTCTGAGCTGACGAGCTCGGGTGAAGCACCTGTGCGCCTTCTTGAGTGGTACATAAACCTGTGAATACTTTCAAGGCGGCATTTCAAGCAACCCCGCCAGCTACACGTTGCTCTTCGCTGACGACGGCCAAATAGCCAGAAACACGTGTCCGAAGATACGGCACTCGCCGCACCAACTTATGGTGAAAAACTTTTAAAACTCTGTTCAAATTCGTGCTAATGACTGCATTTACCATGATGCCTTGGGGTCACAAATGCTGGAATGGAAGACAGGGTACTCCCCATTTTGACTGTTGTAATTAAGGCTCCCGTGAGCCTCTGAGCTGACGAGCTCGGGTGAAGCACCTGTGCGCCTTCTTGAGTGGTACATAAACCTGTGAATACTTTCAAGGCGGCATTTCAAGCAACCCCGCCAGCTACACGTTGCTCTTCGCTGACGACGGCCAAATAGCCAGAAACACGTGTCCGAAGATACGGCACTCGCCGCACCAACTTATGGTGAAAAACTTTTAAAACTCTGTTCAAATTCGTGCTAATGACTGCATTTACCATGATGCCTTGGGGTCACAAATGCTGGAATGGAAGACAGGGTGCTCCCCATTTTGACTGTTGTAATTAAGGCTCCCGTGAGCCTCTGAGCTGACGAGCTCGGGTGAAGCACCTGTGCGCCTTCTTGAGTGGTACATAAACCTGTGAATACTTTCAAGGCGGCATTTCAAGCAACCCCGCCAGCTACACGTTGCTCTTCGCTGACGACGGCCAAATAGCCAGAAACACGTGTCCGAAGATACGGCACTCGCCGCACCAACTTATGGTGAAAAACTTTTAAAACTCTGTTCAAATTCGTGCTAATGACTGCATTTACCATGATGCCTTGGGGTCACAAATGCTGGAATGGAAGACAGGGTGCTCCCCATTTTGACTGTTGTAATTAAGGCTCCCGTGAGCCTCTGAGCTGACGAGCTCGGGTGAAGCACCTGTGCGCCTTCTTGAGTGGTACATAAACCTGTGAATACTTTCAAGGCGGCATTTCAAGCAACCCCGCCAGCTACACGTTGCTCTTCGCTGACGACGGCCAAATAGCCAGAAACACGTGTCCGAAGATATGGCACTCGCCGCACCAACTTATGGTGAAAAACTTTTAAAACTCTGTTCAAATTCGTGCTAATGACTGCATTTACCATGATGCCTTGGGGTCACAAATGCTGGAATGGAAGACAGGGTGCTCCCCATTTTGACTGTTGTAATTAAGGCTCCCGTGAGCCTCTGAGCTGACGAGCTCGGGTGAAGCACCTGTGCGCCTTCTTGAGTGGTACATAAACCTGTGAATACTTTCAAGGCGGCATTTCAAGCAACCCCGCCAGCTACACGTTGCTCTTCGCTGACGACGGCCAAATAGCCAGAAACACGTGTCCGAAGATACGGCACTCGCCGCACCAACTTATGGTGAAAAACTTTTAAAACTCTGTTCAAATTCGTGCTAATGACTGCATTTACCATGATGCCTTGGGGTCACAAATGCTGGAATGGAAGACAGGGTGCTCCCCATTTTGACTGTCCTTACTTCTTCAGACATTGCTTTGTAAAAAATTGTTCTAACTTTCCATCTGGTCTGCTTAGATTGATTTTGTGACTTTTGCAGACCTGCCACTTGAACAAAAAGCTCACTGTGTGAGAAAGAGGTGGGGCTGAAGAGGGGTGGGTCCAAGGAGGGGGCGGAGCCTCAGGTTGAGAAATATTTAAGGCACATTTCCCCTGACCCCACCCGAAGCCCCCTTCTCCAAATAAAAAAAAATCTTTCTGGGGCTGGTGCCAATGTCCTGGGGAGTTTTCCCATAAATGCCGGCAGTTCAAAGCCTCAAAAAAACGAGCTGAAAATCCACTACTTACAGAGGTTTTCAGCTTGTTCTCCCTGCCACAGTGTGATATTGGCTCCTCACCAGGTGACCGTGTGATAGGAGTCGATATTGTGTGTCGCACGGTGGCACCGTGTGAGTTGGCAGGTCTGCTTTTGTCAGGCAATGTAGGAGGCTGGCCCTCTATGTAGTGTGCATAGTTAGGCATACTGTGCAAGGGGTCCAGGCAACCACATGTTGGTTTACAGGGGTAAAAACTATATAACTTAATGCTCTAATTTTAAAGGTAGCTTGGTCAAGCAGTTAGGTCAATCTTGGAGAAGTGCAAAGCATTTGTTGTACTCAGAGTATCAATCTTGCAACTCACAAACTCAAAGGAATACCTTGAGACCAATTTATATAAATACTTTAGATTTTTTTTACATTTTTAAGACCAAGATTATCAAAATTGGTTAAGTACTTTTCAATAGCCTTTTCATGTGTAATTACGCACCATAGGAATCAATGGAAGATCACTTTTAAAAATACATATACAATCATACAGCTGGTTTACCAAGTTCTTCTTTTGCAGGTTGGCTGAGATTGTCAGTGGGCATACTGTGCCAGCTGGAGAAATTCAGGCGGCTCCCGGTTCTCGAGGGAGCAGCGGTGAAAGGACTCTGGAGCTGGTGCAGGGCCACTGGCAAAAGCTCTGCATAGGTAGGTTTACAGATGGTTCCTTGGGGTTCCCTTGGAGTGTTGTAGTCACAAGGGGTTTGGGAACCTTACGGCACAGCAGGTTCTTTGCTGCAAGGCACAGGGCGGCCAGGTGCAGAGTGAATCGGTAAGCCAGGAGCTGTGCACAAGGAGGCCCTCAGAAGCAGGAGGTAATTTGGTTCAAGGGTCGTTTGCAGGACAACGGGGGCACTCGGGCAGGTGGTCGGGGTGTTCCTGAAGTCTCTCAACTGGGGCTTCCTCCTGGTCCTTTTTCAGCCCCGGGCGGGCTGGTTCTCTTAGGGTTCGACGTTAGCTGACCAATACCCAAGGTATTGGCATGGTTTGACCACTGGAGGGCGTAGTACCACCAAACTTGGCATACACGCAGGGTTTGTCCTCGCGGTCGTCGGTGTGTCGTTTGGTCTGGCTGCGGCATCTGTTTGGGAATTAGTAGCTGGTCAGTGAAGTGACCCTCACTGGCTTGCTGGTTTCTTGTTGTTTTAGAGCGGTACCTCCACTATGGAGGGAGTTCTAAGGCGATTTGTGAAGCCTGAAGGTCCTCTGGGGTTCTTTAGAGGTTTTCCAGTTGTCCAGCAGCTCCTCAGTGGTGATTGTCAGGTCCTGGGTGCAGAAGGTCTTTGTTGCAGCAAGTCCACAGTTCTTGTGCTTCGGATCTTCTTGGTGCTGGTCTTTTTTTGTCTGTCGAATCTGAGTTCCTGGTCTAGGGATGCCCACTAAATATTATATTTAGTAGGTGCTTTAGGGGGAACCTGTAGTGACCAATGGGTCATCTACCTTACAGTGGGTGTAGCCACTAAGTGACCACTTCCTGTGGGCAGAGGTCGCTTTCCTATACCTGGCTGGCTATTTTTCCTCCATCCAAGATGGATGAAAGTGAAATGGAGTGTCCATCTCGCAGGCAACACCTTAGGGGTAGTGCATGCCAGATGGGGCCACTCATCCTACCCTTCGTGTATTTTCCCCTTGTTGCTCCCACCAAAAGTGGGGGTTTGCAATGGGGGTGACCATCTCCTGCTAGAAGCAGGCCTGGAGGTCGAGCTTCAAAGGCGGTAAGCCCTTTGAAGCTCACCACCAGGGCAGGGCTCATTCCTGAGGGAGGGGGTGTTGGTATCTCCACCCAGGAAGGGCATTGTTCTACAATCAAGAGAGATTGATGTCTTCCCCAAGGTTGTAGATTGGATGTCTGACAGTGGCAGGCTGCATAGGACCAGTCAGCAACCATGCCAGGGTAGTTAGCTTTTGCAGGGGGCACCTCTAAGGTGACCCCCTGGGTTCATTTAAGGATAAATCCAATACTACCAGTTTGGATTTATCATTCTCAGTTGTTTGATACCAAACAACCCAGGGTTCAGAGTGGCCATCATGTAACTGGGAAACTATATTGACCAGTGTCCAGCACATGTATTAAAAATGCTGCTCTGTTCACTCACTATGTCCCAGGTTTGGCAAGGACACAGTGGTGGCATATTGCTCATGCAGCTATGCCCTCACATATAATATGGTGCACCCTGCCTTAGGGCTGGAAGACCTGCCAGGGGGGTGTCCTTTCCACAGTGTATGCAGTGTATGGTGGACAGGGTACACAGGCAGTGTGCCATGTCAAGTTTGTGTTTTAGGTTTGCCCCAGAGTACCCAGTCTACAATGGTAGAACTGGGTGTATCATGGTGCATGGCCCTAGAGGGTGGCACAATTAGTGCTGCTGCACCCAGGCACCTACCTTTAGTAGCCTGTGCCCTGGGTACATAAGTACCTTTCACTAGGGACTTTTAATGGTAGCTAGAGGTGTATCCAATTGTGCTAATGCATCACAACAGCTTTAGAGAAAGAGCTCTGGCCCAGGTATGGCCCTGGGCACTACAATTTCTAGGCTACATCACACATCAGGCAAAAAGAGGGGGATTACCATGTGAAAAAGAGGCCCTTCCTCACACTACCCCTCCCCCAAATGAAAGAAGCTGAGACTACCCTTTCCCTAGTGAGTCTTCATCCTCTAAGTGGAAGAACCTGGAAAGGCCATCTGCATTGGCATGGGCAGTCCAAGGTCTATGTTCCACTTGAAAGTCCATTCCCTGTAGGGAAATGGACCACCTAAGCAGTTTGGGGTTTTCACCCTTCATCTGTTGTAGCCATCTGAGAGGCCTGAGGTCAGTCTGAACTATGAAGTGAGAGCCAAACAGGTTTAGTCTCAGCTTCTCAGGGCCCACACCACAGCAAAAGCTGTCCTCTCTATGGCACTCCAATTTGTGTCCCCTAGGGAGCAATTCCTTGCTTGTAAAAGCAACTGGCTGGTCATGTCCACCATACTTTTTCTGGGAAAGGACCGCTCCTATCTCCATTTCAGAAGCATCTGTTTCTCTATGAATTGCCTGGAGCAGTCTGGTGCTTGTAGGACTGGAGAAGACCATATAGCATTCTTCAGAGTGTCAAAGGCCTTTTGACAACTCACTGTCCAGTTAACCTTTTTGCGCATTTTCTTGGAGGTTAGCTCTGTGAGGGGGGCAACTATAGTGCCATAGTCTGTCACAAATCTCCTATAGTACCCAGATAAGCCAAGAAATGTCCTGACCTGTGTCTAGGTTGTGGGAGCTTCCCAAGCCAGAATGATCTGAATCTTGGGTTGGAGGGGTTGTACTTGGCCTCCGCCAACCAGATGGCCTAAGTAAACAACTTTCTCCTGCCCTATTTGGCACTTACTGGCCTTGATAGTGAGGTTTGCCTTCTGCATAGCCTCAAGGACCTTCTCTAGGTGGATCAGGTGATCCTGCCAGGTGGAACTATAGCCATCTACCTCATCCAGATGAGCTGCACTAAAAGGTTCCAGTGCAGCAAGTACTTGGTTCACCAACCTCTGAAAGGTGGCAGGTGCAGTCTTTAGTCTAAAATGCATAACAGTAAACTGATAAGGCCAACTAGGAGTAGTAGAAAACTCTGACCTCTCTTTTGCTCCTGGGGTCAGATGCCAGTACCCAGATGTCAAATCAAAGGTACTCAGATATTTGGCTGCTCCTAGTCTGTCTATGAGCTCATCAGCTCTTGGAACAGGGTGTGCATCACTTTTTGTCACAGAGTTGAGGCCCCTGTTGTCCACACACAACCTAATTTCCCTTTTCTCTCCTTTGGAGTGAGGCTTGGGGACTAAGACTACTGGGCTAGCCCAGGGACTCTCAGAGGATTTAATGACACCCAATTCCAGCATCTTCTTAAGTTCTGCTTGAATACTCTCTCTGAAATGGTCTGACAGTCTATAAATATTGTTCTTGGCAGGCAGTCTGTCACCAGTGTCCACATCATGGGTACACCAGTTTGTTTTTCTAGGGGTCAGAAAGAATAATCCAGCATACTGGTTGAGGACTTGCCTGCAATCAGTTGGTGTTGCTCTGTGAGGGTGTCTGATAAGACTACTCCATCCCAGGAACCATCTTGGGGGTTGTGGGAGAGGAGATCAGAAAGAGGCTCACTCTCATCTTCCTGTCCCTCATCTGTAACCATGAGCATGGTCACATCAGCTCTATCATAGAAGAGTTTTAGGCGGTTGACGTATAATTCCTTTTGGGTTTTTGCATCTGCCTAGGTCAACTAGATAATTGACTTCCCCTTTTATTTGAAGTATGAAACAGGGCCCAGACCATTTGTCCTGGAGGGCCCTTGGAGCAACAGGCTCTAATACCCAAACTTTCTGTCCTGGTTGGAGCTCCACCATAGCAGCTTTCTAGTCATACCAGAGCTTTTGTAACTCCTGGCTGGCCTGCACATTTTTGCTGGCTTTCTCCATGTACTCAACCATTCTTGAACGTAGGCCAAGCACATAGTCCACAATGTCTTACTTGGGCTCTTTGAGAGGCTTCTCCCAGTCTTCCCTAACAAGACTTAGTGGCCCTCTAACAGGGTGCCCAAACAAAAGTTAAAATGGAGAGAAACATATTCTCTTTTGTGGCACTTCCCTGCAGGCAAACAGCAGGCAATAAAGCAGGACATCCCATCTCCTCCTGGGTTTTCTGGGAGTCCTTCAATCATGTCTTTTAGGGTCTGGTTAAATCTTTCAACCAGCCCATTTGTTTAAGGATGTTATGGGATGGTAAACTTATAGGTCACCCCACATTCCTTCCACATGTGTTTTAAGTAAGTAGACATGAAGTTTGAACCTCTATCTGATACTTCCTCCTTGGGAAACCCTACCCTGGCAAAGATACCCAGGAGGGATTTGGCAACTGCAGATGCAGTAATGGTCCTAAGGGGTATAGTCTCAAGATACATAGTGGCATGATACACTACCACTAGTATGTATCTGTGTCCTGATGCTGTTTGAGGATCAGGGGGACCAACAATGTTGACCCCTACCCTTTCAAAGGGTACCCCAACCACATGTAGTGGCATTAAGGGGGCCTTTAAGTGCCCACTTGCTTTGACACTGGCCTGGCAGGTGGGGCAGGACTGACAAAAGTCCCTCACTTTTGGGGACATTCCTGGGCAATAAAAGTGGTTAACTTACCGACTCCAAGTTTTATTTTGACCCAGATACCCAGCTAGGGGAATATCATGGGATAGAGTGAGGAGAAATTCTCTGAATTGCTGGGGCACTACCATCCTCCTGGTCACACCAGGTTTGAGGTCTCTGGCCTCGGTGTACAGGAGCCCCTTCTCCCAATAAACCCTGTCAGTCCCTACCTCTTCCTGTGCAGCTTGCTGCCTCAGGCCTTCAAGAGTGGGCCGGGTCCTCAGTCCCTGGCACAGATCTTCCCTGGAGGGTCCCCTGGCCTAAGAGCTCTGGGTGGTAAGGCCCAAGCTCTTCAGGCTCAGTTCACTCCAAGAAGGTTGACTCCTCTTCCTGGGAAGAGGGATCCTGATTTGGGATCTGTTTTGAAGCTGGTCCCCTAGTCTTGTTGCCTTTTCTCTTGGGAGGCTGGTCTACTATTTCAGGATGCAGCTCTCCTTTTTCTCTCCGAGGTTTGCTTTGTGCCCTTGTCTTGACACATGCCCACTCAGGGATTCTTAGCATTGCTGCATGGATCTTCGGTTCTACATCAGCCAAGGGGGAATTCTCCCAGTCATTTCCAAGCAGGCAATCTACTGGGATGGATGAGGACACAACCATTTCTTTTTGCCCTACTACTCCCCCAATCAAAGGTTACCATAGCCATGGGATGGAACTTTGTCTCATTGGCAGCATTGGTGACAGGATACGACTTCCCTACCAGGAACTGATTTGAGTGAACTAAATGTTGAGTTACCATGGTAACACTAGCTCCTGTGTCCCTCAGTGCTTCCACTTTCTCCCCATTAATCAAACGGTGCTGTCTTTATTTTTGCATATTGCTTGGCCAAACATTACAGGATAATTCCGCCCCACCCTCAGAGACTAATGTTGCCTCTGTGGGGAAACTGAGAGGGTCAGGCCACACCTCTGATCCCATCTGGGGATTGGCAACGGAATTCACTGCAGGTTGACTAGAGGCATTCTTTTTGTTTTTACAGATAGAGTCTCCAGTTTGGTACCCTTTAGTTTTGCAGTCATGGCATCAAGCCTTGCTGGGATCAAAGTGTTTACCTTTGTACCCATCCCTAGACTGTGAGGAGTCTCTGGGCCCACCCTCCTGTGCAAGTTTTTGGGGGCCTTGAGAAGACTCTTTATTATTTTTGCTTTGGCTACCATCTTTCGCTGGGGAGGGAGCTTTTTGGCCTTTCTTTTGGTCTCCCCCACAAGGTCTCACCCTTGTCTTGACCCAATAGTCAGTCCTTCTTCCCAATTCTTGAGGGGAAAGTGGACCCAAGTCTACCAGATGTTGATGTAGCCTATCATTGAAACATTTACTCAGTAGATACTCTTTCATGAACAGGTTATACCTCCCATCATAATACTGTACCTTGTTTCTAGCTGAACAATCATCCACCATTTTACTGAGTAGTCCACAAAGTCTACCCAAGTTTGACTCTGGATTTCTTTTAACCTCCCTGAACTTTATCCGGTACACTTCAGTTGTAAATCCAAAGCCCTCAATCAGTGTACCCTTCATGAGGTCATAGGATATAGAATCTGCCTCATTCAGTGTCAGGGGCCTATCCCTGCAGTTTCCTGAGAATAACTCCTCCAAGTGTTCCCCAATGTTCTCTCTCAATTTCCCACCCAATACAGGCTCTTTCAAAAGCTGAAACACATTTGACTACATCATCCCCTTCAATGAAGGGAGGGACAACTCCTTTTGAGAGCTTGATGTTGAAGGATTTCTCCCTCAATACTTGTATGCTGCCACCAAAGATGGCTCCTATGCCCAACTCTTTTCCCTGTTTCTCTGTTTCCAAAAGCTGACTCTCTAAGGCCAGCCTCTTGGTCAGCCTAACAATGTCCAGGTCTGTTTCTGTGGGTGCTCTAGTACTTCTGGTAGAAGATGAACCACCCTCATCCCCATTATCCACAGGGTCTTCTTTACCCACCATAGATGCATCATCATCTTCTTCAGCTGGGGGATTATCTTTTTCATGCTGGGCCACCAGAAACCTACTTTTCTCTGCACTGGGGCTTTTTCCAGTACAAATTTGTTACAGCCTGCAGAGTCTCCTTAATTGGTCATAGCTATATGCCTCATAAGATTCCAGGTCGAGCTCCTGGGTCTTGGTCTCTGCAGCTGTCATTTTTACTTTACTAAAGTTGGGGCCTTTTTAAGAATTTGGAATCCCCTTTTTGGATGGGCCAACTAAAGTAAGGACTCTTAAAACTTTTTGTTAGAGTTGTAGGGATCTAGCCAAGGCCCTCACAATTATTTGAATAATTTGAAAAAAGATGTTTAGAAAATAAAAATAAAAAAATAATTAACTAAAAGTAATTTGGAGAGTTATCCGTGTGCTCACAAAATTGACAAAGTGGTTCAGCAAATGCAAAGTCTTGATTCACTGCTGATCCACCAAATGTAGGCACCTGTCCCTCTTTGTATTGTGTAAAGCTAGGCACATTGTGCAGGGGGTCCAGACAACCATGTTACGTTTACAATGGGGGTAAAAACTAGATCACCTAATGTTCTAATTTTTAAGGTAGCTTGGTCGAGCAGTTAGGCCAATCTTGGAGAAGTGCAAAGAATTTGTTGTACTCAGAGTATCAATCTTGCAACTCACACACTCAAAGGAATAACTTGAGACCAATTTATAAAAATACTTCATATTTCTATGTAATTTTTAACACCAAGATTATCAAAATTGGTTAAGTACTTTTTAATAGCCTTTTTGTGTGTAATTACGCACCATAGGAATCACTGGAAGATCACATATAAAATCGTACAGTTGATTTACCATGTTTTTCTTTTGCAGGTTGCTCGAGGTCATCGGTGGGCACACTGTGCAAGCTGGAGAAGTTCGGGCAGCTCACGGTTCTGCTGGGAGCAGCGGTGAAATGTCTCTGGAGCTGGTGCAGAGCCACTGTGGGGAACCACTTGGAAAAGCACTGCGTAGGTAGGTTTAAAGATGGTTGCTTGGTGTCCCTTTGGAGTGTCAAAGTCGCAAGTGGTGGGGGACCTGAGACACAGCAGGTTCTTTGGTGCAGGGCACAGGGCAGCCGGGTGCAGAACAAATCAGTGAGCCAGGAGCTGTGCGCAAGGATGCCCTCAGAAGAAGGGAGTACGTTTGTTCAAGGGTTGTTTTCAGGACAACAGGGGCACTCTGGTGGGAGGTCCAGGGTGTTCCTGAAGTCCCTCGACTGAGGCTTCCTCCTGGTTTTTTAGCCATAGGCCGGCTGGTTCTCTTGGGGTCTGATGTTAGCTGGCCAATACCCAAGGTAATGGCACAGTTTGACCACTGGAGGGCGCAGTACCACCAAACTTGGCACACTAGCAGGGTTTATCCTTGCGGTTGTTGGTGTGTTGTTTGGTCCAGCTGCAGGATCCGGTTCGGGAGTTAACGGCTGGTCAGTGACGTGACCCTCACTGGCTTGCTGGTTTCTTGTTGTTTTAGAGCGATACCTCCACTCTGAAGGGAGTTCTATGGCAATTTTCGAAGCCTGGAAGTCCTCTTGGGTTCTTTAGAGTTTTTCAGTTGTCCAGCAGCTCCTCAGCCATGATTGTCGGATCCTGGGTGCAGCAGGCAGAGTTTGGCGCCTTTTCTTTGTTGCAGCAGGTCCTCAGTTCTCGTGCCTTGGATCTTCTTGGTGCTGGTCTTGTTTTGTCCGTCGAATCTGAGTTCCTGGTCTAGGGATGCCCACTAAATACTGTATTTAGTGGACATTTTAGGGGGAACCTGGTAGTGACCAACAGGTGGGTGTAGCCACTAAGTGACCACTTCCTGTGGGCAGAAGTCGCTTCCCTATACCTGGTTGACTATTTTTCCTCCATACAAGATGGAGGAAAGTGAAATGGAGGACCAACCTCACAGGCAACACCTTAGGGGTGGGTCATGCCAGGTGGGGCCACTTTGCCTACCCTTTGTGTATTTTCCCGCCGTTGCTCCTGCCTAAAGTGGGAGCTTGCAATGGGTGTGACCCTCTGCTGTTGGCAGCAGGCCTGGGGGTTGAGTTTCAAAGGCGGTAAGCCTTTTGAAGCTCACCGCCAGGGCAGTGCACATTCCTGAGGGAGGGGGTGTTAGCATCTCCACCTAGGACGGACATTGTTCTACAAACCAGAGAGATGAATCTCTCCCCAAAGGTTGCAGATTGGATGTCTGGCAGTGGCAGGCTGGAAAGGACCAGTCAGCAACCATGCCAGGGTAGTTAGCTTTTGCAGGTTACTCCTGGGTACATTTAGGGATAAATCCAATTCTGATGCCAGTTTGGATTTATCATTCTGAGTTGTTTAATACCAAACAACCCAGGGTTCAGAGTGGCCATCATGTAGCTGGGAGACTCGTATTGACCAGTGTCCAGGATTTGTATTAAAATGGCTGCTCTGATCACTCACTATGTCCCAGGTTTGGCAAGGACACAGTGGAGGCATATTGTTCATGCAGCTATGCCCTCACGTATAATATGGTGCACCCTGCCTGAGGGCTGGAAGGCCTGCCAAAGGGGTGTCTTATCCATAGTGTATGCAGTGTATGGTGGACAGGGTACACAGGCAGTGTGCCATGTCGAGATTGTGTTTTAGGCTTGCCCCAGAGTACCCAGCCTACAATGGTAGGACTGGGTGTATCATGGTGCATGGCCCTAGAGGGTGGCACAATTAGTGCTGCTGCCCTCAGGGACCTACCCTTAGTACCCTGTGCCCTGGGTACCTACATACTTTTTACTAGGGACTTATAGTGGTAGCTAGAGGTGTATCCAATTGTGTCAATGCATCACAACAGTTTTAGGGAAAGAGCTCTGGCCCAGGGAACCTGGTTAGCAGGGGCCCTGGGCACTACAATTTCTAGACTACATCATACACCAGGCAAAAAGTGGAGGCTAACTATGTCAAAAAGAGGCCCCTCCTCACAGGCAACAGGCAAATTAAAGTTAGTAGTGTGCACAACAGGCTAACTTCAGTGTAAAAAATGTATTCACAGAAGTTTATATGGGACAATTCACCCGCATAAACAGATTTGTGAGTTATCCCTCCACTAAAATCTACCATTTGTGGAATTTTTCACCTACTACTTTTAAAACATCACATTCACTTTGTAAAAATAATTTCACAAAGTTAGAAAAATCTTTAATTTAACTCTGGGTACTCTGTTCTTTAAGCCACCCTCTGTGCAAAAGGCTTGCTGCTGCTGCAGAAAATTATTGTCTGAATTATTGTCCAGGTGCTTCCAAGTAATATACAGTTTTTACTATGATTTCAACATGGTCAAAGTTGTCCAAATAATACCAAGTCAACAGAAGAATCATTATCCTGTCCTGCATTTCAGCCCATTGCACTAAGCAAGCTGGGACTTCTTTTTTTGCTTTTTTCCAATAAGAAACTGCTCCAGGATTTTCAGCGTACCAGGTAAAACTGTTTTTTTTTATCACCTCATGAATGTCCCATAAACTAGAAAGGTTTTTTTCTCAGAAGCCTGCGACCGACTACTTAATTTGTAAGTAGTGGGTCGCTGGGGCCCAAAGATTTGCTCAGAAGGCCACGGCTGGAGCAAGTGAAAGAAGGTATTTTGAATACAGGGGGGTGGAGGGGTGGAACTCGCGGAGTTTCATGAAAGCTCTGCGAGATTCCACAGAGTTCCGCGAATGGGCAGAAATCGGCATGTCCCACTGCTTGCACTGATTTTTAGCGCCCGAAGCTCGTTCTGTTCTGAAAAATCTGTGCAAACTGCACCACACAGCGTGCCAGAGAGCGCTGTTGCTCGAGCTGATTTTGCTGCCACGTGAGTAGATCTTCTACCTGAGCGCAGCTTTCTCTCCACGAGCAGTCGCGACCACCCATGGCCATTCACAGTGAGAAAAGTCTCACTGGATGCTCTCCTAGAGCCCTAAAATTGCGCTAGGGAATGGCAACTTTTGCTCGTGCTTGCCAACTTACCATTGGGGAGCTATGTGCAAGAATAAACTCCAGCACACGGAATTTGCTGGAACTCTGCATTAGAAGCGTAACAAAGAGTAACCAAAATTCCACCAACTCTGCCGGTGGAGCGGAATTTATCACCCACTCCTAATGAATACCAAGCCTCTGTAGTGCTGATTGGACTTTTAGCCGCTTTAAAGTTCAATTAGACACGCCCTGCCTCTTTAGTTCGCTCTTGCAGGTTCTTTCTTTTTGTTTCTGCTTTCTACCTTTGTCACTTGTTTACTATCTTTTGCTTCCTTCGTCTTCCCCCTGATGTGTTTTTCTCTCTCTTGCTCTTTGTCTAAGTCTGAAGACCGAAAAAATAAGTGCTGGTCCCCAAAAATAAATGCTGATGGCAACCACTGGTTCAAATTAAGCACTGCTGCTAGTGATGCCAAGTTCTGGAGTTCCCTCAAACCTCTTTCGTCCACCACCCTATACTTCTTGCCTCTTTATCGCTGTTGCGCATTCGTTTTCATCTCTTCTTTCGAATGGGTGTCATTGTTTTGCTATATTTCTATTTCCTTCTTTCTCCCTTTACTGCCTTTCTCTCTCCTGATCTGGGTGAAAGTCTGATGAGCAGTGCTTGAAATGGAAAAATAGAAGTGCAGGTACTCTCCCTCTCAAAATAGGGAAGTGCTGGTACTCAGTACCGGACAGTACCGGCCAATTTAAAGCACTGCTGAGGACTAAAAAGTAAGTCCCAAAAAAGGAAACTGGTGTCCACAGTCTGCAGGAAACACGCCTGAAAGGCCCAGCATGCCTCGCGCTATTTGCTGAAAATCCAGAACTGGTAGAACGTCACCTTCCAGGCAGACATAGGGGTAGGGTGGCCAAATTTGGAATCCCAAAAACAGGGACATTCCGCAAAAATAAAAGCAGGACTACAATTTTATATCAACCGACTGGCACAGAATGACAGCCCTCATCAACCTGGAATCACAGAAGAGGCGCTAAGAAAATTTTTAAAATGCAAATACTTTATATAAAGTGTTTTCTTATAAAAGCTGCCAACTAGTCCTGCTACGCAACACACAAAACACGCCTCTCAATTTTCAGTCGACTCGCTCCAAAAACCGCCAAATTTGCCTAAAACTGTCGGGACAGCTGGTGAAAAATAAGGACTGTCCCGGCAAATCCGGGACCCCGGTCATCGTCCAGCAGGGCTGGCGGGCCTGCGATGGTCAAAGCTGGCCGCAGGTGTATCTCATTAGGGCCGGAAGGGAGGACGCTCCCTTATGACCCGTCGCTCCCCGGGCCCGGCCCGCGGGGCAGCGCATCAGCTCTCCCGGGGCCTGGAGGGCCATGACACGGGGCGCACCGAGCACCTGGGCCCGCTGCCAGCGGCGGGGGCCATCTGCTGAGGACCAGCCCAGCCTGAGTCACATGGAGCGGCCTTTCATGCTTTTACTTTTCACTCAGTCTGGTTTGGCTGCAACAACAAAGAGAAAGGAAAGGGAAATGTTAATGCGCTGTTAAAGCGTGTCATCCTCGGGCTGTGTGGTCAGCGCCAAGAGGCCTCTGATGGCGCAGTTGTATGGAGCATCTCTTCCGCCCGCCTGCAGCCTCCTGTGTCAAGGCGACCCCGTCTAATGCTGGTTCCCCGTCACGGTGCCTTGTGGGAGGGAAAATGCCGAATAACACCAGTGTGTAGTTAGGTTGTGCCAAAGAGGGGTGTCGGTGTCTCCTGAGCATACACTCAGGCCGGAGACTCCCAGCTTTTTAAGCACAATAGTTGGGCTTTACTTCAGCTACGTGCTGCCTGAAATCCCCATTCATTTCAATTTGTAAGTCAATGGTGGAAATATATCCCCCTGATTATTTTTTTCTCAAAATCTCCTTTTTATTCAGTTACAAAATGTTTGAGTGTGTGGCTGAGTGTCATGGCTGACAGTTGTGGCTTTCCAGTCACAGCGCGTGTCGTAACTGTAGATGTAGTCTGCACCTCAATGGGGCCTACTGAAAAAAGGTGATCAGATCTTTAAACCCAAAGGAAACATAGAAGACGGACTACACTTTTACAGGAGCTGAGGGACACAAAATGACTTCAATGTCAGCCCGCATCAACATATCAACACAGACAATGACGCACTAAGGAAATAAGTTAAAAGCAACTTTTAAACCCTGTAACATTGGTGTTATTTAAATTGTGCTCCAAGAAGAGCTGCAAACTCGTCCTGCCTTTGAGCACATAAAAATCTACCTCTCTGTGCTTTCAGTCAATCATCCCTAAAAAACCGAGACATGAGCTAAAGTTCTCAAAAACTGCCAGGGACAGCTGGTGGGAAACCGGGACTGTACTGGCAAATCCGGTACACCTGGTCACCCTATACTGTAACCCTCCCACTCTCTCATCATACTGGGTGCAAGATGTGTAAGGCCCTGCCTTTACCTTTAGGCTTTAATTGGCCACAACTGTTTCCTTCCAAAAGAAAATGAAGACCGGAGTTCCTTCGATGTTTTGGGCAATGTGAGGTTCACACGTCACTTAGCCTTTATAAGCCCTCATCTTTTCCTGGAAGCACAGATGGTCAATGTTGGTATTGTATCCTTAAAGCGTTTCTGGGTGGTCCTATCATTGTTATTCCAGAGTCGGGCTAACCTGCCCCCATGTTAGAAGCGGTTGTCACAAGTCGGATATCTGCTATGGGCGCATCGGCCATGAGTGGTGACATGTCGCCTGTTTCCGTTATCCAGTCTCAAACCTCAGTTCCCAGACTCTGTCCGCTGATGACATCGCATCTCGAGACTTCTTGAACCGAGGCTTAATGTAGGCAACAGTGTCAAGTCCTCAAGTGGCTGTGGTCGCAGTACCATTTCTCCTCATTAATGTGATTGGACGGTGCTCATAGTGCAGACAGAACTTTTCACCAGTGCTTGCCCACCCCATCATACGTCTAGCTTTTCATCACTCAGGACCTGATTTAGATATTGGCGGACGGGTTACTCCGTCACAATGGTGATGAATATCCCATCTGCCGAAATATAAATCTCATTGGAAATAATAGGATTTAGATTTCCATCACCGTTGTGATGGAGTAACCCATCCACCATTATTTAAATCAGGCTCTCTGTTATTGGCTACCCAGGTTCTTTGTCAGTTTTCTTCATTTACCCACCCCTGTGAAGCCTGGAGTCAGCAGATTGTGAGAAGCAGTGCTCCCTGAAGCTGGCTGGCTCAGGGGAATGTCGATCGACGTTCATAACGTGGACGAGTGAGAAGTGTTTCAGAGCTCCTTTGGGGACTTAAACAGTCCATCCAGTTCCAGGTCCCTGTCTTGCTCTACTGATGGATCAAGCGTCTTCGTGAGGGTGTGCACGCTCCTGTTTTCTGGAGTTATCTTGGAAAGGCAGTCAGTATTGATAGTCACTTACATGAGAAGTGGGTCAGTTGTCTGCATTATATAATAGTCCAAGGCACACGTTCCCAATTCAAACAAAGTCCATGCCATTCTTTTTTAAATATTCTCCAATTCCATGTTGCTTTATTTCATGTTCTAACGTTCTCTTCAGATCAATAGTCACAGTTCCTCACAATTTCAGTCACCGTTTCAGCCAACATGTGTTTCGTCAAGCGAGCATAGTTGCTGAGACTTCATCAGGGCTGACTATTATGCATATCCTCGGTATTACCAATCATAATTCATTGGAGACCATATGTATAATCACGAAACAGCTATTAAATAATGTTGTTGACCCCCCTCTTAGGAGTTGTTGGGGGGAGTAAGGTGGGTCTCACCTGCCGGGGGGCACCGTTGCACAGGTTTATTGTTTATATCTTTGGTGTGAGTCTGTGAGCGCCATCACCTACAAAACACCTGCCCCTATTTTCTGGGTCCGCTGTCTGCATTCATTTCCTGTGACAGTCAGTGGATGACCGCACCATTTCGTGCTTTACAATTGCTCTCTCTACCGAGGTGGATCATCATGTTTGAATCTTTGGAGAGCTGGCAACTCATGGACCCTGAACCTCCCAAACCTTCTTAATAAGGTCTTCTGTGATGAGAAGTGGTGGGCTCTCGACCTCCTCAAGCATCTGACACTTAGAAGACCATATACCCAATTCATAACCACATACCCAATTCATAAAGGTTTTGAACATGTATATGAACTTACATTTGCCAATGGTCTTTTAATTTTCCAACATTTACAAAAGGTGCTTTTACATTCATAACAAGGTTGAAACACGACTTCATCAGGGGTTTAAAGTGCTATTCAAATGCTCTAATATGATACAAGTGTTTTTGAGTGAACAAACCTATTCCCAGGGGTGGCGAGTGGGTGTTCCAGGACTGAAATGCCAGGAAAGTTTGTGCACAGTTACGTACTTGTTTGTGAGTCTCCACAAACGTCTTCCCCACCCATTCCCTGCACGGAATCGGTTGGTAATTTACTCCTGTCCAGGGCATTAGTAAAACCCTTCCCAGTGTGGGATCGACAGATGCCACTACTCAAAATTAGAGAGGTGAAGTGGAAATGGCTTGTCTATATGTAAAAATACTGTCCACCGGGACAAAAAATCAACACGTAGAAACTAAAAGAGTTGTTTATCGCTGATTAAACGTTTTGCATACACTAGATTAAATGACAAATTGATAAATTATTATTAGCTCATTCCTCATTAGGTTTCACGAGTGGAGAAATAAATACTATGTAATTGCATTTTCAGGCTTGAATAGAAGTTTTAGTGGCGCAATGAAGATTAATATGCATATTAATGTAATGAGTCTCAGATGTGCATCTATGGCCTTGTGTTATTCTAGGCGCATGAAGACTGCTCATACATGACTCCAAACTGGCATACATTTAAAAGGACTTGCTTTTGCTATCCATTACGTAAGTGATTTGTACATTTATTTTCTGTGAATCCCTGCTGTCGACTTGTTCATATTCCTAATAGTGTATAGATAGGACCCACTCCGCATTATCAAGAAACGTACAAAGTACGGTTGTTAATATTTTTTCATTATTAGAATTGCAGGTATCGAATCTTCAAAATGAATTACTTTTAGATATAGATGCACTGTGATGAATATTTCAGTGAGACTTTGACAATGATATGGATACATAAGGTACTACTAGTCCCTACTATACTGGTTTACTGTGCGGCACAGGTTGTGGTAATGTGTAAGGGCTGGGTCTCTCTATGGACCTTGCAATATTTTGTTTTGAATCTGCATAGAATTGCCTGTGGAAATGTACTTGAGTCGGGTTTCATCATAGATCTTGTATTCATGTTTGAACTTGAATTGATGACTACTGGTTCTGGATATACACATCTCTTTGTGGTATAAGCAATGTTTACCATCTCTCTATTGACAGTTTCATGCATTTTGGGACTATGCCCAAAAGCCTTGTAGTGCTCCATGAAGCTTTTGGTATATTTTTCACCAGTCAGTTTGTGCTAATAATATGTTTGTTTACTTCTAACTTGTATGTAATTGTTTTATCAGCATGAACATACTAAGTATTTGTTTGTGTACATTTTGTAGCCCTGAGGAAGTTCCAAGGGAACAAAATGAATTGGCTTTCAGGATAGATGCTATAGTTGGCTACAATCAAATCAATTTTAGAAGAAGAATAACAAATAAAGGATCTAATGGAAACTGCATTTTGGACCACTGTTAGTTTCTTAAAAAAAGAAAAATGTTGGATACTGACCACTATTATGTGGTTATTAAACTATTGAAGTGATTTATAAACACTAAGGGGGTTATTCTAACTTTGGAGGAGGTGTTAATCCGTCCCAAAAGTGACGGAAAAGTGACGGATTTACCACCAGCCGTATTACGAGTCCATTATATCCTATGGAACTCGTAATACGGCTGGTGGTATATCCGTCACTTTACCGTCACTTTTGGGACGGATTAACACTCCTCCAAAGTTAGAATAACCCCCTAAGTGCTGAGCAGTATCATCTTGTTTAAATATCAGAGATGTATTCCTTCACAGGAGGTTTGTGGTGGCTGTTCACTCAAACCCATGAACCTCTTTCTTCTTTCATTTGTGAGTTTATCAGTGTTACATGACTTTAGGCGACACTGGTAGGCACAGTTTGTTGCTGCTTTGCCTCGGCCATCTATTGTAAGTCATTTGGACTTTCCCTGTATGTCCAGGTTGAGTTGGAAATATACTTTCCCTAGCCCCAGAGAGGGATCCTCCGCTCTTCATGGTATCCAGATTGTCACATACCGCGCAGGCTGCATGCCTGTAAGAAGCAATAGTATTTGTGCTGTTAGTGACATACCTGATGAGGTAAAGTAGCCCTCTTGTGATTGGTGAGTATCATTTTGTTTATAAACAGATTTTATTGATTATTGACAAGCAAATAACCAGAACATTGGAATAAAATATGGGAAGACATTTATCAGTGGCATAATACATCACTCTGAGCATACATGAGAGTATTCCCGATACCTCGGTCCCTTGAACCCTCCCTCCCTGCCGAGTCGGTGTGACAGTTCTATTTATCAGTAACGGGTTGTGGTCCATAGATCCCTTTCATCAGTGAGGTCACCCACGGTACTGTCAAGGAATATGCATGTAGGGGAGACATATCGGCAATCGTAGAGGCAGCGCAAGACTACATGTTGATCTGCATTTGGCGTTAGGAGTTTCCTCTCAGCTAGGAGAGGCCATAGGTGACCCCTCATGTGATGGAGTCCCAGGATTTTTCAGGCTATGCACAATTAGCCCCCATGTCTGGGCCGTTTCTATCTTGCCTATCCCTCTCTGTGCTTCTCGCGGCAACAGAGCACCCTTACAGTTCACCCATCTATCCAATTTCTTGTCCATGCTACCAGGCCCGGGTCCTTAGGGCCTTTCCAATGTGGGGTAAGCTCCCACTTGGCTAAGAGCGGTACCAAGTCCTGTAATTTACTGGTCACTTTAGTTTTAGAGGTGTGGGGGAACCAGTGCACTAGGGAGATTCGCCCGGTGTTACGGGGCCTTCCTTTCTATTAGCGTCGCTAGATCATGGGTGACTCCAATCCAGTACGATGTTAGGTGAGTGCAGGCCCACATCATATGGAAGAAGTTGGCACCCGCTACTTTACAGCTAGGACAGGTGGCGTCTATCGCTCTGATATGTCTGTTAATTCTGTCTGGGGTGAGGTGGGCTCTATGTAAAATATAGAAAAGAATTAACTTGAATCAAGCATTCCTGGACACCATTGGGATGCGTTTCAAAATGGCTTCCCAAGCCTGTTCTGAAAGCGGGGTCCCTAGGTTTGCCTCCCAGTGGGTACAAAGTGTCTCTAGAGGACGTAGGGTATCTGCCTGCAACGAGCGGAATAAACAGGTGACAGCTTTATAAGTACCCGCGGATAACACCACATTGCAACAACAAAGGTCATCTTTGGGTTCTGAACCTCCTGACCTCCAGTGTCTACAGTAGGTCGGTGTTACCGACTCGTGTGTGAATGGTGAGTATCATGTATGTCTTGCCAGTTGCAAGACCCTGCTTTCTCAAGCTGAACCACACTTTTTAACAGCATCTCTGTGCTTCTCTGGCTGCTGTTTCAGGTGTGTGTGTGTCTCGTGTGTGTCTGTGTAAGAGCTCATCAAGCCGTTCCCTAAAGGGAGCCTATTATGTCAGCAGGGGCCTGGAGCACGGTAATACCCACACACCACATGTTTCGTATGCTCATTTGCCTGAGTCCACCTCATTCCCAGGCCCTTTTATTAACCTTATGGTATAGTGTTGTACCATACTAGATGGTCCAGCATGCACAGGGCGTGCATCCCTCTCTCCTCCACCTGGGTCAGATGATTTGTGACGCCCAACAGTGCATTCCTCCTTAACTGCAGATAAAAAAAAAATCCAAATGCAAACCAAACTTGAAACAAAAAAAAAATGTTTCCTCTCCTTTTGATTAATTCCCGAAGACACTGTGTGTACACTAACAAAAAATCCCAATCATGTTGAGAGGGGGTGGAGTCAGTCCTTGGGAGTCAGTCCTCTGTGTGCCCCCCTCCCTGGGTCTAGGACTCACCTGTGGGGATGTCACAATGTTCCTGACCTTGGCCAGTGGCTTCATGCTCATAGCTGCCAATTTTCCCAGTTCCTTGCGTGATGTGCTGCTGCACTCCAGGTTTTTTCTTTTCAGACTGGGAGTTGTAGTCCTGTTTTATAATGGAAAAAACAAGACTACAAGTCCCAGAATTCAAAGAAAAAACCTCTACCGGCTCAGCACATCACACATGGACCTGGGAAACTTGGCAGGGCTGTATGCAATGGGCTTGCCTCTGCCAGTACCGGCCCGCCCTGCCCCGCATGGCGAGCTGCTTCCTTCGATATGTTTAGCCCTCTTCTGCAATCTTCTTTCTCCTGGCCTTCACGGGCTCCTTGAGTGCCTACATCTACCCTTATGGACTGCGAGTCACCCACTGAGTTCCAGAATCGTTTAAAGAACAAGACATCCCTTGGGATAGTCTCTGTTCTTCTGCACGCTGACACAAGGTGCTGTGAACTCGGGTGACCATCCGTAGGCCAGGTTTAAAAGGAAGCCAGAACTTGTTCCCCAGAGCAAAATCAATACCTTGTTACCCACTTGCAAATTCCATTATTAGGCCCACCTTTGTCTTCCGACTCAAGAATTTCAGTGTCTTTGACGTGGAAATGACTCATTTGTTGAGGGACCTGCCACGGTTCATTCGGGGTAATGCATGATGGTGCCCACTGACGTTCAACCTAGACACAATACGCTTGGGGCCACGCCAGAGGTTACGTGGAGTCAATCAGTACTCCCTTAAAAATGCAAAGATGGCTCCTTTAAAGTTCTACTCCGATGCTTGAGCTATGCAAATAATTTTTGCCACTATCCTTATGAAGCGTTCATCTTCTCTGCTGGCCTGGGGCCACCGAGGTGTGATCTTCTGGGGCTTAGTACATCAGGATTGGAGAAACTCTGTGACCTCCGGCTCACTGAAAGGGGGTCTGTTGTCTGAATAAAGTTCATGAATGAGGCCTTGGTTTCCCACCATTTTTCCAACTTCAGTATTACGTCTCCTGCCACTGTTCACAGCACAATCTCCACCTCGGGGTATCTGGAAGGGTTGTCTATGACAACTAATGTGTGTTCTGTCAGCTATGCTTCCAAATCTGTGCTTGCTCGGTGCGAGGGGATGCTGGTTCTCTCTTCATGATTGCGACGGGTCCTCTGGGTTAGCAGGCACGGCTTGCACCTCCTGCCTGCCAGTTCCACCACCTCGCCCAGCCTGTGGAACCATACTTTGCTCCTGATTCAACTCTTTGTCATGACCATTCTTTGGTGGGAGCTGTGGGTGAACTGTACCCCCTGCTGGGCTAAGGTCTGCAGTATCATCAGTCATCATCATCCCATGAGGCAACCCTCAGTGACGCCTGACAGTCTGTGCTGCACATGACATAAGGATGTTAGCACTCGCCGGGATGCGTCTGTTCCGTATGCTCTGTTGCGTGTGAGACTTTTTCAGTCTCCTGACCCCACCGCCATGGCTGCCAGTTGTAGACAGTTGTTGGTTTGGGTGGCCTCCGTTATCTTTGCAAGGGACATGGGTAGTGACCGAGATCACTCCATGATCATGTAAACATACTCTCCAGTCTCTAACGCGGCCTCTTGTTCATCCCTGGTTGCTGATCAGGTATGTCTTGACAGGTAATCCACCAGAATATGCATCCTCGGCTTGTATTGTACCTAGAATTGGTATTCTTGCAATCGCAATGTCCACTTCTTTATGCGAGGGGAGGGTTTAGATGCTGCCCCTCGGAACAAAGAGATGATGGTCGGTGTGCATTTTGAATGGATGCCCATAGGTACAAATTAAAAGGCTTGCACACCAGTGAATGGCTATCTCCTCCTTTTCAATATGGAAATACCCCTGCTCAGTGGTTGTGATTGCACGGCTTCCATATGCAACTGGGGCTCACCCCCCACACTTTTGTTTCTGGGACAATACAGCCTCTAATCTCATGGGACTAGCGTCCTTGGACAGCTCCAAGTCCTTCTTCCGATCAATATATGCAGTGTTGTGTTCCTGGACAGGGCATTCTTCATGTCTTGGAAGGCTTGTTCATTCTGTTATTCCAGGTCCATGGTGTGGACCTTTTTGTGAACTTCCGGAGGGGTAGTGTTAGGGAGGTCAAGTTCTGAATGAAACAGCCACAGTTAGTGACAATGCGCAGGAAACTCAGGACACCTTTCACTGTGGTGGGGGCCATGGCAGATTGAATGACTCAGACCTTGGCTGGGCCTGGGGCTACTCTTGTTTATGAGAAGCTGTAGCCAAAAAAACAATTTTGTTCCTCAGGAGCTCACATTTCACTCAATAGAGTGTGAGCCTACTGTCCACGAGCATGCGGAATGCTGCTTTCAGGCGGGTGAGGTAATTGTCCAGAGTTGTGGCATGCATCAGAATGTCGTCAGTGACATTTAACACCCGGGGGAGGCTAGCTTACACCCCTTGGATTATATCCTGGAACACTTCAGCGGCACTTAATATGCCGAAGTTTAGGGTCTTGTAACACCTTACCCCAAGGTGTATTGAGAAAGTAGTGACAATGTGTGACTTTGGCACCAATAATATTTGATGGTGCCCTGTCCTAAGGTGCACCTTCAAAATCATCATGACCCAGTGATGTCGGTCAAAATGTCATCCACTGTTGGGGGTCAGGTGTCTTTCCCTTTTAATGGCTACATTTGGTATGTGCATGTCACGCAAAGCCGTACTTCTCTGGATTGCTTCAGTTTTTGGGCTACCACGATGGGGGACACCTATGGTGTAGGACTGTTGAACCTCTTGATGATGTCTGCTCCTCCCACCTTTCGTCTGACTAGAATGCTAATCTCCGGTGGGGCAGGGCTATTGGCTGGATGGAGTGGTCGATGCGGAGGTGTACCATCTTCCCTTTTAGGCATCTTATCTGTTGAAGCAACAACAAGAATTCTTCGAGCAGTATCTCTATCCCGTTTGTATGCACGCTGAGTGTGAACTGCATTAGTTGGAGTTAGTCCACTTTTCGGCAGCTCACCAGCATGCCTGTTCCTCCTTTTGTGACATACACCTTGGCATATATGGAGTATTTCTGGTGTTAATGGTCCCTCGTTAACACTTCTGCCAAAGTCTTAAGAGCTCTTTGACGGTTAATGGTGTCAATAAGGGGTGCTGTTAACTACGCCCTCACCCCCCAGTGTGTATACGACACTTGAAGGTAGTCTTGGTTTGGGTGTGGATTAGCTTAACTGGTTGGAATACATGGATGATGCCTACCATGTCATCATTGTCCATATTTCTATCTTCTGGCAGCTCTGTAGTGGACGTCACAGGTGATTCCATGATGTTCAAGCTGAGCATCACAATTTGTCAAAATGTTTTCATTTCCACACGTGGAGCATTTCCTTCCCATGGCCGGGCACTCGCCTGTATGTGGGAAAAATCCACTGCTCCACTTGCAGATCTTGCTGGCTGGCTGACGCTTTTTCTTGTCTTTCTTTCGCACTGGGGCACCTCAGGAAAATTGGTTGACATGTTCAGCCTTGACTTATCGTTGTAGCAGCACCTCCACGTGGGAAGCTTGTACTTTGCAATTCTTTAAAGTACCCCAGTGTGAGAATATCTTGCATGGATTTTCATGGGGCTTGCAGGATTTGTTCTTGGAGTTTGGCTGGAGCGCTGCTTTGTATTAACTGTGCTCTCATTTCGTCCTGTTTGTCAGGGACGGTGCATGTCCTAGCAAGTACTTAGAGTTGTGTGTAAAATGTGTCTACTGACTCCTCAGGGCCTCGGCGGGTTTGACGCAGTAGAAAACTCTCATAGTCCGGGGATGAATAAGGGTTGAATTGGGCTGCTAGAGCTGTTTTCAGTGTTGCATATGTGAATTTGAGGCCTCTTTCTACAACGGTCTTGGACAGTTTATAGATATTCTTCCCAGCCAGGTGGAATAGGAATCTCCTCTAATCACTGCTGATGTCTAGGGTGGCAAAGTCTTTCTACCCAGGTCGACCACTTTGCTGCCTGCATAGATTATGGACTAGCACAACAAATGGCTCTATTGAAAGAATGGATGCCATGGCACTGGAAGTCAAAATTGCTGGTCTCCTCCTGGTATGTGACACCTGGCATGTCAGGTGGCTTCTCGTCCATGCGCCGGTCACGGGGTTCCACACCGTCTGGTGTGAGGCCTAAATGAGCTGAGGGCGAATAAGGATCCATTGATTTCCTCCTCATGGGCATGCCTGGGAAGCGGCACAACTTCAGTGGCCATTGGCATGCACATCTCGGGTGACTGCTGAGGTGTGCCACCCTTGCTATGTTACACACGTACACCAATCGATGTCATGGTGCTAGGTAACCGAGGCATGAGTCAATGAGTCACCATCAGAGCAGTTAATCACGTGCATGTTTGAATAGCCAAGTCTTCAATAGTTGCCTAAATGTAGGATAGCGAGAGGTGGATCTGATCTCCTGAGGGAAAGAGATCCCAGATGTGGGGGGTGAGGACCGAGAAGCGATATCCTCCCAGTCTCTTTTTTTTTTTTAAAGGGTAGGGTGTAGAGTAGATTCATGTGGATAGACCTTAGATTTCAGATGGGGGTGTATTTTCTAATTGTAGATGAGATGAAGGCAGAACTTCTACCTTAAAAGGATTTGAAAATGATACAGCCTATGGCATGGGTAACCTGACCTAGAGCTTCAGCAGTGAGGAACTTACTCATCTTCCTAACTTTCTGTAACTGTAGAAAGCAAGCAGATGTATCTGCTCCTACTTAGGGTTTCATCCACAAATGTTTGTCGATGACGACTCTGTCTCATGAGGGGCTGTCCCACAGCAATAAATGACATTCAAAATGTCTACATATGAGTTAGAACAAGAAATGCTGTAATGGTCCTGTGAGTTTAGAGGCCCTCATGAAAAAACATAAAGGCCCTCATTACAACCCTGGCGGTCGGTGTTAAAGCGGCGGTAATACCGCCAACAGGCCGGCGGTAAAAAAAACGGGATTTAGACCCTGGCGGTTACCGCCATCCAACACCACCACCTCAACATACTGACCGCCAGGGTGGTAAGGGCCGCTGGGCTGGAGACTTCGGTCTCCAGCCTGGTGGCTGTCACATTCCCACCCTCGGGATGACGACCCGGCCTACCACCATGGTTTCCGTGGTTTCTGTACCGCCACAAAAACCATGGCGGTAGGCACTATCAGTGCCAGGGAATCCCTTCCCTGGCACTGATAGGGGGCTCCCCCGCCCCCCCACAGCCTCCCCAGAGTCCTCCCCCAACCTACCCCACCTGCTTCTGCCACGCCCTGCAGATATACACACCCACACGCGCACCCATATACACACATGCACCCACGCATACCCACCTCCCCCCACGCATGCACACATACATACCAGCACACCACAACATACACCAACATACCTTGTCACACACATACATCGACAGCACACAACACTCACAATCATTAGTTCACGCATGCATCCAATGCAACTCACACCCGCATGCACGCATCCCAAAACATACTCCCCCCCACATAAACACCCCCCGCCCCCCTCTCCGGTCGGAGAACCCAACTTACCTGCTTGCAGGTGGTCCTCCAGCTGGAGACGGTCCGCAGCGCTGCTGCCAGCAGCAGCGTCCGCCAGCAAAACATTGCCAGGCCGTATCGTTGCTCATGATATGGTCAGCGGTGTTTTGCTGGCGTGGCGGTGCTGCTGTCAGCAGCGCCGCCTTATCGCCATCCGCCACCATGACCGTTGGCGGTGTTCCGTCAGATTTCTGGCGGAATACCGCCGGCGGTCATAATACGCATTGCCGGCTGGTAGCGTAGCCACAGTGGCGGAATGTTGGCAGCCGTCGCCGTGGCGGTAGGCGGTCAATACCGCCAATCTTGTAATGAGGGCCAAAGTGTCTTACAGTTGTTGAGGCCTTTAACGCAGTGGACGTTGGCGGCTTTACGGTGTTATGTTTTGGTAGTACTTATTCTTTTTTTTGCAGGTGTGCATAGAGGTGGAGAATGGTACTCACCGCTGTCAAGCAGTGGCAGTCACCATTCTCTCAGTACAGGGGTTGCGGGCGGGTCCTCACCAGCACCATCTTGCGGGTTTGTGTTTGAGCGCGGTAGCCCAGTGTGCCAACTCCGCGGAGTCAACCAGGACGCCATCTTCCGCTGAGTCGATGTGGCATGCTATTCGTCGAGCAGGGCAGGCCCGCCTTGAGGGGCCGCCCCTCCTCGGTACGCCTCAAGGGCCGTCCACAGAGCAGCAGGGAACCAGGAATGTGCACCACTTGTTACAGGCCAACGGCGAGTTCCGGTCACTTTGCGTGCCTCATCGCCATATTTCATGTCATCGGGGGCCTGGAGCACTGCGCATGTGCAGTCAGTGGCATAACATAAGCCCCAGCAGCCTGAGCTCCAGGGGACCCCCTCAGCAAAAGTGGTAGGTGGTGGGCCGGGGAGGGGGTTCCCCTCAATATACTTTTGGCAGGGGGACACCCTCAAGATTCGCTACGCCATTGCTTGCAGTAATAACTACACAGCACACATTCCATATGGTCATTTCCCTGACACCACCTCATCACTAGACACTTTTATTAAACTTATAATGTAGCACTGGAAGATACTAAATGGTCCAGCAACACGGGTGTATCCTATCTCCCAACTGGGTCGTTGTGATGCTCAAAGTTACAGAACTCATCCTTCAGAGCATGACCAAAGTCCAGCTCTGAAGGTCGTGTGCAGTATTTTGTGGTGTTACTGTTAGTGCGGGTGTGGGGTGACAAAACGTCTTCCCAGCTAAAGCTGTCTGTTGTGAGACCTAAATAGATGAACTGCCAGTGGCTGAACAGGGCTGACCAAAAGCCACATTTGTTCTGTACTGTATGAGTGTGTGTGTAGGTTCATTAGTCACATGAGGTCTCCAGCTCCCTGTGGGTGAAACCTTAAAAAAAACAAATTACGAGGGATAGAGTGGGAAAGGGAATGCAGGAGACTGGTGCTGTGTGGAGTTGTGTCTCACCCAGGTAAAAATAAAGAAGTAAATTATAAAAGCTACAAATACAAAATTAAGTAATTAAATAAGGAAAGTAAACAGCTGAACGATTACGTGCACAAAATGGGTTCAGACGAATACACTGAGCTGGAATTCTTGTTAATGGAAGGGCAATTCAAAGGTCCTGCTATATTAACTACTGACAGAATATTGCCCCATAAGTACACATATTATCGATCAGTGTCACAATATATCGCTGCTCATCAATGCAGATGGCATTGCTTGCATGACAATGACCACCGATAGTCAGTGAACTAAATATTGCTATCAGTGCCACACGATTTCACCAGATGCCTACGGGAGTTTGGTAGAACACAGAGGTACCATCGGCAGCGCATGGCCATGTCCAGGTCAAGTGGCGCGTGCTGGCGCAGTTTGTCCTAAATGCGCACCCGTGGAGCTCGTGCAGGGAGATGCATGGTGAATACCATTGTGATGTAGGCATGCACTTGCAGCTAGCGTTGCACCTGGACAAAGAGCGCTAAACCTGTCTCACAGTGTGAAAGGTGATGCCTCCAAGAATAACATTTTATTGTGGGAGGGAGCTTACCTGGGAGCCAGCTTAAATGGTTTAGCAGAGGGCTTTAACTGGGCTCTGGAATGTGGTAATTTGTTTCCAGTGCCCTGTAAGTGCCCCCTACCCCTGTGCCCTTCGGAGAGCTGTGCTGGGCCAGGGTGCATTGTCTTTGATGAAAGCACCGGCTGCTCATTCATGCCGGGGCTTCTACTCCCAAGTGTGGGATTTGGGGAGTAAAATAGGCCTTAATCACCAATTTGTTTGTACAGCAGACAACGCAGGGGGGGTGGCGAGAGAAACGTTGGAATACAGTAACTTCTGGAGCGGGGCTTGGCAGGGCCTCCCTCCCAGAGCCCGGGTTTCGGGCCAGGAATGTGAGAACTCTTGACTCCTCTATCTTCACACGCCGTGTGACCTTGTGCTGTCGTCCCGGACGAAGTATGGAATCGTGCTGGGTGCCAGCAAAAATCCAGATGGCATGCGTGCATGCCCTCTCAAACACCACCAAACGTGCGCACTGGCAGACAGCTGCAAGAGAACCAGGAGGGGCAGAACACAATGCACGGGCACTCCCGCCAAAACACCGCGCATCCCTACCGCTGAATATAAAATGGTACCCACGCGGCAGCGCACCGCTGCATGGAAACCACTCACACGCACCAACATGGCGGCAGCCGAGGGGCGCCTCCCACCCGTGGAGCAGCAGAGCAGGCCAAGGGCGCACATTCCTGGGCACGCGCACCAAAGCACGAGAGCGCGCACCGAGCACTCCCACGGGGCGCACCTGCCAGGTGGGGGAACCCAGCACAGGCTCCAGAGTGACACTGGCACCACAAACTGTGGCACTGAGAGAACACACACATTTCAAGCACCATCAACACGAAAGCATCATTTTTAAATACATTTTATTGTATTTTATTTTGCACTTTGAACATAATCGCTCCAGGAGCCATCCTGCGGGTTTTCAAATCTCACGCGTGATGATAACCATGAGTGCACCTACACACTGGTATGGGCAAGACGTATGTACGTAAGGGCTACTACCCCACCTCCCGCCTCCCCCATTTGGCAGGTCAGCGGTGATCTACCCCAGGCTGACCCATCATCGGATGGAGTAACCATGCCCAATGACCCTTGATGAGGGCACAAATCCTAAAAACAAAAAGTGGGGTGACTAACCAAGTTATTCAGTAAGCAGGAGACATCATGACCTGTGACATTACGGTGCGTCACACTGTATGTGGCATCACAGGAAGTGGCATCGCAACCCTTGACCTCACAAGAAGTGACATCACAAGAAGTGACATCAGATTCTCAGACCTCACACATGTGTTTATCACATCTATAATGAGTACATTTGAGTGCATCACAATATTTAACAAATTAGATTTTGCGTCAGGGTTGTGCCAAGAAAGTGAAGCAACCCTGACGAAAAATGTCTGCCTCAACTTATACATTTAGGGGCTTATTTACAAGCCCTATGCGCCGCTGATGGGTCAGTTTTTGTGACCCACCAGCGGGGCATAGTGCAGGCCCATATCTTCAAGGCCACGCAAAGCCACTTTGCGTGGCTTTTTATGGCCTTGTAGATATAGTGTAAGGCAACACAGCGCAAGTCCCTGCGTTGCCTTACACTGTATCAGGAAGGAATTCCATCGGCATTGCAGTGGGTTTTCCCACGCAACACCCATGGGTTTTTACGCATTGCCAGATTTTCAAGAATCTGTGAACCCGGGAATGCGTCAAAACTGTACGCCTCCCCAGGGCAGGCGCAGCAAGGAGAAATATCTTTATGGTGCAAGAGTGCCTGCGTCGGCGCTAGGCAGCCCATTTTGCGCCAGGGGAGAGGACAGAAATGTTTGCCTTTATCTTGTGGCGCAGGGGAGTACAGCAAGGTCACCTGTTGAGCTGCCCTGCACCACAGACTTGAAAATCCGCCCCTACTAATTTAAAACCTGACCACAAAGACAATTGGCAACAAGAAAAAAATGTGGCAGTAAATATGTTTTTAATTGGTTGAAAAGTCTGAATTTTATTGCCAAGGCACCTGTTGTAGAGAACTTTGTGTGCCAAATAAATCTCGGGGAATAATAATAATGGTAGACTAACTGGAGGTTAACGTAATTGCTGAAGAGATCTGTGTTTTGTCTGGGGTGGGTGGAATTGGCAGTGTTTCATTCCACGGAATTCTTCAGAATGAAGTTAAAATTCAGCGAAATTCTGTGAAGGGGCAGAGTGAGCACTGCAATGTGCAGTGCATACCCCTTGATGACCTTACATAAGCATGTAAAGGCACCGAGGGGTATCCACACCTGTGCATACCCCTTATGCCCTTGCATACTTATGTAAGGGCATCGAGGGGTCTGCGCTGCATTGCAGTGCAGTGCATACCCCACGTGCCCCTACATAAGTATGTAAAGGCACCAAAGGGTATCTGCTCCCATGCATACCCTTCAGTGCCCTTCAATACCTATATAAGGGCACCAAGGGGTATGCACTGCACTGCAGTGGTACTTTAAACAGGGCCGAAAGGCTGTCCAGTCCTGTTTGAAAAACATTACAGTGTTGATTTAATTCCACCGGCAGAGCGGTGAAATTATTCAAATTAAAGTAAATTATTTAGTAATTCCGCATTATAGGAGTAATGCAGAATTACTAACTTACTCCAACTCCTCCAGTGGAATTAAAATTCCACCCACCCTAGTTTTGTATAGTCCAGGTTTTGAATCAAAGTAGCATAAAGTGTTAAAATGTCTTTGCAAAGCACTTTACGTAACGCGCGAATGACAGATTTAACATTTTTTGTAAATGGAAAGTGGGTTACTGCTTTTAACACAGAAATACTTTTTTGATTTGCAATTCATAAATTGTGATCCTTCTAATATAGCGCTGTGAGGTATGAAGGACGATATGTCACTCAAACACCTTGTAACCATCATTGTGTTATCTATCACTTGCTGCATATTACCTTACACACATATGATTTATTGTCAATGTATAATGTGTACGTGCTCTGACTCCCTGCAGTGGAATGAGTGCACTATATAAGAAAGAAAACACAATAGTGGAATTTAAATTATTTGTGTAAATACTGGGCTAGATCAACACACCTGGCATTCTAACAGTGCATGCATATCTCTTATATACAGGAAATGAGCAAAGTCAAAGGCTTGCTTGTTTTAGGTACATGTGAATTGATAAACTGGGTGCCTTTGTTTCCCCTCCAATGCATTTAGGTGTGAGGCTCCCAATAGCCCCAGCCAGGGTACTGCAAAAAAGGAGGCCTTATGGCCTCTTAACTTCCCCCTTTGTTATGGGCCCATCTGGAATCTGATAAGCCCCTTCCCCACCTGCATTGCTGCTCAGAAGGAAAGCAGACAACTTGTAGGTGCTGCTGAATATGTCCCAGTGTCTTAAAATTACATTGGGACGCCTTTACCGTATTTCTGTGGGGTCCAACCACTTGGCAGAGTAGACGGCGTCCACCCAGTGAAAAGAGTGGGTAGACGCCCCCATTATTTAGCAGTGTCCCTTTTGGCCACAATGAACCCTGATTCACCAGCAGTCAGATCAGTTTCCCTCCAGATCCCGAGTAGCGAGGCTGGCTCCTTGATATCTATTAGTTACCCCACTATGGTTTCCAACATTCTGGTTATTTTTTCCAGCAGTGTTATCACAGGGGACTCTCATAAAATGTGTAAAAATGTACCTCTCCATCCACATCCCATCATGCAAAAGTCTTCCTTTGTCCGCCTAAGTTGCCCCCTTGTTTAGTATATTCGATGCAGGATTGCGAGCTGAACCAGCCTCGGGCTGGCCTTTATCGATACTCTCTATGGAATCTGAGGGCCTCCTCATACATCTCATCCTCTAGCCTCCCAATGTTATACTCCCATTTATTTCGGACAGCCCATTGTTCCCTCTGCTTGTTGACCATTAATGTGGTGTATGTTAGCAACATTTCCTTTTTTGCCATATAGCCTCCAATTAAACTTCTTTCAAGTATTGACTCTACCATGGTTTCTTCATCCGCCCCTATTTTCGCTGACAGTGCATGCCTACGTTTGCGGCATCCAGGGATCTAGGATTCATTAATTTCATATTTGGCCTGTAGGTGCTTGTTGACATCCCAACTAAACAGACACCTGTGATCTGCCTCCCTTCTCCTCACAGACAAGCCCTGACCCCTGCCGATCCAACAGCGGAGGTCTCTCCTTCTCTCACCTGGTGGCCAAAGCCTGGAACGACCTTCCCCTGCACCTCAGGAATGCCGCATCGCACTGAAAATTTAGAAAAGGACTCAAGACATGGCTGTTCGACAGAACAGAGCACCATGAAGCAGATAGCAACGTAAGTGCCTAGAGATCCTCACAAGTGATTTGCCACGCTTTATAAATCCTGATTGATTGATTGACTCAGTGTTGAGATTCATATATTGTCCCGATGTGTAAGGCCCTCAAGAGCTGCCAACACCTTCAGTCTGGTACTTACCCACAGTGGCGTCTTGGGAGTCAACCTGTTTGTCGACCCCATTTACTTGTTGAACCTTGCAGCAAATCTGCCCTTTCTGATTTGTCGCTCCAGCTTTTTCTCCTTTTTCCGGGTATTATTTTTGCTGGCTTTTTAACTCTGCATTTTGCCATTGCTAAACAGTAATAAAGTACCTGTGAGTCCCTCTAAAATTGATAGTCCCAATTTGGCCTATTTAACTGGCCTATTTAACTTCCATTTAAGTCCATTGTAAATGGCGCCTGAAGTGCACCTATGGCATAAAAAGATAAATGTCGTATTTGGGCTACAATATATATTCACACCACCCACATATGAGAAATAACATATTTGTGCCAGGAGACCCACCGTGCTCTGGTTATGCTGCAGTTTAAATTTAACCACACTACAATCACACATAAAGGGAAAAGGCCTTTGCGTGTAAGAAAAGCTGATTTTTATATATTCACATGTCACCCCTAAGTTGTACCTTGCAAGCAGCAGGGCAGTGTGCTACTATAAAATAAGGCACACCATAGATTGGGGTGAGAGTGCCCTGACAGTGAAATATAACCCAAAATCTATTTTACTGTGTAGGCCTGGCTCCGAAGGGCTAGAAATGTACTTCAAAGTTATTCACTTCTTGGCTTTTATACAAGCTAAAGGTGAAGTCAGATTTTTGATAACTTAAGCAGAAAAGTAACTTTGTAAAGATGTCTGCCGGAGCAGAACTGGCCTAAAACTAGTTCTGGTACTCCTCAAACCTACAGAGCTGGAATACAAATCACTGTGTGGTAGAGTTAACAACTCTGGCTCAAAGGACAATAGCTTGCCTCTGGGCCCAAGAGAGGCCGATGGGTGTGAGCTGCTGACCTCCTAGCAACAATTACCTTTCTGGAAGTGGAAAGCAACAGTTGGCAGCACAGGGCCTCTTTAGCACCACCCTTTATCACTTCAAGTGCCAGGGAGGGATTGTCCTATTTAATCCGTGGATCATCGTAGACTCTCAAGGCTAAATCCACAGTAGGGGGGAAACCAGTTTGCCTGAATTGTTCTTATTGGAGCAGGGCAAGGCTGATTTGCATGTGGCTGGGCCTAAACCTAAGTGGCGACGTACAAAACAATAATGGTCTGGGATGCGGCCCAACTAATTACCAGTGGCTGAGTTTAGTGTATGCAATCCACCAATCACTTTTTTTTTGTATATTTCTGTGTCACTTAGAGTTTCTTCCTGCACTATCTCTTTTGCTTTGCAGGTAGGTCGCTCCCCGCTTCGCATCCCGCGCCGCCTCCACTCCGCTTGTTTGTGATCTCCTGTTCCCGCCGCTGTGTCCCCTGCGGCCCCTCCCACCTCCCCCTCCTTCTCACCGCTCCGTTTCCAGCTTTCCAGTTTCCCGCCGCTGCGTCCCCTGAGGCCCCTCCCACCTCCCCCCTCCTTCTCACCGCTCCGTTTCCAGCTTTCCAGTTTCCCGCCGCTGCGTCCCCTGCGTCCCCTCCCACCTCCCCCCTCCTTCTCACGGCTCAGTTTCCAGCTTTCCAGTTTCCCGCCGCTGCGCCCCCTGCAGCCCCTCCCCCCAGCACTCTCATTGGTCAGGCCCTCCCGCCTCCCAGCTGCCACTCCCAGCCTCCCCTCCTCTTATGGCAGCCACGGCGCGATAACTGGGAGCAACCTTTGACCCTGCTTTGCAGGTAGGTCGCTCCCCGCTTCGCATCCCGCGCCACCTCCACTCCGCTTGTTTGTGATCTCCTGTTCCCGCCGCTGCGTCCCCTGCGGCCCCTCCCGCCTCCCCCCTCCTTCTCACCGCTCCGTTTCCAGCTTTCCAGTTTCCCGCCACTGCGTCCCCTGCGGCCCCTCCCGCCTCCCCCCTCCTTCTCACCGCTCTGTTTCCAGCTTTCCAGTTTCCCGCTGCTGCGTCCCCTGCGGCCCCTCCCGCCTCCCCCCTCCTTCTCACCGCTCTGTTTCCAGCTTTCCAGTTTCCCGCTGCTGCATCCCCTGCGGCCCCTCCCGCCTCCCCCTCCTTCTCACAGCTCCGTTTCCAGCTTTCCAGTTTCCCGCCGCTGCGCCCCCTGCGGCCCCTCCCCCCAGTTCTCTCATTGGTCAGGCCCTCCCGCCTCCCAGCTGCCACTCCCACCCTCCCCTCCTCTTATGGCAGCCGCGCCACGATAACAGGGAGCAACCTTTGACCCTGCTTTGCAGGTAGGTCGCTCCCCGCTTCTCATCCCGCGCCACCTCCACTCCGCTTGTTTGTGATCTCCTGTTCCTGCCGCTGCATCTCCAGAGGCCCCTCCCGCCTCCCCTCTCCGTCTCACCGCTCTGTTTCCAGCTTTCCAGTTTCCCGCCGCTGCGTCCCCTGCGGCCCCTCCCGCCTCCCCCCTCCTTCTCACCGCTCCGTTTCCAGCTTTCCAGTTTCCCGCCGCTGCGTCCCCTGCGGCCCCTCCCACCTCCCCCCTCCTTCTCACCGCTCCGTTTCCAGCTTTCCAGTTTCCCGCCGCTGCGCACCCTGCGGCCCCTGCCCCCAGCCCTCTCATTGGTCAGGCCCTCCCACCTCCCAGCTGCCACTCCCACCCTCCCCTCCTCTTATGGCAGCCACGGCACGGCCGTGTGCGCCAAAGGCAAGCCCGTCTGCGCCTGGACCGCGCCCAGCGCCAGAACCCCTGGCCCCAGCAACAGCCACCCGCCAGCATTCGCTACAATGCCAACACCCTCTGCGCACTCAACACCAGCCGACTTGCCAACTGCTTCCAGGCCTCTCCAAAGAGCACACACGGACCCTTCTTCTGCCACAACTGCAGCTTCACCTGCAACAGAGCCCACATACCTCCTAGGATCAAGACCAACCACCTCCGCTGCATACTCCTCAACACCCGCTCAGCATGCAAGCACGCCATCGAAGTCTGGGACCTGCTTGACTCCACCTCCCCAGACGTGGCCTTCCTAACCGAAACCTGGTGGAACGACTCCTCAGCACCCGACATCGCCATAGCCATCCCGAACGGATACAAAGTCACTCGCTGAGACCGCACCAATAGAACCGGAGGAGGCATAGTCATCGTCCACAAAGCCACCCTCGAAGTCAAAACCACCCCGGACGACTCATTCAGCGCCGCCGAACTCCTTCACTTCCAAATCCGCACCGACCCCAACACCACGCTCAGAGGAACTCTCATCTATAGACCCCCAGGACCCTGGGCACCCTTCAGCAACGCCCACGCCGACCTGGCCAGCACCCTCGCCTCCACGGACTACATCCTCATCGGGGACCTGAACTTTCACCTCGAAAACAACAATTACACCAACTCAACCACCCTGACTGAAAACCTCGCCAACCTCGGCTTCACTCAGCTCGTCAACACACCCACCCACAAAGCCGGTCACACCCTTGACCCCATCTTCTCCACAAGCAACCACGTCACCTCCAACCACACCACAGAACTCTACTGGACCGACCACCACTGCATTCACTTCACCTTCAAGAAACAGACAGAACACCACCTCACCGAACAACCACCACGCCGCCGATGGGGCAAAGTCACCGAACTTCAACTAATCAACGCCCTAGCCCATAAACCGCCCGTCAACACACCGACCCTGACATTGCGGCACACAACCTCAAGCTATGGATCACCGACTGCGCCGACCGCCTAGCCCCACTCAGAAAACCCTCCAACAACCACATCAACAGAAAAGGCACCTAGTTCAACGACGCCAAACCTCCAAACGCCACTGCCGAAAACTCAAGCAAATATGGCTACTCGAACGCACTCCAGACAACCACACAGCCCTCAAGGATGCCACACGCAAACACCACCAACTCATCAGGCTAGCAAAAAGATCCTCCTTCAAAACCCACCTAGAAAACAATGCCCACGACTGCAAAGAACTTTTCAGCATCGTAAAAGAACTCTCCAACCCAAACGCCACCGTCAACGACATCATCCCCTCCCAAGAACTTTGCGACGCCCTCACAACCGCCTTCCACCGAAAAATCACGTACATCCACGACAGCTTCAACTCCCCTCACACCCCAGACACTCCTACCCCACCCACCACGAACTCCACCCGCCCCAACCGACTGACCTCCTGGACCAACATCAGCGACGACGAAACAAAGCAAGACCATGAACTCCATCCACTCCGGATCACTTTCAGACCCCTGCCCACACCACATCTTCAACAAAGCAGACACGGCCATCGCACCACACCTACGGAAAGCCATCAACATCTCCTTCGAAACTGCAAGATTCCCGGACAGCTGGAAACACGCCGAAATCAACGCCCTTCTCAAGAAGCCAAAGGCGGACCCCAAGGACCTGAAAAACTTCCGCCCCATCTCTCTGCTCCCGTTCCCGGCGAAGGTCATCGAGAAAATCGTCAACACTCAGCTCACTCAGTACCTCGAAGACAACAACATCCTCGACCCCTCCCAGTCCGGCTTCAGATGCAACCACAGCACCGAAACCGCCCTCCTTGCCGCCACAGATGACATCAGAAGCCACCTCGACAATGGAGAAACATCAGCCCTCATCCTCCTAGACCTATCAGCCGCCTTTGACACCGTCTGTCACCACACTCTAAAATCCCACCTCCACATAGCAGGAATCCAGGACCAGGCCCTCGAATGGACCGCATCCTTCTTTACCGGCAGAACCCAAGAGTCCGCCTCCCCCGTACCATTCTAAAGCCTTCAACATCATCTGCGGCGTACCCCAGGGCTCATCCCTCAGCCCGACGCTGTTCAACATCTACATGGCCCCCCTCGCACAAGTGGCCCGTCAGCACAACCTCAACATCATCTCCTACGCCGACGACACCCAACTCATCCTCTCTCTCACCAAGGACCCGCACACCGCCAAAACTAACCTCCACGAGGGACTAAAAGCCATCGCCGACTGGATGAGAGACAGCCGGCTAAAACTGAACTAGGACAAAACAGAGGTCCTCATCCTTGGGCGCACCCCCTCCACCTGGGACAACTCATGGTGGCCGTCCACACTGGGTCCCCCACCGATGCCCACCGACACCGCATGAAACCTCGGCTTCACCCTCGACTCCTCACTCTCCATGTCAAAGCAGGTCAGCGCCGTCTCCTCCTCCTGGTACAACACCCTCCGCATGCTTCGCAGAATTTACAAATGGATCCCAACAGAAACAAGAAAAACAGTAACCTAGGCCCTCGTCAGCAACAGACTCGACTACGGCAACGCCCTCTACACTGGTATCTCATCCAAACTCCTCCAACGCCTCCAACGCATCCAAAACGCCTCCACCCGACTCATCCTCAACATCCCTCGCCACTGCCACATCACCCCCCACCTAAGAGACCTTCACTGGCTCCCCGTCAACAAGAGGATCACCTTCAAGCTCCTCACCCACGCACACAAGGCACTCCACAACACCGGACCATCATACCTGAACAACAGACTCAGCTTCTACACCCCCACCCGGCATCTCCGCTCCACAAACCTCGCCCTCGCCTCCGTCCCCCGCATCCAACGCAAATGTTCCGGCGGCAGATCATTCTCGTACCTCGCCGCCAAGACCTGGAACACCCTCCCACCGGATCTACGACAGACCCAGGACCTTCTTTCCTTCAGAAAACTACTCAAGACTTGGCTCTTCGAGCAGTAGCAGCTCGCCCCCCCCCCCCCAGCGCCTTGAAACTCTCACAGGTATGTAGAGCGCTTTACAAATTGATTGATTGATTGATTGATTGGTACTTCAGATTTACTGCTCTGTTTAACCTCTTCAAACGATCTGTGGAGTCCTCTTACATATTTTGTGTAGTCTGGAAAGATCAGCATTGTGTGGTTCTTGTACTGTGGGCTTATGAATTCCTGACATGTTGCAGGATGACATCCTTGTCTCTAGTTAAGACGTTTCTCAATTATGGTGCTAGGAGGAGATCCAGGCAGCCTGTCTAATCGCCTAATCACATTTTTAATAATGAAGAATGTGAGTCTTTAGGATCCAGTCCTCAAGACACAGTTCTAGGGAGGGATCTTCTGCACAATTCAGGAACCCTATAAATCTTACATTACTTCTCCTGGAGTGGCCTTTTACATTCTCCGGACTTGCTTCCATGGTACGTGTACGGCCCATCAGGGACTTGAACTGTTCCTTCAGATTTTTCTATTCACTTTGCTGGTGGCCTACTGTTTCTTCTGTAGCTTGCACTCACTCTGAGTATGTGCACGTCTATAGTGATAAAGTTGATTATCATCACTGATGTGCTGGATTGCATTGCCATCATTATATCCCTCAATGCTGGCTTTCTATTAGTTTCTTATTGAGCACTGTGCTCCCACTTGTGGGACAGCTGCTTCTTACCCTTTCTTCTTTATATTGGTTTATTTTGTTGGTTTCGATTTTTTCTTTCCCCGGTTCTTGCATGTTCTGTACTTAAGTCTATCACGTCAGGTCTCCACTCAATCTTCTACCCATGCTCGGTTTCTGCCCAATGCCCTTAATTAATTCAGTTAATCTTTTCTGCCTCCCAGGCTCCCTTGTGTGCTTTTCTTCTTTTCACAGGTGATGGATCTACATTTGTCAGGTTGCCCAAATCCCTTCTTTTCCACTTGTGCTCTGATTGACCAGGTGCACTACTCTGCCTTGGAGGTTAGGGTGTCTCCTTAGGCGTGCTTAGTCCATCTTTACATCCCTGCCTGGTTGCGCTCCCTTCACTGACCACCTATTGGGACTCCTTGTACCCCTATTGTCCTATGGTGAGGATCGAAGAGGTTGTCTCTCCACTCACTGATCTGGTCTTCCTCTCTGCTTGCTGTCTCCCACTCCAGTGTTGCCACTCCTGCGTGCTGGGCATGACTCACCTTCTCCTGCCTGATGTCTTTGCCTAAGGTTACCTCTGCCCACATCAGGGCAGCACCGCTGCCCTCTCACTTACAGTCATCCTCGATGCCAGCAGCGACTGCAACCAACCTCACTGCAGCAGACCCCCAGGATCCAGAAGAATGGGCCCTATTCGGGCGTCTATCTTGGATTTACCACTGCCTTGTCTTTGACCACGGGCCACATTATGTGACTCTTTCTCTTCCGGTTCCTCTGCCCGGGACCATGCAGCGGCAGGTAAGGATGTTGGGAGGACTGATTCCCAATTCCTTGCTCCACTGGCCTTAGCCTCTTCAACTGTGGCCCCTTAGCTCAGTCTCGCCTACCACTTTGTAAGCCTGAAGATAGAGAGGTGGCAGGACCCCCTTTCTTGCCTTCTCCCAATCTACCTGTCCACGACTGTTGCTGTTTCCCACAGTATCTGCCGTACAGGTGCCTCCTCCATGAAAACATACAGGGCAGCAGAAGTCAGAAGCTGATTCTTGTTTCAGAAAGGGTCATCGGGCAATGTCTGTAAGACTCCTCCCACAGGCTGGACACAGGATGATTGACACCTGCCACTTATAATGCCATACTGTCACCTGTAGAACACACCTGTCAGAGCCATCTCATTACATACTTACATCCATGCACAATGAACTCATGCAGAATCCAATGCAGGGCATCTCTCACGCTTCCTGTAGAGATCTGCTCACCATGTACCAAGCGGGCAACCAAGTCCAAATTTACCAGTGTCGCGGACAAACAACCCAAACATACAAAGACACAAGCGGCACAAGCAAGGATAACACAAGACATGGCAACTGCACACATCCTCCGGCCAACCACATGGAGACTAGGGCCCATAATTATACTTTTTTAGCGCCGCATTTGCTCTGCTTTTGGACGCAAAAACGGCGCAAGCTTACAAAATACAATTGTATTTTGCAAGTTTGCGCCTTTTTTGCATCAAAAAATGACGCAAATGCGGGGCTGAAAAAGTATAAATATGGGCCTAGGTGTGCGCTTAACTTGCGTAATGCCGTCTAGCATAATCACGTGGAATTACGCCAAAACTGCTAGATTATGTGGAATTTCACGAGAAGTGTAATTCTGCATTTAGTGCAATTTTCTTAGTGCACATATCGACCGGAGATGAATTTTCACTAAGAAATAGCAGCAGGTCATGAATAGCAGCACGAGCAGCCACTTGCGCTTGCTAAACGCACACTTGGGGTAGAATTCCCCCTAACACGATTACACCTGCTTGCGTAATTAAGAATTACTTGTAGGAAGTGAAAGCGCATATAGTGAGCGCGAGCAGCTGCTCACACTGTTATTCATGTCCTTTTGCATTGAGCACTATATCATAGCTCTAATGACAAGAAAATAGCCCTAAATGCAGAATTTTTCTTCTTGTGCAATTTACTTAATCTCACTGAATTTTTAGGTAGTTCAGCATGATTACGGTACACAGAATTACGTGAGTTATGCCCAACCCTATGTATACAGCCACAGTGAGGAATCAATGGTAATAGTAATACAGTCCATAAATGGGCATCGCTACAGGCAGAAAAATGCTCTGAAGCACCTCCGAGTGTGTACGTCACCACTCTGATGGATGTACATGGCTCTTTAGAAGGAAGTAAATGTCACACACCCTAACACTCTCTCTAAAGGCAGAAACAAAATCTGCAAACATTGGAGCTCTCCATGAGGGCCAGAACCCAGCAGAAGGAAGTGTTTAGGGCTCCTGTGAGACAAACATCACCGGATATTGAGGGTTCATTGGAAGTGCCATGTTGGTATGTAGAATGGGGTGGGTGGAACTTGCGGAGTTTAATCTGCAAAAATCTGCAGAGTTACATAAAAACTCTACGAGGTTCCTAGAGAGGGCAGATATCGATATGTCTCGCTATTTTTTATCGCTAAAAGCTTGTTCAGTGTGAACAGCACCACATGGTGCACCAGAGGGCACTGCTGCTTGAGTTGGTTTTACTCATGCTTGAGTAGATTTTGTACTTGAGCGGCCTCCCGCGACCGCCCGCGTTGGGAATATCTCACTGGGTGTCCTCCTCGCACCTGAAAATTGCTAAGGGTGGACGCCAATTTGCATTCACCAACTTACCATTGGTGAGCTGTGCTCGTGAAAAAACTCCACCTCATGGCGGTCAGCGTAATTTGGCTGGAACTCCACATTACATACATAACGGAGTGGCCAAACTCCGCTAGCTCTGCTGGCAGAGCAGAGTTAATCGCCCACCCCTAGTATGCATCTGCAACATGGTGGTGATAAGGGATTGAAAAGAGTGTTGCACTATCTGTGAGTCAGCACAATGTCTTGGACAGCAATAGAGATGTTTGCCTTGTCCCTCGTTGAGTCCATCAGCTGGGTTGTTTAGCCGAGTATCTCCAGCAGTATCCTCACGTGCCACGTGCCTGCGACTCACCCCTGCCATCTTTCACGGTTTTAGGCAGTACGTGATTTGCCCAGAATCACAGGATGTTGAGTTGACAACAAGACTTGAACTTTGTTCGTCAAGACTGAAGTCAGCAACTCTGGCCATAATACCACATCCTCTCCCTACACTTCCTCTTGTCTTCTTGTGTGTGTGGTCCTGTGTTCAGGGCCTCTTGTGTGTGTAGTCCTGTGTTCAGGGCCTCTTGTGTGTGTAGTCCTGTGTTCAGGGCCTCTTGCGTGTGTAGTCCTGTGTTCAGTACCTCTTGCGTGTGTGGTCCTGTGTTTAGGGCCTCTTGCGTGTGTAGTCCTGTGTTCAGTACCTCTTGCGTGTGTGGTCCTGTGTTCAGGGCCTCTTGTGTGTGTAGTCCTGTGTTCAGGGCCTCTTGTCTGTGTAGTCCTGTGTTCAGGGCCTCTTGTCTGTGTAGTCCTGTGTTCAGTGCCTCTTGCGTGTGTAGTCCTGTGTTCAGGGCCTTTTGCGTGTGTGTAGTCCTGTGTTCAGGGCCTCTTGTGTGTGTAGTCCTGTGTTCAGTGCCTCTTGCGTGTGTAGTCCTGTGTTCAGGGCCTCTTGTGTGTGTAGTCCTGTGTTCAGGGCCGCTTGTGTGTGTAGTCCTGTGTTCAGGGCCTCTTGCGTGTGTAGTCCTGTGTTCAGTACCTCTTGTCTGTGTGGTCCTGTGTTCAGGGCCTCTTGTCTGTGTAGTCCTGTGTTCAGGGCCTCTTGTGTGTGTAGTCCTGTGTTCAGTACCTCTTGTGTGTGTGGTCCTGTGTTCAGGGCCTCTTGTGTGTGTGGTCCTGTGTTCAGGGCCTCTTGTGTGTGTAGTCCTGTGTTCAGGGCCTCTTGTGTGTGTGGTCCTGTGTTCAGTACCTCTTGTGTGTGTGGTCCTGTGTTCAGGGCCTCTTGTGTGTGTAGTCCTGTGTTCAGGGCCTCTTTTGTGTGTAGTCCTGTGTTCATGGCCTCTTGTGTGTGTAGTCCTGTGTTCAGTACCTCTTGTGTGTGTAGTCCTGTGTTCAGGGCCTCTTGTCTGTGTAGTCCTGTGTTCAGTGCCTCTTGCGTGTGTAGTCCTGTGTTCAGGGCCTTTTGCGTGTGTGTAGTCCTGTGTTCAGGGCCTCTTGTCTGTGTAGTCCTGTGTTCAGTGCCTCTTGCGTGTGTAGTCCTGTGTTCAGGGCCTCTTGTGTGTGTAGTCCTGTGTTCAGGGCCGCTTGCGTGTGTAGTCCTGTGTTCAGGGCCTCTTGCGTGTGTAGTCCTGTGTTCAGTACCTCTTGTCTGTGTGGTCCTGTGTTCAGGGCCTCTTGTCTGTGTAGTCCTGTGTTCAGTACCTCTTGTGTGTGTGGTCCTGTGTTCAGGGCCTCTTGTGTGTGTGGTCCTGTGTTCAGGGCCTCTTGTGTGTGTAGTCCTGTGTTCAGTACCTCTTGTGTGTGTGGTCCTGTGTTCAGGGCCTCTTGTGTGTGTAGTCCTGTGTTCAGGGCCTCTTTTGTGTGTAGTCCTGTGTTCATGGCCTCTTGTGTGTGTAGTCCTGTGTTCAGTACCTCTTGTGTGTGTAGTCCTGTGTTCAGTACCTCTTGTGTGTGTAGTCCTGTGTTCAGGGCCATGGCATCTCATTCATCTCTATGCAGGCTAAAGTGGGAGTGACAGGGTGTAATAATATGTGCAGGCATTGTGCACCTGAAAGCAGTATCCAGAGTACTGCTCAAGTGTCCCGCCACTCCCTGTATTCCCGTAAAGAGCAATTGGGACATCACAGTCTTTACCTGTTTGTCTCTCAGCAACACACCCTCAGACAAGGGCCACCCTCCACATGCCATCGACACTTCTACAATGAAGGTTTTATGGACCCTTGTCCGAAAACCCATCTGTTGATGGCAAAGTTATGAAATGAGAAACAGGTCTGCGGCTGGTCCCTGCCTTCAAAGAGTGACCCTGGCTCCTACGAGCACTTTAATGCCGATACATGACTGGAGCTCAATGGCTCCTTCAGTATGTGTTTTGTGTGCGGATGTTGCACACATATCTCCTCATGGTTATATTAGAGCATCATCAGCCATGTCTTCCGGGGGGCAGCCGCTGTCACCTGTGGGAAGTACATGACAACATGCGTGGCCGACAGTGTGTATGCATGGGTGGCACTGAGTATGCACGGAGTGTGAGTCACCCAGTAGGGCACAGTTCCTGTACTTGGGTATTTTTATCTTTCTGTAGAGTATGCTGGTGTCCATGATGGCTGCATCATGCCACAATCCAGCTACAATACATGACAACTCGCGCCTGCCTTCGGTGTTCTGTTCTCTATGCAGCATGTCTTGTTTGCATGTTTCGTTTCCTTGTCCAACTCCTGGTCATTATTGGACATATGAGCTCTGTGTGGACAAGAACTCTTTCATTCTCAGCTGGTGACTTGGGCTTGTATCTATCACTTACCTGGTATTGTTACATTCACAGACTATTGTATTATTCGGTGCAGGAATGATTTGGCTGCTTTCTTGTATCGTTGTTCACCTTGGATGCCTGCGACCTGTCAGGGTTAAAGATGACTGTTGTTAGTTTAGTACCTCCAATATCTTATTGACTTAAATATTAATGCACGTTGTATGTGCACGCGACAAAGCCGATGGTACTGCAGCTTGTATCCTTGAGTGGTAACTGCATATTTAGGCTGCTGCCCCAACTGCAGCAGGACTACACCAAGGGACATCAGTGACGTTTCTTGGTAGTACAATATCTACAGGCAGTCACCTGTATGCCGAAGTAGGAACCACCTAGTCAACAGGCCTGGGCAGAACAATTTGTCCATCAGCAGAATTGGAGAAATTTGGTAATTCCACATTACACTTGTAACACAGAATTACTGACTAAATTCCGCCACTCCACCCATGGAATTTATTCTGCAGTGGTTTTCATTTTGAATAGGGCTGGAGAAGAGAGCATTAACTCTATGTTTAAAAACCACTGAAGACTAAACTTTAATCTACAGTGGTTTTTAAACATAGAGGGACTGCTCCCTTTTCCTGCGCTGTTTAAAGACCATTGCACTGTAGTGAGTACCCCTCACCGCCCTTACATGCGTTTGTAAAGTGCATACCACTCGGTGCCCCTACATAAGTATGTAAGGGTACTGAGGGGTATGCAGTGGAGTGGATACATATATGGGAGTACGAGGGGTATGCACCGCACATTACTGTATCCATTCTGCCCCGTCACAGAATTCTGTAGAATTTTAATGTAATTCTGTGAAATTTCGTGGAATGAAACTCCGCCAATCCCACCCACCCCAAAAGTTAACATCTCCATAAGGATGTGTAGTTTCCTGTGGTGTGTGATTACAATGGGGAAAGGATATTGAATGCCCCATAGGGTTGTAAATTCTGTGACTCACCACAAACGCATTGGTAGCCAAACCCTTGGACACATTGATGGACAACCCACTTATTGTGGCCCAAAGGTAGAGGTGATCCCAAAATATCCCTCAAAGCTCAGGTAGCAACAATGCTAAGCAGATGTCAGGACATTACTTTGGGCTCCAGTGCAACCTCCTCTTCTTCTTACCAGAGGAGCAACCCCCTGTAGTAGGAACCTGCCAAACACCAGGGCATATCTAAAAAATGTTGCGCCCTTTTGCGCCCCCTAATGCCACCATGTGTGCGCTCTATTTAAAATACGGCGCACCATGGCGATAGTTAGGGGACTAGCGTCAGAATTATTTTATGCTAGTCTGGCGCTTTGCAGGATTAGCGTAAAAAATGTTGACGCTAATCGTGCAGAGTACCCAGAGGCCCATTGTAACCAATGGCAGCCTCCTTTTAATGCCTGCTCGGAGCAGGCGCTAAAAATGCCGAAAAAAATGATGCAAAGCAATCTCTTAGATTTCTTTGCACCATTTTTTAGGCCCCCTGTAGGAGGCTGGGCTGGCTTGTAGTGAGTACCAAGGGGTACTTGCACCTTGCACCAGGCCCAGTTATCCCTTATTAGTGTATAGGGTGTCTAGCAGCTTAGGCTGATAGATAATGGTAGCTTAGCAGAGCAGCTTAGGCTGAACTAGGAGACGTGTGAAGCTACTACAGTACCACTTAGTGTCATATGCACAATATCATAAGAAAACACAATACACAGTTATACTAAAAATAAAGGTACTTTATTTTTATGACAATATGCCAAAGTATCTTAGAGTGTACCCTCAGTGAGAGGATAGGAAATATACACAAGATATATATACACAATAGCAAAAATATGCAGTATAGTCTTAGAAAACAGTGCAAACAATGTATAGTTACAATAGGATGCAATGGGGAAACATAGGGATAGGGGCAACACAAACCATATACTCCAAAAGTGGAATGCGAACCACGAATGGACCCCAAACCTATGTGACCTTGTAGAGGGTCGCTGGGACTATTAGAAAATAGTGAGAGTTAGAAAAATAACCCTCCCCAAGACCCTGAAAAGCGAGTGCAAAGTGCACTAAAGTTCCCCTAAGGACAAAGAAGTCGTGTTAGAGGAATAATGCAGGAAAGACACAAACCAACAATGCAACAACTGTGGATTTCCAATCTAGGGTACCTGTGGAACAAGGGGACCAAGTCCAAAAGTCACAAGCAAGTCGGAGATGGGCAAATGCCCAGGAAATGCCAGCTGCGGGTGCAAAGAAGCTTCTACTGGACAGAAGAAGCTGAGGTTTCTGCAGGAACGAAAAGGGCTAGAGACTTCCCCTTTGGTGGACGGATCCCTCTCGCCGTGGAGAGTCGTGCAGAAGTGTTTTCCCGCCGAAAGAACGCCAACAAGCCTTGCTAGCTGCAAATCGTGCGGTTAGCGATTTTGGACGCTGCTGTGGCCCTGGAGGGACCAGGAGGTCGCAAATTGGACCAGGAGAGAGAGGGGACGTCGAGCAAGACAAGGAGCCCTCTCAGTAGCAGGTAGCACCCGGAGAAGTGCCAGAAACAGGCACTACGAGGATGCGTGAAACGGTGCTCAACCGAAGTCGCACAAAGGAGTCCCACGTCGCCGGAGACCAACTTAGAAAGTCGTGCAATGCAGGTTAGAGTGCCGTGGACCCAGGCTTGGCTGTGCACAAAGGATTTCCGCCGGAAGTGCACAGGGGCCGGAGTAGCTGCAAAAGTCGCGGTTCCCAGCAATGCAGCCCAGCGAGGTGAGGCAAGGACTTACCTCCACCAAACTTGGACTGAAGAGTCACTGGACTGTGGGGGTCACTTGGACAGAGTCGCTGGATTCGAGGGACCTCGCTCGTCGTGCTGAGAGGAGACCCAAGGGACCGGTAATGCAGCTTTTTGGTGCCTGCGGTTGCAGGGGGAAGATTCCGTCGACCGACGGGAGATTTCTTCGGAGCTTCTGGTGCAGAGAGGAGGCAGACTACCCCCACAGCATGCACAAGCAGGAAAACAGTCGAGAAGGCGGCAGGATCAGCGTTACAGAGTTGCAGTAGTCGTCTTTGCTACTATGTTGCAGGTTTGCAGGCTTCCAGCGCGGTCAGCAGTCGATTCCTTATCAGAAGGTGAAGAGAGAGATGCAGAGGAACTCGGATGAGCTCTTGCATTCGTTATCTAAAGTTTCCCCAGAGACAGAGACCCTAAATAGCCAGAAAAGAGGGTTTGGCTACCTAGGAGAGAGGATAGGCTACTAACACCTGAAGGAGCCTATCAGCAGGAGTCTCTGACATCACCTGGTGGCACTGGCCACTCAGAGCAGTCCAGTGTGCCAGCAGCACCTCTGTTTCCAAGATGGCAGAGGTCTGGAGCACACTGGAGGAGCTCTGGACACCTCCCAGGGGAGGTGCAGGTCAGGGGAGTGGTCACTCCCCTTTCCTTTGTCCAGTTTCGCGCCAGAGCAGGGCTAAGGGGTCCCCTGAGCCGGTGTAGACTGGCTTATGCAGAATTGGGCACATCTGTGCCCAACAAAGCATTTCCAGAGGCTGGGGGAGGCTACTCCTCCCCTGCCTTCACACCATTTTCCAAAGGGAGAGGGTGTCACACCCTCTCTCAGAGGAAGTTCTTTGTTCTGCCATCCTGGGCCAGGCCTGGCTGGACCCCAGGAGGGCAGATGCCTGTCTGAGGGGTTGGCAGCAGCAGCAGCTGCAGTGAAACCCCAGGAAGGGCAGTTTGGCAGTACCAGGGTCTGTGCTACAGACCACTGGGATCATGGGATTGTGCCAACTATGCCAGGATGGTATAGAGGGGGCAATTCCATGATCATAGACATGTTACATGGCCATATTCGGAGTTACCATTGTGAAGCTACATATAGGTAGTGACCTATATGTAGTGCACGCGTGTAATGGTGTCCCCGTACTCACAAAGTTCAGGGAATTGGCTCTGAACAATGTGGGGGCACCTTGGCTAGTGCCAGGGTGCCCTCACACTAAGTAACTTTGCACCTAACCTTTACCAGGTAAAGGTTAGACATATAGGTGACTTATAAGTTACTTAAGTGCAGTGTAAAATGGCTGTGAAATAACGTGGACGTTATTTCACTCAGGCTGCAGTGGCAGGCCTGTGTAAGAATTGTCAGAGCTCCCTATGGGTGGCAAAAGAAATGCTGCAGCCCATAGGGATCTCCTGGAACCCCAATACCCTGGGTACCTCAGTACCATATACTAGGGAATTATAAGGGTGTTCCAGTAAGCCAATGTAAATTGGTAAAAATGGTCACTAGCCTGTTAGTGACAATTTGGAAAGAAATGAGAGAGCATAACCACTGAGGTTCTGATTAGCAGAGCCTCAGTGAGACAGTTAGTCACTACACAGGTAACACATTCAGGCACACTTATGAGCACTGGGGCCCTGGGTTACCAGGGTCCCAGTGACACATACAACTAAAACAACATATATACAGTGAAAAATGGGGGTAACATGCCAGGCAAGATGGTACTTTCCTACACAACCCCCCCCCAAACGAAGGACAATAAGACTAGCCATGACCTGATGAGTCTTCATTGTCTAAGTGGAAATATCTGGAGAGTCCATCTGCATTGGAGTGGCTACTCCCAGGTCTATGTTCCACTGTATAGTCCATTCCCTGTAGGGATATGGACCACCTCAACAATTTAGGATTTTCACCTTTCATTTGTTTTAGCCAAAGTAGAGGTTTGTGGTCTGTCTGAACAATGAAGTGAGTGCCAAACAGGTATGGCCTCAACTTCTTCAGAGCCCAGACCACAGCAAAGGCCTCCCTCTCTATGGCAGACCAACGCTTTTCTCTAGGGGTCAACCTTCTACTAATAAAAGCAACAGGTTGATCCTGGCCCTCAGAATTAAGTTGTGATAGGACTGCCCCTACTCCTAATTCAGATGCATCAGTTTGGACATAGAATTTTTTAGAGTAACAAGGGCTTTTCAGGACAGGTGCAGAGCACATGGCCTGCTTCAGCTCCTCAAAAGCTTTCTGACAGTTTGCTGTCCATAATACCTTTTTAGGCATTTTCTTGGATGTGAGGTCATTAAGAGGGGCTGCAATGGAGCCATAGTTCTTAATGAACCTCCTGTAATACCCAGTGAGGCCTAGGAAGGCTCTCACCTGAGTCTGAGTGGTAGGGGCAACCCAATCAATAATTGTTTGGATTTTCCCCTGAAGTGGTGCAATCTGTTCCCCACCAACAAGGTGTCCCAGATAAACCACCTTACCCTGCCCTATCTGGCACTTTGAAGCCTTGATAGTGAGGCCTGCCTTTTGCAGGGCCTCCAAAACTTTCCATAGGTGGACCAGGTGATCATCCCAGCTGGAGCTAAAGACAGCTATATCGTCCAAATATGCTGCACTGAAAGCTTCCAGCCCTTGCAGGACTGTGTTCACCAACCTCTGAAAAGTGGCAGGTGCATTTTTCAAACCAAAAGGCATTACAGTAAACTGGTAATGTCCTCCAATGGTTGAAAATGCAGTCTTAGGTTTAGCATCTTCTGACAATTTGATCTGCCAATACCCTGCAGTCAAGTCAAAAGTGCTTAGATACTTGGCAGATGCCAGTGTATCTATGAGCTCATCTGCCCTGGGTATAGGGTGAGCATCAGTTTTGGTTACTAAATTGAGACCTCTATAGTCTACACAAAACCGCATTTCCTTCTTTCCATCTTTGGAATGGGGTTTTGGTACCAGTACCACGGGAGAAGCCCATGGACTGTCAGAGTGCTCAACCACTCCTAGTTCTAACATTTTCTGGACCTCTTGCTTTATGCAGTCCCTGACATGGTCAGGCTGCCTATAGATCTTACTTTTGACAGGTAAACTGTCTCCAGTATCTATAGTGTGCTCACACCAAGAAGTGGTACCTGGCACAGTAGAGAAGAGTTCAGAGAATTGTTCTAGGAGGTTTATGCAATTGTCTTTCTGCTCAGCAGTAAGACAATCAGCCAAAACTACACCTTCCACCAGAGCATCTTGTTCTGTGGAAGAGAAGAGATCAGGTAGAGGATCACTGTCTTCTTCCTGTCCCTCATCAGTTGCCATGAGCAGGGTGAGATCAGCCCTATCATAGTAGGGTTTCAGGCGGTTGACATGGAGCACCCTAAGGGGACTCCTGGCAGTGCCTAAGTCAACTAAATAGGTGACTTCTCCCTTCTTTTCAACAATTGTGTGGGGTCCACTCCATTTATCTTGGAGTGCTCTTGGGGCCACAGGCTCCAAGACCCACACTTTCTGCCCTGGTTGGTACTGAACCAAAACAGCCTTCTGATCATGCCATTGCTTCTGGAGCTCTTGGCTGGCCTGAAGGTTTTTACTGGCCTTTTTCATGTACTCAGCCATCCTTGATCTGAGGCCAAGTACATAATCCACAATATCCTGCTTAGGAGCTTTTAAAGGTTGTTCCCAACCCTCCTTTACAAGTGTGAGTGGACCCCTAACAGGGTGTCCAAAAAGAAGTTCAAAGGGGCTGAAGCCCACTCCTTTCTGGGGTACCTCCCTGTAGGCAAAAAGGAGGCATGGTAGAAGGATATCCCATCTCCTGCGGAGTTTTTCAGGGAGACCCATAATCATGCCTTTGAGAGTTTTATTAAATCTCTCCACCAGTCCATTTGTTTGTGGATGATAGGGTGTTGTGAACTTGTACGTTACACCACACTCCTTCCACATGGCCTTTAAGTATGCAGACATGAAATTGCTTCCCCTGTCTGATACTACTTCCTTTGGGAAGCCCACCCTGGAAAATATTCCCAGGAGGGCCTTTGCCACTGCAGGTGCTGTAGTGGTCCTTAAAGGAATAGCTTCAGGATATCTTGTGGCATGGTCCACTACCACCAAGATAAACCTATTGCCTGAAGCAGTAGGAGGGCCCAGGGGGCCAACTATGTCAACCCCTACCCTTTCAAAGGGAACCCCAACCACAGGCAGTGGAATAAGGGGTGCCTTTGGGGTGCCACCTGTCTTGCCACTGGCTTGACAGGTTTCACAGGACTTACAAAATTCCTTTGTGTCCTCAGACATTCTAGGCCAATGAAACAGGGGAACAAGCCTGTCCCAAGTTTTCATTTGTCCTAGATGCCCAGCTAGGGGAATGTCATGTGCCAGGGTTAGGAGGAACTTTATGTACTCCTGAGGAATCACTAATCTCCTGGCAGCTCCAGGTTTAGGATCCCTATGCTCAGTGTACAAGAGGTTGTCCTCCCAGTAAACTCTGTGAGAGTCACTGACATCCCCATTAGCCTGTTTGACAGCTTGCTGTCTGAGACCCTCTAATGTGGGACAGGTTTGCTGTGCCACACTCAGCTCCTCTCTGGCAGGCCCCCCTTCACCCAAAAGCTCAGCAGTGTCTGCTTCCAGCTCCTCTGGTGTAGGTTCTGCACAGGGAGGGAATTCTTCTTCCTCAGAAGTTGAATCCACTGTAGAGGGAGGGATAGTAGGAAGTGGTTTGCTTCTACTAGCCCTAGCTTTAGGGAGCACTTGGTCCATTGTTCCAGGATCCAAGCTTCCCTGTCCTTTTTGCTTTTTGGCCTGAGCCCTTGTCAATGCAAAAATATGCCCTGGGATGCCCAGCATTGCTGCATGGGCCTCCAACTCCACATCTGACCAAGCTGATGTCTCCAAATCATTTCCTAGTAGACAGTCTACAGGTAAATCTGTGGCTACCACAACTTTCTTTGGACCAGTAACCCCCCCCCCCCAGTTGAGATTAACAACAGCCATGGGGTGGCTAAGTGTGTTGTTGTGAGCATCGGTTACTTGGTACTGGTGACCAAGTAGGTGTTGTTCAGGGTGGACCAGTTTCTCTATGACCATAGTCACACTGGCTCCAGTGTCCCTGTAGGCCTGAACCTCAACACCATTTATTAGGGGTAGCTGCTTGTACTTATCCATATTAAGGGGACAAGCAACTAAGGTGGCTAAATCAATAGCCCCCTCAGAGACTAACACAGCCTCTGTGGCCTCCCTAACAAGGCCAACCCCAACTAAGTTACCAATAGTGAGCCCAGCTACTCCCTTGGATTGGCTATTAGTAGGTTTGCTCCCACCACCACTGCTATTAGTAGGGACACTAGGGGTAGCAGTAGGGGTTGTAGTGGTAGGAGGCTTGGTGCCTTTCTTTGGACAACTGGGATCTGTTGTCCAATGGCCTTTTATTTTACATAAATAGCACCATGGTTTCTTTTCCTTGTTCTGATTAAAAGAGGATTTGGGCCCACCACCCCACCAGAGTGTTTTTGTGGGCCTGATGAAGACTCATTTTTAGATTTGTCCCCACCCTTGTCAGAAGACTTACCATCCTTCTTTTTGTTGCCATCTTTGTCACCCCCTGTATGAACTTTTCTGTTCACCCTTGTTCTGACCCATTTGTCTGCCTTCTTTCCCAATTCTTGGGGAGAGGTCAGATCAGAGTCCACCAAGTACTGGTGCAACAAATCAGACACACAATTATTAAGAATATGCTCTCTCAGGATCAAGTTATACAGGCTGTCATAATCAGTAACTTTACTGCCATGTAACCACCCCTCCAAGGCCTTCACTGAATGGTCAATGAAATCAACCCAGTCTTGTGAAGACTCCTTTTTGGTCTCTCTGAACTTTATCCTGTATTGTTCAGTGGTTAAGCTATAACCATCCAGGAGTGCATTCTTAAGAACTTGGAAATTATTAGCATCATTTTCTTTCACAGTAAGGAGCCTATCCCTACCTTTTCCACTAAATGATAGCCATAGGATAGCAGCCCACTGCCTTTGAGGGACATCCTGTACAACACAGGCCCTCTCAAGTGCAGCAAACCACTTGTTAATTTCATCCCCCTCCTTATAAGGGGGAACTATCTTGTGCAGATTCCTGGAATCATGCTCTTTTGCAGGATGACTATGGGGAATACTGCTGCTGCCACCATGGGTTTCTAAACCCAGTTTCTGTCTCTCCTTCTCTACTTCTAAAGTCTGTCTATCCAAATCCAGCTGTTGCTTCTTGAGCTTCAGTCTGGTTTGTTCCACTCTCAATCTATTGAGCTCCCTTTCTAACAATCTGTCATCAGGGTGGGTGGGAGGGACATGCCTTGAAACAGACGTATGGTGAGAATGGACAGAAGGAGACCTGTCCCTTACAGAAGCCACCCTAACAGCTTGGCTAACAGAAACATCACTACCAGTATGGTGAGAATAAATGCTTTTGCTATGATGTGAGACAACACTATTTATATGGTGTGGCTCATCATCATTACCAACTATGCTAGACTGTCTAGTAATGGGCAGGCTAGGAAGTTTCTTTCCTGAATCTTTTCCTGGGGGAGTCCCTGGATCAGATTGAGAACCATTAGCTACTTTTTCAACAGATGGGGCATTTCTAGCCTTATCCTGTTCTCTAAGCATGTTAAGTAACAGTTCCAATGAAGGATTCTTCCCTACACTCAAACCTCTCTCTATGCAGAGACTCCTTGCTCCTTTCCAGCTAAGGTGATCATATGCAAGTTTGGACAGATCAACATTTTGGCCTGTGCCAGACATTTTTAGAGAGAGTTAAAGTGATAGAAAAAGATAAAAAGTCTGTCAGAGCTTTTAGAAAGACAGAGAAAAAAAACTTTTAAAACTTTTTAGAACTTTTTAGAAAGTTAGAAGTACTTTTCAGCACTTAGAAAAGAGTGAAAAGAGGAAATGCAAAACTTTTTGGCTATGTGTATATACACTGACCTTGTTTTGTATATTTTTCTCTTATGAAAAGTACAATGACAAGAGTGGTAAGTAGTCTCAAAGCACTTATCCCACCGCTGCACAACCAATGTAGGAGGCTGGGCTGGCTTGTAGTGAGTACCAAGGGGTACTTGCACCTTGCACCAGGCCCAGTTATCCCTTATTAGTGTATAGGGTGTCTAGCAGCTTAGGCTGATAGATAATGGTAGCTTAGCAGAGCAGCTTAGGCTGAACTAGGAGACGTGTGAAGCTACTACAGTACCACTTAGTGTCATATACACAATATCATAAGAAAACACAATACACAGTTATACTAAAATAAAGGTACTTTATTTTTATGACAATATGCCAAAGTATCTTAGAGTGTACCCTCAGTGAGAGGATAGGAAATATACACAAGATATATATACACAATAGCAAAAATATGCAGTATAGTCTTAGAAAACAGTGCAAACAATGTATAGTTACAATAGGATGCAATGGGGAAACATAGGGATAGGGGCAACACAAACCATATACTCCAAAAGTGGAATGCGAACCACGAATGGACCCCAATCCTATGTGACCTTGTAGAGGGTCGCTGGGACTATTAGAAAATAGTGAGAGTTAGAAAAATAACCCTCCCCAAGACCCTGAAAAGCGAGTGCAAAGTGCACTAAAGTTCCCCTAAGGACAAAGAAGTCGTGTTAGAGGAATAATGCAGGAAAGACACAAACCAACAATGCAACAACTGTGGATTTCCAATCTAGGGTACCTGTGGAACAAGGGGACCAAGTCCAAAAGTCACAAGCAAGTCGGAGATGGGCAAATGCCCAGGAAATGCCAGCTGCGGGTGCAAAGAAGCTTCTACTGGACAGAAGAAGCTGAGGTTTCTGCAGGAACGAAAAGGGCTAGAGACTTCCCCTTTGGTGGACGGATCCCTCTCGCCGTGGAGAGTTGTGCAGAAGTGCTTTCCCGCCGAAAGAACGCCAACAAGCCTTGCTAGCTGCAAATCGTGCGGTTAGCAATTTTGGACGCTGCTGTGGCCCTGGAGGGACCAGGAGGTCGCAAATTGGACCAGGAGAGAGAGGGGACGTCGAGCAAGACAAGGAGCCCTCTCATAAGCAGGTAGCACCCGGAGAAGTGCTAGAAACAGGCACTACGAGGATGCGTGAAACGGTGCTCACCCGAAGTCGCACAAAGGAGTCCCACGTCGCCGGAGACCAACTTAGAAAGTCGTGCAATGCAGGTTAGAGTGCCGTGGACCCAGGCTTGGCTGTGCACGAAGGATTTCCGCCGGAAGTGCACAGGGGCCGGAGTAGCTGCAAAAGTCGCGGTTCCCAGCAATGCAGCCCAGCGAGGTGAGGCAAGGACTTACCTCCACCAAACTTGGACTGAAGAGTCACTGGACTGTGGGGGTCACTTGGACAGAGTCGCTGGATTCGAGGGACCTCGCTCGTCGTGCTGAGAGGAGACCCAAGGGACCGGTAATGCAGCTTTTTGGTGCCTGCGGTTGCAGGGGGAAGATTCCGTCGACCCACGGGAGATTTCTTCGGAGCTTCTGGTGCAGAGAGGAGGCAGACTACCCCCACAGCATGCACAAGCAGGAAAACAGTCGAGAAGGCGGCAGGATCAGCGTTACAGAGTTGCAGTAGTCGTCTTTGCTACTATGTTGCAGGTTTGCAGGCTTCCAGCGCGGTCAGCAGTCGATTCCTTATCAGAAGGTGAAGAGAGAGATGCAGAGGAACTCGGATGAGCTCTTGCATTCGTTATCTAAAGTTTCCCCAGAGACAGAGACCCTAAATAGCCAGAAAAGAGGGTTTGGCTACCTAGGAGAGAGGATAGGCTACTAACACCTGAAGGAGCCTATCAGCAGGAGTCTCTGACGTCACCTGGTGGCACTGGCCACTCAGAGCAGTCCAGTGTGCCAGCAGCACCTCTGTTTCCAAGATGGCAGAGGTCTGGAGCACACTGGAGGAGCTCTGGACACCTCCCAGGGGAGGTGCAGGTCAGGGGAGTGGTCACTCCCCTTTCCTTTGTCCAGTTTCGCGCCAGAGCAGGGCTAAGGGGTCCCCTGAACCGGTGTAGACTGGCTTATGCAGAATTGGGCACATCTGTGCCCAACAAAGCATTTACAGAGGCTGGGGGAGGCTACTCCTCCCCTGCCTTCACACCATTTTCCAAAGGGAGAGGGTGTAACACCCTCTCTCAGAGGAGGTTCTTTGTTCTGCCATCCTGGGCCAGGCCTGGCTGGACCCCAGGAGGGCAGATGCCTGTCTGAGGGGTTGGCAGCAGCAGCAGCTGCAGTGAAACCCCAGGAAGGGCAGTTTGGCAGTACCAGGGTCTGTGCTACAGACCACTGGGATCATGGGATTGTGCCAACTATGCCAGGATGGTATAGAGGGGGCAATTCCATGATCATAGACATGTTACATGGCCATATTCGGAGTTACCATTGTGAAGCTACATATAGGTAGTGACCTATATGTAGTGCACACGTGTAATGGTGTCCCCGCACTCACAAAGTTCAGGGAATTGGCTCTGAACAATGTGGGGGCACCTTGGCTAGTGCCAGGGTGCCCTCACACTAAGTAACTTTGCACCTAACCTTTACCAGGTAAAGGTTAGACATATAGGTGACTTATAAGTTACTTAAGTGCAGTGTAAAATGGCTGTGAAATAACGTGGACGTTATTTCACTCAGGCTGCAGTGGCAGGCCTGTGTAAGAATTGTCAGAGCTCCCTATGGGTGGCAAAAGAAATGCTGCAGCCCATAGGGATCTCCTGGAACCCCAATACCCTGGGTACCACAGTACCATATACTAGGGAATTATAAGGGTGTTCCAGTAAGCCAATGTAAATTGGTAAAAATGGTCACTAGCCTGTTAGTGACAATTTGGAAAGAAATGAGAGAGCATAACCACTGAGGTTCTGATTAGCAGAGCCTCAGTGAGACAGTTAGTCACTACACAGGTAACACATTCAGGCACACTTATGAGCACTGGGGCCCTGGGTTACCAGGGTCCCAGTGACACATACAACTAAAACAACATATATACAGTGAAAAATGGGGGTAACATGCCAGGCAAGATGGTACTTTCCTACACCCCCTAACAGGGGAACGCCCCCTTAGCATACCTTATGCCTGGTGCAGGTATAATGTAGCGCAAAAGGTAACAAAGAGAGCTCCCAGTAGCTCGCTAGTTCCTCGGTCGAGAAGCCTGATATAGGCGCTATCTGCAGGCATGAAGGGGGCAAGGACCCATTCCTTTCATCCCCCTGATAAACACCACTTAAAGGCACATAAGACCTCATTGACTGATAAACCCCTGCAAGATGGCACTAATACTCATTTATTCCTCATCAGCAGTGTCCCTGGATGTACTGTTGTTCTTAATTCCTGCGGGCGATGCACTCCCCGCACCATAAATCCATCTCTGTTGTTTTTTCATTAGTCCAGGGCAGCAGTGATAGCTTCTTCATCAGAGAAGGCTCCAATGTTTGCTTCCTGGGACTGGTCGGTGGAGAGTCTCAACTTTCACTGCAGGAATAACTTCCTTAACGGAGATGGCTTTTAACCTTCCACGTTTATTTGAGACCAGCAGCGCCCCTCCACCCCTAGCTTTGGGCTACACCACACCAGTTTCCTGTTTCCCCGGATCCATAAACTTCCAAGCGTTTGGAAATGATTGAGGAACATTCCTATGATGAAAGAAAAGTGAGGACAAATGGGCTTGTCCTGGGTCAGGGAGACCTGGAGCGAGCACAGCCCGAGCCCTGGCTCTCTTTGTGGGACCTCAGGGGGGACTCTGTGATAAATTGACACGTTGAGTGACGCACAACCGCTTGGTTAATGACGGCCAACACTGCTGCGCTGCCCTGGCCAATTCGAAAGTGCAGAAATGCACCTGATTTTTAAGGCACAGTTCAATGCCCTTCCTTTCCCCCTGCGCTGTTGCACAAATTGCTGCCTAGCGCCAACACAGGCACCCTTGCACCATGGCGCAAGGGTGTCAACATTGCAGACAGGACTGTTTTTGCACAAGAAAGGACAGCTTCCTGTACAAAAACAATCCAGAGAGGCATTTTCCGCTTTCTTTTTGTGCTGCAGAATGCAGAAACAGTGAGGAGAAATACAAATATTTCTCCTCGTTGCACCTGCCCTTGGGAGGGGTACAGTTTTGACGCATTCCCAGGTTCACAGAGCCTTGTAAATCTAGGAATGCATCAAAACCCAAAGGTGTTGCATGGAAACGCCCATCAAAATGCACAGGATACGCCTCCCTGACGCAGTGTAGGACAACGCAGCGACTTGCCCTGCATTGCCTTACACCATATCTATGACGCCATGAACCATGAAAAGCCACACAAAGTGGCTTTGCGTCGCCTTGTAGATATGGGTCTGCATTATGTGCCAACGGCGCATCACAAAATTGACGCACCTGAGGCGCATGGGCCTAGTAAATATGCCCCTATGTTCTTCCATCTAACCACCATTTTGTTTCTGAACCTGCTGCTGCTCTCATGCCATTCTGTCAGCCATTGCGATGCTGACTTCACATGCCAGTTTATTAACATTTTTTCACAGACACTGGCAAGCCACCAAATTTGTAAAGAGTGCCAAATTGCCCAATAATATGTGATATGTAAAATTATGACAAGCCCACTCACTTAAAGGTTCATCAAAAAAGTAGATTTTTTGGGGGGCATAGCTAATTGAGCTGATTTACTTGTGGGAGTTCCCAAATGTGGCAGATAAAGTCAATAGGTTTCCGTGTCACACCACTGCTGGCTGAGGATCACCCAGTTTGGCCTAGGGGGCAAGCTGGGATTTCAGCCCATATCACAAACTACAGTTTAGCCTCCGGGGTTGCCTTCTGCATCTAGATTTTAAAATAAAGGGCAATGCTTTTTGCATATGTGTTGTTCCAGAGGTAAAATACCACACCACGGTCAAGTACTCAATGAAATTATCTTCTAAAATATACAAATTCCCTAATATCCTACGTGGGACTGAAGCTGAAATCTTGCTAGAGACAGAGTGAGTATATCAAGTGTCAGTCAATCATGACAGGATAGCTCCAAAATTAGTCCAACAGATTCCAGTACACTACAAACACTGCATCTATGTTGTCCCCTAGAGAGAAAACGTACATCCATAGACCGCCCAGTACTCCATCTACCTGTTGTTTCTACAGACCTGCCCTGGCTTAGAATCCCAACACCTGAGACAAGGCCAATACCTAGGTGACAAGACATAAGGCCTGATTTAGGGTTTGGCAGACAGGCCATTATTGGCCAGTGGAGGACATAACATTTGCACTGTCAGTGCCTAATTTGAGCCGGTGGTTTCCAGTGCTCAGCACCTGCACTTAATTGTCAGGTGCACTAATTACCTCCAATTACATCCAATGAGCACACAAACAATTGTTTAATAACTTTTATACTATATCTATTTTATTAACAATGACTAGCACCAGCTGCCCAAGCCATTCCTTATAGTGTTGGGGCTGGAATAGTCTGAATGACCTCTCCTGTAGGAGTGTGATGTTAGCAGTTGTGTGGGTACGGTTGTTGGCAGCGCTGACAGGGCAATGGGTGGTGCAAGCTGCAGTGGCCCCCTACGAGGGCCCTGGCACTTCTATTTTTACAGATTAAGCACTGGCCACACCGATGGACTAACACCTGCCAAATTTGGAAATCACCTCTGGCCCATCAGTGATCTCTTCAAAGGAACCACAATCATGGCCATTCTTCTGAAGGTACCAAAAGTGTGGTGGACGGCTGCTGTTGGTTTTGAGGGCCATCCACCAAGCCTTTTGTTTTTGAAGAACAAACTCCCAAAGTGGGAGTTTGGTTTCGAAAAACAAATAACAAATTGCCCCCCCTCCTCCCACACCTGGAGAGTTTTTCCTTTGGATGTGGGGATCATTATTCTAATTTGTCAAAACGTCAGCCTTAACTAGGGTGGGCAGTGTGATGCCCTCACTCTGACAACCAGCACCCCCTCGGGCTTCAGGAGTATAATTTCAATTGACGAAGCCACCAAGGGTACTACGAGCAGACACTTGACAGTCCTATCAACTCCAGACAGGGTGGGCAGACCAAGAGATTGGCAGGCACGTTGCCCCACCACATGTATTTACTGTCTGCTAAACTCTAAACTGGGCACATTTTGTAGTCAGAGAAGGCAATATGGAGTTTGCTCCCTTGTTTATAGAGGGCTGGTGACCAGCATGAAAGCGGCATCAGGATTGGTGGGGGCGGCCTCTCTCAGAGCTCACAAGAGCGCTGGAGGCGTGTGCTTTCTGTAAACCAGCTGTCTTAAAGTGTGCATGTCAGGCTGGGCGTCGCAAGATGGCCGGCCAAAGGGACATGCGCATTTTAAACTAAAGTGCACAGCTCCCTGCTGCTCTCACTCAGCAGCCATGGCCCCACCCCGCCCTGACACTTGGTTTAGGACAGGGTGCTGAAAAACAAAATGGTGATAAATAAACTTTATTACCATTTTATTCTTCAGTTCTGGGGGCATTTTTGGGGGCATTTTTGTAGCGGGCGACACTCCTTGGCTCTCCTGGAGGGGCCGACCCTGCAAACTACAACAAATCCAGAAAGGTTGTCTCTAGCTTGTTACAATGCTTGTTTGTTTGTCAAACTGCATAAGAGAGGTGTCATAGGGTACTGGTTTGACTTTAGCTTCCCCTTTAATGGGAACCCATAACTGGGCCGTAGCCGCATCTTTGATTTGGGCCAGGGTCAAAGCTTGCCTTGCTTCACCCCCTCTAATGCTTGAGAATGTACTCAGTTTTATTTTTCTATCCAGTGCTGCAGAAGGCCAGAGGCTGCAATCGGAGGGAAAGGCGCTGAAACGTCTTATTGTTGGATTCTGCAGACCATCAAGGGAAGCACAGATACACATTCTAACAAGTTGGGGATCTTCATTTGTAATGCAGCATTTAAAGTGAGAGGCACACTTACAGATTTTATGCAGGTATGATGATTACTCAGTACAGTTGGCTGTTGTGGAACACGGGTAGATTTCTTTACGCATGCGGCAATATATACTTTTAAAATGTCTTCCATTCTGTAAAGAAAGCCTGAGAGGCATACACCCAGTGCTTGACATGGACAACATAGAAGTGTAGGGTCTCTAAACCACAGTGCCTGCTTGGTTTTGAGAAGTGCTAGTACTCTCTAATTAAAAGTATTGCACCTCTGTTGAGAAGTGCTAGTACTCTCTAATTAAAAGTATTGCACCTCTGTTGAGAAGTGCAAGTACTCTCCTTCTTGAAATAAAGTGTGGGTACTCAGTACCTGAGCGTACTGGCCCATGTAAACCACTTTGTGCACCCCTTGGTGTGATATCGCCCCTTTTAAGTGATTACTGCACCACTATTGTCTAGATAGTATTCTGTCCCTGAGTACTTTCTCTGTAGTACCCTGTCTCTAAACACTGTCTCTATGATACCCTGCATATGTGCACTGTCTATGTAGTATCCTATCTCTGTGTTTTCCCTTTATAAACACCTGTCTCTGAATGCTATTTCTAGACTACCCTGTCTCTGGACACTCTCTGTATGGCCCTCACTCTCTGAGTACTCGCTCTATGTTGCCCTGTCTTCAGGTTCTGTCTCTATAGTACCCAGTCACTGTGGTGCCCTGTCTCTGAGTACTCTCTCTTTCTTTAAATACCCATGACTCTGGGTCCTGCTTCTATATTACCCTGCTTTTGGGTACCATCTCTACAGTACCCTGATCTGGGTTCTGTCACTATAGTACTCTGTCTCTGAGTATTATCTCTATATTACCCTATCTCTGACTACTATCGGCGCAGTACCTGTCTCAGGTAGGTTCTGTCTCTATAGTACCCTGTGTTTGTGTTGTGTCTCTATAACACCTGGTCCCTGGGTACTTTCTCCATATTACTCTGTCTTTGAGTACCATATCTCTAGTACCCTATCCTGGGTTCTGTTGCTATAGTGCCCTATCTCTGTGTAATGTCTCTGTACTATCTTATCTCTAAGTGCTATCATAGCAGTACCTGTCTCAAGTTATGTCTCTAGAGTACCCTGTCTCTGAGTACTCTCTCTATCTCTATAATACCCTGTCTCTGAATACTGTTTCTATATTACCCTGGCTTTGAGTACCATCACTATAGTACACTGTTCTGGGTTATGTCACTGTAGTACTCTGTCTCTGGGTACTGTCTCTGTACTACCATGTCTCTAAGTAATGTATCTATAGTAACCTGTCTCTGATTATTACCGCTATATGCCAATGTCTTTGAATACCATCTATCTAGTACCCTATACTGGGTTCTGTAGCTGTAGTACTCTGTCTCTGGGTACTGTCTCCGTATTACTATGTCTCTGAGTATTATCACCCTAGTATCTGTCTCATGTTCCATCAGTATAGTACCAAGTGTCTGTGTTCTGTCTCTATAATACCCTGTCTCGGGTTACAGCCTCTATATTACCCTGGCTTTGAGTATCATCTCTCTAGTACCCAGTCCTGGGTTCTGACACTATAGTACTCAGTCTCTGGGTACCGACTCTACATTACCCTGTCTTGAATTACCATCTCTGTAGTTCCCAGTTCTGAGTTCCTGCACTATAGTACTCTGTTTCTGGGTACTGACTCTGTACTACCCTGTCTCTGAGTTGTATCACCCCAGTATTTGTCTCATGGTGCATCTCTATAGTACTCTCTGTCCGTGTTCTGCCACTATAGTACCCTGTCTCTGAGTTCTGCCTCTACATTACCCTGTCTTTGAGTACCATCTCCCTGGTACCCCGTCCTGGGTTCTGTTGCTATAGTACTCTGTCTTGGGATACTGCCTCTGTACTACTCTGTCTCCGTGTACTATCACTGCAGTGCCTGTCTCAAGTTTTTTCTCTACAGTGCCCTGTGCCTTTGTTCTCTCTTTATAATACTCTGTCTCTAAGTACTGTCTCTACAATACCCTGTCTTTGAGTTCCATCTCTCTAGTACCCTTTCCTGGGTTATGTCGCAGTAGTACCCTGTCTCTGGGTACTGTCTCTGTACTACCATGTCTCTGAGTACTGTCACCGCAGTACCTGTCTCAAGTTCCGTCTCTAGAGTACCCTGTCTCTGTGGTGCCCTGTCTCTGAATGCTCTCTCGTTCTCTATAATACCCTGTCTCTGGATACTGCTTCTATATTATCCTGGCTTTGAGTACACTGTTCTGCGTTCTGTCACTATAGTACTCTGTGTCTGGGTATGTCTCTGGACTACCCTGTCTCTAAATAATGTATCTATAGTAACCTGTGTCTGATTACTGCCTCTATATGACCCTGTCTTTGAGTACCATCTATCTAGTACCCAATACTGTGCTCTGTCCGCATAGTACTCTGTCTCTGGGTACTGTTTCTGTATTACTATGTCTTTGAGTACTATCACTGTAGTACCTGTCTCATGTCCCGTCTACAGTACCATGTGTCCGCATTCTGTCTCTGTAGTACCCTGTCATGAGGTAGAGCCTCTATATTACCCTGTCTTTGAGTACCATCTCTCTCTTACCCGGTCCTGAGTTCTGTTGTTATAGTACTCTGTCACGAAATACTGTCTCTGTACTACTCTGTCTCTGAGTACTATCACTGCAGTGCCTGTATCAAGTTTGTTCTCTACATTGCCCTGTGCCTGTGTTCTCTCTTTATAACACTTGGTTTCTGAGTACTGTCTCTATATTAGCCTGTTTTTGTGTTCCATCTCTCTATTACTCTGTCTCTGAGCAATGTCTCTCTAGTACTGTGTCTCTGCATTCTGTCTCTACAGTGCCCCGTCTCTGGGTGCTGTCTCTCACATACCATGTTTCTGTGCACTCTCTCTCAAGTATCGTGTCTCTGGACTTCGTCTCTACAGTGCCCCGTCTCTGAGTACAGACTCTTGAGTACCATGTCTCTGGGTACTCTCTGTGGTACCCTCTCGGGTGCTGTCTCTTTTGTGCCCTCTCTCTCTGGGTATTGCCTGTATAGCGCACACACTTATCCCGAGTGACGTCTTGGAGCTACTGACAGATAACGGATGTTTATTTTAACCCAAATCAGCGGCACTCATTTTATCAACCTCAGAAGGATGAACGTTTGAGTGGATCTGCCAGAATTAGAATTTGCACTCATGGAGTCAAACGAAGATATCTGTAGTGAATGAATGAGTCCACTAATCAACCAGACCTGGCTACTCTTCCTTGCCACAGTGCTGAGCACTGCCTACTCAGCTGAGTGTGCCCCCTGGTCCATTGCAAGGACCTACTCAGCCATGCCATGGTGGCCAACCCCAGCCCTTTGGCTTCCCGTGATACCTGACTATACAACTACAGCTCAGTTAAGCACATGAGCATCTTTAGAAAGAGAAGCACCTGCAGATTACATTGACGTTGCTGCACTTGAAACCAGCAGGGGGCAATGCAAGTCCAGCATAAGCACATGGATTCTTGCCCTGCAAAGTTACTGCTGGAAGTTTAGGGAGACAAGGTGGTTTCATAAATGCTTCATAACAGTCTCAGGGAACCTCCCTTCTATCACACACTCTTGTCTGTGACGCCTACTGGGGGTCTATGTATAGAAAATTAAATAATGTTAGCAGATTAATAAAGTACATATACAAAAAAAAATCTAAATTGAAAATTTTAAAATGCGCAGGAAATGTGGAGGGATTTGAAACTAATGGATAATAAACCTTAAGCTGGTACCTTTAGTTTGATTTATGGGGTGAGCACATGTACAGCAAACAGAATCTAGTTCAGACCAGTGGTGGTCTCAGCTGATGCACTGGTAGGTGCTAACAAAAAGAGAGCATGCATTAGAAGCAAAAACAAGCATTTGCAATGCAACGGGTCTCGCATTACGTTGGGTTAGAGCTATTAGCATTGTAAACTCCTAACCGGACTTTTCTTGGCACATTAAATGAAAAAAAAAACTAGCGCGATCGCGCTGTGTAAAACACACAGCGCGATCACTCTCGAAATAAAGAGAAAAAGTAGTTCAGAAACCATACGGAAAACATGGAGCCTCGTATGTTTCCAGGAGTTTACCGCTGCTCTCAAGGAGGGCTAAATACTGGAAAAGGCATGACGTATGCATGTCTTTAACGAATGAAAACAAGCGGATTTTAAAAGGCCAGCCCACAAAACAATGAAAGTGACTGACGTAACATGGGCATGGTTAAAATCCCCCTAAAGAGAGATTAGAAGAGGGACGGGGCCCTTTGCGCTCGCCCCTAAAGACAAAGGGCCTGATTTAGATCCTGGCAGTGGGAATACTCTGTCACAAACGTGACCTATATCTCATCCGCTGTATTACAATCCCATTATGTCCTATGGGGATCATAATACAGCGGACGGATATCCGCCAGGTGGATGGGATATCCACCAGGATCTAAATCAGGCCCACATGCTATACTGGATTCTCACATATGCTTTATCTTTTAGAAATAAAACCAAATTTCGAAAAGCTCCAAACTTTCCATTAAAATTAAAAATTTTATTTTTGTGAATTTGAATAAAATAGTTCATAATATGTGTATTTATTTGCCAAATACTTGTTTTTGTATTTTTATGTAGTGTTCGAAAGTTCAAATTCCTTAGGCTAGGCTCCTGGCTCATACTAGTTGTTCAGTGCGGGGTCCACTGAATATAAAATGTTAAGAACCTCTGCCATCTAATGTAAACTATACACTGGTAAAGCAAAATAATAATGATCAATTTACGCGATTTTACTGCTTTTGTAATGTGGAATGGAGCAAATAATATTCACATTGTGGCAATACAGAGCAAACTGATTTCCAGAATGTTTGTTTTTTGCATTATCAAAAATGGTTATAACACACTTTTCAAATGTCGGCCGAGTCTCTGAGGAGATAAGTCGCTTTGCTCGATCACCTATTTAATGGAAAGCATTGGCAAAGCCAATAGGCCTCGCCTATACAAGAGTTACAAGAGTTATTGGCTTTGCAATGTGTTTTGCCTTGTTGTACACCGATGTGGTTGCTGTTCAGCATGGCTAAAAGTTAGTGGCCTGGAGTGTCGTAGTGTGGAGTGGGGGAGAAGTGACAGAGTGGAGTGGGGGTGTAGTGTCAGAGTGGATTTGTTGGTGTACAGTGTCGCAGAGTGGAGTAGGGGGAGTAGAGTGGTGTAGGGTTGAGTAGAGGGCAGTTGGGTCCAGTGGTTTAGTGGCAGACAGTGTCGTAAAGTGGAGCAGTGTAGAATGGAGTGGAGTGGGATGGAATATGGTGGAGTGGGTTGGAGTGGATTGAGGTAGCGGGCTGGATTGGATTGGAGTGGAGTGGGTGGATTGGAGTGGGGTGGAATGGGGTAGAGTGGGGCGGATTGAATTGGGGTAAAGTGGGTAGATTGGGATAGAATGGGGTGGATTGGAGTGGGTGGACTGAAATGAGGGGAGGTGAATTGGATGGAGTGGATTAGAAAGGGGTGGATTGGGTTAGATTGGAGTGGGTGGATTTAATTGGATTGATAGGACTGGGGAGGGGTGGATTTGATTGGGATGGGGTGGAATGGATTCGAATAAGTGGGTTGGATTGGAATGCAATAGGTTGGACTGAAGTGGGGTGAACTGGCCTTGACTGGGATGGATTGGACTGAAGTGGGGTGTATTGGAATGGGATGGGTTGGATTAGTGTGGGGTGGATTGAACTTGATTGGGATAAATTGGACTGGAGTGGGGTGGGGCAGATTGTGGTGGATTGGAGTGGGGTGGATTGGGGTGGTGCTAGTGCATTGGATTGGTGTGAGGTGGACTGGATTGGAGTGAGGTGGATTGGATTGCACTGGATTGGGGTGGGTTGGATTAGTGTGGGGTGGATTGTGGTGGGGAAGAGTGTTTTGGACTGGTGTGGGGCAGTTTGGAGTGGGGCAAATTGTTTTGGATTAGATTGGGCAAATTAGAGTGGGGAGATTGTTTCTGACCGGAGTGGGGCAGATTGGAGTGGAACAGATTGTTTTTGATTGGAGTGGGGCAGACTTTTTAGATTGGAGTGGGATGGATTGTTTTGGAGTGGGGTGGAGTGTTTTAGAGTGGGACAGATTGTTCTGAATTGGAGTGGGACAGATTGTTTTGAATTGGAGTGAGACATATTGTTTTGTACTGGAGTAGGGCAGATTGGAGTGTGGTGGATTATATTGGGGTGGGGTGGATTGGATTAGAGTGAGTGGATTGAGTGAGGCAGATTGGAGTGGGGCAGATTGGAGTGGGGCAGATTGTTTTGTATTTGAGTGGGTCATATTGGAGTGAAGCGGATTGGAGTTGAACAGATTGTTTTGAATTGGAGTGGGGCATATTGTTTTGGATTGAAGTGGGGCAGATTGTGTTGGATTGGAGCTGGACAGATTGAAGTGGGACATATTATTTTAGATTGGAGAGGGGTAAATTGGAGTGGGGCAGATTTGAGTGGATTGGAGTTCGGGCAGAGCTGAGTAGGGTGGGTTTGAGGATTGGAATGTGGTGGATTGGGGTGAGTGGTTTGGATTGGCGTGAGATGGATTGGATCGGTCTGGGGTAGATTACATTGGTCTGAAGTGGATTGGATTGGGTGGGGTGGATTGGTGTAGGTGAGGTGGGGTAGATTGGATTGGAGTTGGGTGAATTGGGGTGTACTGCACGATTGTGTTAAAGCATACATTTGGAAACTACACATAAGAAACAAACAATGTTGCTTTCGAATATTTAGAACAAGATAATCATCATCTGTTGAGAACAGTGCCACAAGCAAAAACAATACATGAGTGCAAAGTGGAAAAAGAAAACTTGGCAAAACAAAAGAAATAAGTTAACTATAGAAAAGAAAGCTTTGGAATTTTGTCTGTCCTGCTGGGCACGTTTTTTGCCAGTAACACACCTTCTATTTGTAGAAGCAGTTAAAAAGAAGTGCCTCAATCATGTTGGGAGCAGCAGATGGGCAATGATTAAGTTGACTCAATTAGTGCTTGGTCCCTGCTCTACAGACAAGAACGGAAATGATGCTAGACCTGCAGCGACCTATTACAAGGCTGTAAAGATGAGTGCTACACAAGTCAGCGTATGGTAAGCAAAAGGCTGGCTCAAAGCCCACTGTAAGATTACAACAGTGTCGAAGAGACAGCACTTGCACTGTCTAGCTGAGACCTAAAAAGAGAGTACAGTCATTTTGCTTCATTTGTTTATTTGGCAACTAGGATGAATTTGTCAAATCTCTAAAATGCAGATGAAACTGCTTATTAGCAATATGAATCAATTTGCAGTTAAACATGTCCGTAAACTGGAGCGCAGTATCATTTCTTCTTTCCATATTACGCGACCAACACTTATGATGCGTATAGTTTGCCCGTACTTTTATGCACCAGTGCAAAGTTTCTGTGGATAACTGGCGGTGGCAAATCTTTCTGTGCCAGTTTGGTTGTGAATACTGTAGATACTGACAAGATGTCTCAATAAATTACTACATGTTGCTGACATCTACTGTGTTCTGCAGGCTGCAAGCGCGATTCCAGGCAAGGTCAACTCACCCCTCCATCCATTCCAGTGCTTAGAAACTAAAGAAGTGTGGAATCAAGTGCCATACACAAAACACATTATTAGAACCCCACCCTGAAGTATCAGTGTTTTGAAAAATTCTGCCCCATATCCATGTGAATATGTTTCCCAGACATGTTTTTGTTACTCATGTGGATACCAGTAGTTATACACTTGTAATTAGGGTTGCGTCTTTTATGGTATGTATTTTTTAACATTTCCATCTGAATTTACCCATATTTATATTTTGGCCATCTTATTGGTATTTATCCATATTTAATTTATGTTTTGAGAATAAATGAATCTGCAAAATTGTATATTTCCACTTTTATTTAACTTATAAATGTACGGATAGTTTGTTGCCTGTCATGTTGTAGCAAACTAAGCAGCTAAACGTAGCATGATAATACACCACAGGTAAATATTAGCATTCTACTAAAAATGTGTGTTGACATATGCCGTTATTTAAGGAAATGTCATGTTGTTTTTTAATTCCCCATGCTGGTTATCTATCCAGGTGTTAAGCCTAGAATTCATAAAAGATTATGGGGAGAGTCACTTAAAAGAAGCCCAATTTTCTGCATTTATCGGCTTATAAAAATAAATAAAACAGAAAGCACATTGTTTTCTGGCTGCATTTATCTGTAAAAATCAGTAAAAAAACCCTGAGAGCCTTACTTTTAATGAGTGGGAACTGAGTTCTTGTTCTTAAGTCAAGGCTTGAGAATAAGCCTTGTGATTTTGAGCAAATCAGTACATTTATATGCAAAAAATATGTAGTGTAAAAATATGTAAAACATGTAGAGTGGGCTCTTTCATTACGTATCTCTCTCTCTTCACTGCAAGACCTCGGGAACCAGAGTCCAGCTGGATCCCACACAACCGACTATCATTCATGTTCCAGATGCTCGTCTTAGAACCCACATGTCTTGTGTGAGGAGCTCCTGTGCAACCAGGTTCATCACTACTAAACACCATACAAGTGGCAGAATACACACTGCAATCAAAGACTGACAGTGATGGACCTCACCTTGCATAGTCTGAAGTGAAGTCCCTGGAGGTGCTGGCATACAACCAGGACCTGAGAGTCAAACCCAGGTCTTTCCCTCCACAGCTCCTTTCCAAGAGGCCCAATGAAGCAGTGTTGGTATGACCTTCACACTTTCCTAACATAAGATAACCTCAGCACTTGTTCACTCAGAGTTATGTTACACCTCTATAGTTATCCAACGCAGCCATACTTCAGAAATTGCCCTCGGGAGAATGAATGAGAAGAGAAGAGAGAAACCTACATGTTGCACAGAAGAGACATACATGAGATATCAAGCTTATTCCTGACATAACAGACATCTAAAGGGCAAAGATCTCAAACAGAAAAAATAGCCACCAGATTACCCAGGTGTCAGACTGTAGCTTTGGATTGCTTAACTATGCCATAGGTTACACAAATTATGCATGTTTAGGAATATGACAAAAGAGTGATAAATCAGGCTACTGTTCAGGTTTCACAGGAGTTACAAGCTCAGGTCTATCCCAGCAGAGCAATCTTCCAGGTTTTATAGCTCATATAGGATCATGCATTGACATGATACCAGCAAGACTACAGGGATGTCTTACACAGAGGCCTGTGACAGCTGAGCTATCATTCTGGGTATAGAGCCTATTCACTCTCACATGTCTGGCAGCAACATTAGCCTTCAGGTCACACAGGCCATACAGGTCTGTGTGGTCAAGTCACAGAGATCCTACAGGATCAGGCATAACATCAGCCTAAAAAAGCAAAGCTATCCCATAAATTACGCAGATCTTACAGATCAATTCACTGATTGCTTTTTATATAGTGTGTGATTACACAGGCCCAGTGTGTCCTGGTGTTGACGGTTTGGGAAGCAAACGTATCTCTACCAGTGGTGTAACAAAACTTGAAGGGGGCCCCACCGCAGAGTCCTTGGAGGGGGCCCCTGCCCTCTGAACCCAGTCATGGGCCTGCCGCCCATGCACAGTGTACTGTGCTGATGGGGCCTCCTGGAGCTAGGAGCCTTCCTAGACCGCAAGAGCTGCGGGGGGCCTTTGTTATACCACTGATCTCTACTTGACAGACTTGCTAAAGGCATAACTCAGAGTTTTCCAGATGGGTTACTCCATCACAAATGTGACGGATACCCTGTCCACCGTATTACAAATGTTGTAGGAAATAATGCACATGTGTAGTAAAGCCTGCAGGACATCTACCACCTTTACGATGGAGTAACCTGCCTCCCAAACTCTAAATCAGGCCCTAAAATATGACGCCATAGGCCCTAAAAGAGACAAACTAGGTGTTACATAATTTACAGGATCAGGCGTCTGACCCAATACTGTGTTGAGTGTAGACAGAACTTACAGGCATAGGCCTCTGACATCCAAGCTGTCCCTCAAGTTACTTGGATGTTACAGGCTCAGTCCTAGGGTAACAGACAGATACTGCACGGTACACATCTGGGAGAATATCCAGCTTCCAGGGAAACAGATATTCTAGGCAACTTTATCAAGAGTCACTTGTATAGTTCTGGATGACAAGCATTAAAATGTGTCACAGTGCAAAAGACCCACAACCTAAGAAATAAATGTTAAAAAAAACAAGTCAGTGGGCCTATGTTTCAAGTAGTCTTATACTGTCTAAGCACAGCCAGCATTTGGAAACGCCACCATTGGTGGCAGAATGCCCACCAAGGGGCATATTTACAAGAAAGTGGTGCAACTGTCCAGATGCGCCACTTCTCTCGCTCCGCCCCTGCCCCACCTAACGACACCATGGTTGCTGGAGGTCGTTTGGACAATAGCATCAACATTTTTGCCGCTTTGCTGCACTAGCATCAAAAATGTTGACGCTAGGACAGTAAAGCACAGGGAGGCCCATTGATCAAAATGGGTGCGTCATCTTAAAGCCTTTTCTGAGCAGGCATTAAAAATTGTGGAAAACATTGTGCAGTGAAATATTGTAAATTTCACTGTGCCATTTTTTGGGGCCTCTCTGTGTCGGAACGCCCCCTTTGCATACATTATGCCTGGCACCGCCATAAAGTAGCACAAGGGTTTACCAAGTGGCGCAATGCAAGCATTGCGCCACTTGTAAATACGGTGCAAGAGAAAGGCCTCTTTCACGTGTCCTTAGTGTTAAAAAAAATGACACTAGGGCAGCACAAGTTGGCGCTAGGGGCTTGTAAATATGCCCCAAACATTTAATAAATGAAATCCACTAATGTGACCATCAGCCTTTTAGTGTACATTTGGCGAAGTGAACACAGGCCAGGTTTCGCCTGTGCAAGCTTTCCTAAAACATGGAACAGCAGAACACGGGGAGGAGATCTGCAAGCAATGTACATACCAAGCACATCACATGCAGCAGAACAAGCAGTGTGTCATAGAAATGTGAGATGCAAGAACAACAAAGTTAATATCACTGCAGTCACCTCACCCTGTGCTTGAGCCACACATCACACCGCTTCATCCTGCTGAAGGCATCATGTCCTGAAGGAAAGGACACACCTGGCTGGACTGTGCAGAACACATCTCAGACGTCTAGTGCTCATGTTCAGACCAGCCTGACCTTCACTGTCACCTTCTTACCATAAGCCTCAGCTTCATGACTCCTGCAAGGCTGAGCAGCTCTGATCCACCATAAATAACAATAATAAATGAAGAGACAGCTAGTAAACAGTTTTTTTGTCAAACCTTCTGGCCTTATAGCCCTGCTTCTTTTAAGTTCACTTCTGTAGGGCAGGGGAGGCCAGAGATTCTCCTCACTGGGACCAAAGATATGGAACTGAAGTGACATGAGGTTAAACTCCCTTCTACTCTATTGGCAAGAGGAATAATGAAACACATTTTCTCCAGCCTGGTGTATTTTTGCTGTCATCAGTTGTTTTATGTTTAGAGATGCTTAGGGTAAAGCCTTTCTATTAATGATTTATTCACTAATTCACAGGTAATTTCATGTAATTGAGGGATACAATGACATCTGATAACAGTTTTGAGTTAAAAGGCATCCATCAGGTTGGATTAAAAACATGGCAAATAGCATTCGTGCTGGAATTTTGAAGGAAGCAGGCTCAGGGGAATAGGTTTGTAAGAACCTGTTTAACCAAACTAGATTTTCACCACCATCCAACCACATATAATCAGCAAAACATGGGCTTAGCCATCAGTCAGGGAACAGTTTGCTCTAATTCCTACATATCCTCATTCAGTGGAGTTTAAGTCCTAGTTTCGTTTTTACAACATATATATATATATTTTTCCTTTAGTAATACACATTGTAGCCTAAGCATACAAAGGGCGAGCCTGCAGGTTGTACATCAGTATTGCCCGTCAGGTTCAGTTTTCTAAGGGTCCTACTCACAAAGGTAGAGTTTATCTGTACTGTTTTGCTGTTCAGCATTTCTGAGTGTGGATTTAAGGGTCTCCTCACACAATTAGAGCATCATACAAAGGATTGAAGAGTGTAAAGTTACTACTGGTAACTTGACACGTACAGGCAGGGATCTCCCAATGGAACAGTACAGGGAAAAATACTAATGTTTATTATTCTTTTAAAAAGTTGCAATATTTGAAGACGAAATATAAATGTAAAGACATTTAAAATAATTATTATACACCTGGAACTAAAAAAATAAAATGTTACAACACATTCACCCCTTAAACTACATTAATATTAAATATTTATTTATTATTTTATATTTAGTTCATTCAATTTATAAATACTACTTCCTAACATTTAAATAATAATTAAAAAGAATTAAAACCCCACCCACAGTAACATTTTTATTTTTACTTAGTAGGCATTAAATGTTACGAAAAGTCTTGTGCAGAATTCATTTAAACCATTTTTTTGTTTTTAACATAACTTTAAACGTTTAAAAGTTGTAAATGTTCAAGAGCCCACCCTTTAAAAGTGTAAAAGTCATAACCTCACATGGCCACTCAGAGGAACTGCAATAACTCCCATAGAAAATAATAAAGACAAGGGCTTAAAATAACACCCCACAAGAAATAACACTTAAAAAAATAAATAAATAAAACTATTTTGACTTAAAAAATGTAATAAACAAATATCACTATGTCTATCTAGCTGTATAAATATAGACGGGTATGAATTCTTTCATGTTAAAAAGTTATATATAAGTATGAAATAATTTTTATTTTTAAAATGTAAAAGTACACTAAATTCAATGTTAACATTAAATGAAACATTTAATGTTTAATTAGGAAATTACAAATAATTTAAAATAATTCTACACAGAACGTTTAACAATATGTCATACATAAACCAGAGAGGGAGTAAGGAGTAGATCTGCGTTGCTGCTTCTATTTCGTCTGGAGGGATCCACTGGGAAATCTCTTCATGCGACAATTATTGAGTTCCTGTGTAAAATGTGGTCTGCTCTTTCACCTGCATATACAGTACTGTACTTTCAATCGATCAACTGTATCTGTTGTATACTGAGCAACTGTTTCATGAAAAGAGTTTAAAAAAAGCCTATACATAGCTTTCAATTAATTTTAATTAATACTAAATATAAAAAATGTCAATGTATATGGGCCTCTTTATTCTTTCAAGGTATTTTTTTTAATTAAATATTTTTTAAATAATTCCTTAATACACATTTAAGTTAATGTGCTACATCAGTTTTGTTTCGTAATTAATTATAGATTTAAAATACATATAAAAAACATTTCAGATATATATTTTATCATCAATTAGATTCATTATGATTTTTTAAGTTTAATACATTTAGTACATTTTAATGCATTTCCTGTCCTTACCGTAGGGAGCTCATCAACCCCCTGGTGGAGACCTATTAACTTGAAACTTGTAAATCCTGTTCTAGGAGGATTCACCAGGGGGTAGAGACATGTAAGTCTACATCTATGAGTAACTTTAGTTTCGGAAACCCTGAGTAGCAAAAAGTGTATAATTACTCCCAAGTACAGGTGCAGATTTAGACATGCGTAACCCCACCCGTGCAAGTTTCCCCTCTGTGCTGGTCAAGAGATCAGGCTGCTCTCTCACCTCCCACAGCTTTCCGTGGACTCATCCATTGCTGGTGACTCCAGCTGTAGAACTTACTTATTACAACAACTGTGTCCACTAATGAGCCCACGCCCTGGGAGAGGAACTGCAAGCAAGAAATGTACTCTGAAAGTGTGATGGGCTTGGATATATTTACTCTGCTGTTGCAGTAACCTTTTATTATTTTTTTTGCAGTTTTAAATAGCCAAAGGTATCGGAGCGCTTTACATGAGCACTAGTTACATTACACAGCCTTTGCCTGCCCACTAGCAGACCCGGTACATACACGCATGTAGTTCATACATGCTTTCTCCATTTGGGCTGTGATATGGCCACTGTTCTATTAAACAGACATGTTCTGTAGCATGTGGTGTCTTCCCTTCGTGGGCTCTGGAGATTGCTCTGACCATCACTGGTCCACCTATCATTGCTAGTGAAGCACCCTCTCCTCCCTCACCCAGTACCAGGTTGGGGACCCCTGAACACACTCTGCTGGAGGGGGATTTCGTTCCCCTTGACTCAGGATGTTCATCCATTTCTGGGCCAAGCTATCGCCAAGAGTATGGGGAAGCGGGCATTCCAGTTTGCTCCTGAGAGCCCAGAAACTTTCAAACCCAAGTTACACATGGTTGCACCCTTAAAATTTAATATTTGCTCTCATCTCACTCATGAGTAGGTTATACAATACCTAGAAGAATATAATTTCACTAATGTATTTATTTGTGAAGTTTTGTCTAGTGAAACAAGTGGACGTAGAAGATGGAGAGAGGGAGGCGCGTGTGGCTGGACTGGCATTTTATTTAGGCCATTCTCTTTCTCTGAGGTGTTCACACCCAGGTTCCTACTCCCAACTTCTTGTCACCTGAAGTGTTGCTGCTGGATGGTTTGTGCCCTGGTGAGTGGAAGATCTTGGGGGGACAAGGTGAGGAGCAGACACCCCAGGCCTCTGCTGGTCCATGGCCTGTGCATCATGCATGGGACCTGTTCAGGCCCTGAAGGGCCAGTTCGAGTAAATCTGTACACCGCCGAACATGCATTTCATGAGTTCAACGTTTGCCATGCATCTCTTCATGGCTCCTCCCAACATGGCAGCCCCGTGCTAGGCCAGACCTGCGGTACAGGAAAAGCAGCAGCCTCTCATGGAGATTTCACAGCATCTCAATGAGGGATGCTGTTGAAATGTACAGATGCCCTAGAACATTACATCATAAATGTAGGCTCTAAACGGGTGGTTTCAGGAGAAGGGGACTTTCCCTCACCTCTTATTCATAAAGGGCTCCGGGTAGGCGCCCCAGGGGTAAGTTAATGCTTTCTCCAAGCATGAAGGTGGCTCCACGCTGCTTGAAGTGGGATGGGAGTATTCGCCATCTAAGCATATTCCAGTGGCCTGTAAAGCAAATATGGTTATTTGAGAACTGAAATGACTAGTTATACTGATCCAGCCATACAGAGGTGAATGTGAATGAGTGCTCCCTGCACTGAGATGCCCAGGGGACAGACAGAGACCAGCACAGCAGGGGTTACACACTCAGTGGCAGTCTGTGGAAGTGCTTGTGCCGGCTGCCCGCGATCGTCCTTACCTCCATCCATCACTGCCACGCGCAAGCGAGCGGGAGGAGACGCGTCTAATGAGATTTCTTTTAATCATGGCTTGACATAACCATTGACAGCATTATGTAACCAGCCAGCCACGTCAGCAGCTTGGCCTGCCTACGGAAGCAGCTGGACAAGTATGGTGGCATGCCAAGGGAAGGTCACTGGAAGGTCTGTGTGCATCCAGTGGAGTGTGGGTTGAGGCCGCCTCGTCTCCTCCATATTATGCACTTGAATGAATCCAGCTCCAGCAGGTCTTGGTGAAAACCTGTTGAGCTTATAATCAGGCCTGGAAAAGTTGTTTCACGTAACACTGGGGTTCCAGGCAGCTGCCAAGAGTGGGTATGTTCAGACGGAAGAAGACATAGACATATCTGTACATCAGGTCAGTCCACTGTTTAGCAGTGCTCTCCTTGGTGCAATGCTCTTGTACTACTGGGTGGGCGCATCTGTACTGTAGACCTAAAGGAATCCTGTGCTTCTGAATCCTAGTGACCCAAGCTTCACAACATGCCCTATGGACACTGGTGACAGAACAACTCTCAGCTCGGACCTTTCCAGTGGGAGCTGCGTTTCTTGTGGAAATGCTTCTGTTGCTGCATCAAATACACACAATAAGTTAATTCATGTCAAATCACTTTATGTTTGGGTGTTAGGTCGTAGAGGAGGTCAAGGAGGGTCCAAACACACTGAACTCTGTGTTGTGCCATTGTGTGTAACGCAGCAGCACATTGACACATTTCTCAGCCTTTGTGGGAGCATGCACCGAGGTCGCGAGCATCTCTTAGCTGAACATCAGTGGTACGTAATGGGTACATAATGGTATGTTACAGTACACAGACCTTGCACAGCATATGCCGCTTACTCTGGTTGGTGAGTAGAGACAGGTTTGGCTGTTTGCTCAGTGTGTGTCTGGACTTGCATGTGAGGAGGGCTTGGGTGGTCGTCTGGACTCATGCTCTAGACAAAGCATGTTTTAGAAAGGTAGGATTCACAAACAATGCCAGGCTTAAGGTGCAGCCAATACACCTCTTTGGATGCCATGAGGAATGGCACCGTATAGTACTTCTCTTTATGCACGGTGCTAGCCGGTCATGGGCACTGTAGGTACCAGACCGCTACCCTCGGGCAAGGGCCCTGCCTGGCTCAGTGAAATGGGAGAGAATTGAGCTGTCAGTGCCATTTGAGATGTGAACACCCAACCCCAAGCCAAGGATTGAGAAAACGCCCACTCATGTAACTCCTTCCTGTTGGTGGTAGCTGTCATCATCCAGGATCTGGCAATATATGTAAAATACTCTCGACTTGAATGCAAAGTGACGCAGCTATAGGGCTTTAGAACTTGATCTGAAGAGCACCAGATGCAAAGCCACTAGACGCCTAGGGGCCTATTTGCGAGGTGGTTTGCGTCGCTCTTGCACCACGCACCGTGGTGCAAGAGCGACGCAAACCTTAATGCAGATTTATGGAGCCACGCAAGGCCACTCTGCGTGGCAGGAATGTATCGTATTGCCTTAAATACAGTGCATGCCTGCCCTTTCCCTGTCACACAGTGCAGTGCAGTGCAGTGCAGTGCAGCAAGATGACTTGCCACGCTGCACTGCGTGACTATTTCATAAATAGCCCATGTAATATTTAGGGCACAATGAAACACCTTAGATTTCCCATTAGATGTAATATAGGCTCATTTCAATTAGATTTCTCCAGAAGGCCTGTGGACTTTCCCTAAAATGTCAGCAATTTTGAATTGAGGAAGAGGAGAAACACACATTAGCTCTCACTATCATGACTTGATTCTGGAGGTTTGGTGCAGCGACCCAGCGTCGATGATGTCTCACTCCAGTTGAGACCACATCCAGTTATTGAACTTGAAACTCAACCTGACTCTAGTGAGTCACGCAGATAACAACTTAACTTTCCATGCAGTGATGGAGTAAGAGGAGCCAGGCGGCATCCCTGTATTGCCCAGAGAAAGTTTTTTATGCTTTGCAGGCTGCTTGAGTCACCGGCAACAAGAACCGCTAACAGCCCACCACCAAGTTAGCTGAGATGTGTCTCAACAACACCACTGTTCCTCAAGCAGTTCATGAGGAACAAGGAGTCATGGTGGGGCAGGGAAGTCTCGCTCCCTGATTTTGGCTAAAAGAAGGGTCTTCAAACACCTGCAAAACATCTAAAGGAATTTTTGAATATGAAGGTCCTTAATTGCAAACTACAGCAAGCAAACCAGCAACCTACTAGTAAAGAGGTCTAGAAAACATTTATTTCTTAAATCTGAGTACAGTGTGACTCGTGGTGAACATCTGGCCACCACTCATTGGAATTTTGTGATGTTTAACTTGCAACATGCAATAAGAAAACTGCAAAGAAAAGACTGCTGCTGCAGGACCCCAGAAACCTGACACCAGAATTGACCACTGCACCTGACGCCCATGACCCGAGGTGAAGCCAACCGACGGTGCCAACACGGGTCCCCAGCTGCCCAGAGACCGAGTCCAGCGTGGTCTCACCCATCCTGGACTCCACCAAGACACCTGCAGCCTCTGCATGCAGGCTCCATCTCTCACCGGCTTTGGGAGAGAGAAAATCTGACAGCTACAGCAACCACTGCACCCTTGATTCCCAACCCCAGCTTGGGTGGGTCGTCAGTGCCAATGATGCCTCCTGACTCCTAGGAATTTGGATCCAACCCGGGGCCACCCCTGCCAAACTCCCCAACGATGCTTACAGCCTCAAGATACAGGACCCCCTGAAAGCAAGTGCTCCCGGACGTGAAAACCCAATGCCTGAAGACAACCCTGAATCTGTCACCCCTGGGCACAAGAGAAGAGGACCAGTGGTGCACCTACATGCCCAAGTTTACTATCTACCAGCTTCTTGTCCCTGACTGTCTTCCTATCCAGAGCCTGCAGCCTGTCTTCACGAGGACCAAACTCTTGCAGGAAACCATTGGGCACCTGACACCTTACTGCACCTGGCTGCCCCAGAGCTGCACGGAGTGACCTGCTGGTGTTGTTCGGAACGGTGCCCAGGGTTTACCTTAACTCCCCGAGACTGGCTTTGTAAGTCATTGTTAACCCTGTGTTTGCTGAACATTTCCTGCATAGGATAACATTGAGAGAACTCTGAAATTGGACTGAGGATCTCATTACTAGTGTGGCAGTCTGAAGACCACCACACTCGCTTTAACCTGTCAGACCTCTGCAACTTTGGTGGTCCGACTGCCCAATTACAACCCTTGCGGGTGGACCCGCCCCACTCTTCAGCCTTTTCATGACAAGGAGCCCGCCATGAAAAAGCTGGCGGAAAGCTAGTGCCGGGAGCCACAGGGGGGCCCCTGCACTGCCCATACCAATAGCATGGGAAGTTCAGGGCCCCCCTTGCCCAGCACCGTCAGAATTAGCACTGTCTGCTTTAAAGACAGTGCACATTCCAGGGTGCTGGAGTGTTAGGATATTGGCCTCAGCTCCCTTAAAGAAGCTGAAACAAATATCCTAACATTGTTCCCATCTGTCCACCGGATGGGAATGCTTATTACAATGTTCCCGCCGGTCTGCCTGCTGGGAACATTGTAATACACTCAGGGGAATGTCACCGCCCTTGGTGGGACCGCAAAACTCATAAGGAGGCCCTAAGTGTCTATTTCTGAAACTGCAAAATCTTTATGCTTAAAAGTCTACTTACCTGATTGAAACATGAATAAAAAGAAATGTTATTTTGCTAATTTGGTCTCGGATTTATTCTTTGAGTGTGTGTCTCATTTATTGCCTCTGTGAGTACAACAAATGCTTAACACTACCCTCTGATAAGCCTAACTGCTTGCCCACACTACCACAAATAGAGCATTAGTCCTATCTACGTTTTCCTCTGCAAACCAATTGGGGATCCACTGGACTCTCTGCACAGTGTACTTCATTTTAGTGCACCATATAGAGAGCCAGCTTCCTACTGTTTGCATTACTCAGCCTCCCATGGGCATCTCATGTAATGAGAACTTTTGAGAATTTTCAAGAATTTCACATACCACAAAAATTCAGACACTTTGAAACAAGAATGATTGTTTTGCCTTTCTTCCTTGGGATTCTATCACTGAAGTTTCCTCCCCATGCTTGTTGCTAGACTGGGTCAGGATCCTGTGAACTGGGGAAAGTTAAATGTCCTGGATTTGGGTTTTCTTTCCACTGCTCTGCTGTTCAACTACACACCCACTCCTGCTGCCAGAGACACACACTTTCGCCCATGTGGCTCTTCACTGCTCAGCAGTTGTAGGAATCCCAACCAATGGCCTCTTAACCAGAACCACACATTAGAAACCAGAGTGTGGCCGCCGCACTACCACTGTGGTGGTGCGAAAGGAAAGCCAACAATGAATGTGCTGTAGAGGAGAAACAGTCTTTAAAGAGTCTGCAATCAGGTACCCTACAGAGCATCTGCAAGCTGTGGCAGGGAGGGAATCCCTTTAATAGTCCAAAGTAAGAAAAATACACCTGTATTAAAGGTCTTGTAGAAAAAGGCAACATGAGTTGTGAAGTCATTGTCAAGGGTGTAGAACCCACAGTTCTTCTGTCCCTTTTCCCTTATTGGAAGTTCTTGTACAGTGTTCTTTTCCTTGTGTATCCACTGGTGCATTCTACACCACACATTGTGAACCCTCCGTTTAAATGGTTGTTGTTAGCTAATGTGACAAAAGTCCACTGCGCTTTATTTACTGAATATTCCGTCAATCATTTATTTTTCATTGATTTTCCTTTTCCTTGGACACGCAGTGTTTACTCACACCTGAAGCACGCAGGCGGTCAGCTGCAGGTTGACTTGGAAAGAGAGCATTTGAGATTGCCAGGAGTGTGGCTCATTCTCCACAGTTAGGAGAGGTGGAAAACATTAGAAATTAGTGTGTCTGTGATAACACAATGTGTGCAGACCATATGTAGGATAACTTGCATCACCAACAAAACTGAGATTTTTAGATCCTGCTCTTTAGCAAACTGTAGTGATTGTGCTGAAGTACTGCAAAAACGGTGCCAAGTAACAATGTTTGTCCCTTCACAACTTTAACATAATGAAGAATTGCATTCTTCATTATGTTTTCCAGAAATAGCCTGACTGAGGGGGTAATAGTATGTATTCTTTTACTGTACGTTTCGCTACATGCAAAATATGCTTAAGGTGATCTTCAGGATCATCCAACCTACTATTAATTCTACTTACTGGTCATTGATATGGCAGAGTAACAGGTCTGTAGATCATCATCTGTCCATATATTTATCATAGAGATAGTGTGTACTTGCACATGTGCACTGGCCAACTTTAGTATCTTGAACATCTCTAATTTGCTGTACGTCAGCACAGACTTCTCTTCAAGGCAATGTGCATCATTCACAAAGCCAACCTTGGAGTGCACCAACAATATCTGACCTTGGAGTGCACCAACAATATCTGACCTTGGAGTCTACCAACAATATTTGATATCCAGGTTTCAACTTGATATGTTAAGTGTATCACAGGCACACACCTGAGGTTCAACAATCTTGAGTCCCCAAAATCAGTAAATCCATCTAAGTAAATTCAGCATTCCCCATTTTCAGCACTAAACTGGGAACAATATTACCTACGGACACCCCAATGAGTTAATGATGATGCAATATAGTTAAAGTCTAGGTTATCATATATATTGTCCTTTCTGTTGAATAAATGAATTTACAAATGAATGATGCACATTTATAAAGCTCTAAGCTCCCCCAAATGCAAGTCCTGCCATTCGTATAGCTCTACAGCAGTCCTTAACCCCCTTCATACCATCGAAAAGCCACATCTTCAGTAACGTCTAAATGTCTAGAACTTTACTAAGCACAATTAAGTCCTTAACATTACGGGTAGTTCTACAGTTTAATGAATAAGAAAAAGATCTGCTTCTGATGTGAACTAAGCAAACTTTAGAGTCAGGAGAGTTTGAAAGGCTGATCTTAAAAGTTGCATGGGTTTATAGAGGTAAAATCTTAAGAGCTTAAGAAGTAATGAGGAGGAGAAAATATGCAATACATAGGGCTCTGCAAACCATCTTTTTGGAAATGGGTAGCCAATACAACATATTGAAATAAGGATGTAGCCCTATTAAGCCCCATAATTAGTGTAGTTGCCTCATTTCGAGCTATCTGCAGGTGGGCCATTAGATACCTATGGTCAAGGTACAAAGAAACTGATGCCTTGACTACCTGCTCATGAAAACCTTGTGGGAGTAGTGGAATATTTTTGTAGGATCATGAGACTGTAGACAAATACTTTCCTGATAACTTAAGAAAACTTAAGATATCGGTGTAAGGTCTGCATCAAAGATAAACACTAGATCATAAGCAGTAGACACAGGAACTGGAGCCTTAGCCAAAGAATCCGACCATTACAATTGTAATCAGATTTTAGATTGACCACCAAATGCCAAAATCTGGCCTTATCTGAATTAGGTTTCAGCATATCATCAGCCTGAAGGTGGCTATAGAAGACCTGCATTTCTGGAAGTGATGCTGTCTATCCACAAAGATGGGAAAAACAAACTCAAACTATCTGAGTTGCCAAACAAGAGCTACTACATATACTTTCAACAGTGTAAGAATGAAGGATGAACCCTGTGAAAAGCAAAATCAATATTCAGGAACTCACATCTCTAAGGAGGGAGAGTTCCAGCTTGCTTCCTTCATTCAGAGGCAGGTCGGCAAAAGAGTGCTTAGCTTCTCAGCTCCAGCGCTTTCAATGGAGTTGCCAAGATCGAAAGTTCATCTGAAATTCAGCAGATACGTCTAATAAAATAGGAGCACACTTCCAGGCTTAACTAGGATGGCACTAAGATCATCATCAAGGGCTTCTACAATCACTTTTTTATCCCATGATGAGAAAGAATTAGGCCTGGATGGAACTTGTAGAGTTTCACTCCGCAGAATTCCGTGGAGTTACCTAAAAACTCTGTGAGGTTCCACTGAGTTCTGCGAGTGACAGAGTTTTAGTATGTTGTTCTGCTCACGCTGATTGTTAGCGCTGGGAGCTTGTCCTGCACTGTAAAAGCAGCGTGAATAGCACCATGCGGGCACTGTAGGGCACTGCTTCTTTCGAGCACTTGGGTAGATTTTCTACTCGAGCTGCAGCTTTCTCCCCATTCGCCAACTTAATGCTGGTTAGCGTAGCGTGGGAAAAAAAAACGAAACACGTGGTCGGTGGAGTTTTTCCAAAACTCCGTTCTCCAAGTGGAGCTTGGAGTGGGCAGAGCTCCATGAATTCTGCCGGAGGAGCGGAGCTTAGCACCCATGGCTAGAAACAATGCAAGCAAGATGCCCTTGAACACAAGATACTGCATTGGCTGCTAGTTAACCTTTTTTTCAACTCCCCTGCCAGCTGTGGTCAGTAAGGATAGGGGGCAGTAACTGAACAGTATTTCAGAGCTTGCAGCCAGCTTTGCAAGTAGCAGAGTAACTATTGCACACTTGACAATGCCCAGACATGGGTCCTATGCTCACTGTACCACAGGACACTATCTATACCTCACTGACCAGGCCTAAGTAGGTCAAACTGGCTGGACTGTTCATACTGAAGCAGGACAAAGGCTGATTTGCATATAGCGAACACATGTCTAGTGTGGCATAGTGGAAATACATGATGATCTGGAATGCAACCCCAAGAGAGTGCCAGCAGCTGAGATGAAGTCAAGCATTCCTTCCATCACTTTGTTGTTTGTTGCAGTAGATCTTTATTAATGGAGGTACAACTTCATTGTTGGGGACCATGCAGAACACTGGTGCAACCACTGTGGCTCTACTTTGCAGGTTGAGAAATTAGACAAACATAAAATAGTGACTCAGAGCTTAATGTAAGAAATCTGTTCTGAAATGCAATTATTGTCATGGGGTTGCAAGAGAGAAGAAAAGTTGCTTTTTCCACTGGACACAATTTGCTTTGCATCTAATTACTAGTAACTCCACGGATAAATGTTGCCCTGATACATCAATTTTATGAACAAAGCTGTCATCCAGATATTATTAGCATAGTTTTTGAGTGGGCATCAATACTGCAGGCGCAAATGGGAATTGTCAGTTCATGAACAATAGAAAACACTTTCATTACCATTTTGTATGACACTGGTCTCCTGCCTTGCAAATGCTCAAAAAGAGTGCTTGACAAATGCCATTTATAGACTTTTAAAAGATTTTATAGGAAAGTGTATGGTTTCAGTGTCATAGTTCTTTGCCGCAATTGCTGTGCGCTGCAACAGATGTTTGTATGGTGAGTACATTTGTGTACATGTTACACAGACATAGGTCTCTTTGACATGGTCTAATCCTTTGTGCAGGCACCAGACGGTCAGCCATGCAAGCACTGAACTTACTCCAATTTACCTGCTAATTTAGAGCTCAATTCAAATTTAGTTGAAACTAAGTGGCTTCCAAAGCAAAGCTGCCTCCCCACCCTCTAGGATTAATCTGTGCCATGCTCAGCACAAACATGATGTCTTTATAGTCAGTCAACCTCAAGAATTGCAGTATAGGCAGCTGCAAAAATGAGATCCAGACTATGCCTGGGTTGAATACACTCTACAAAGGAAGCATTTGCTCTCATGCATGAAGGCCAAAGAAATGTACTTGTTGTGTTGTGGCTGGCTTAGCAATGGTGCTAAGGAAGCAAGCTTACACAGTAGCAGTGGCCCTATGGCAGAAAAGCGTGGAGGTGACCTAAATGGGAAGAGTAGAGTGCCATCTGTGAGAACCGAGAGGGTGCCTTGATCAAGTTATGAAAAACCAGGGACCTGATTTAGAATTTGTCAGATTGGTTATACTGTCACAAACACGGCAGACATCTTGTCCGCCTTACTATAGGATCATTATATACTATGGCACTTGTAATTCAACAGGCTGGACGTCCGTCACAATTTTGGCAGAGCAACTCATTTGCCGAACTCTAAATGAGATCCTTAGTCGTTAGAGCTTGGCAGTCTTTGTCGCAGTTCTATCAAACGTATGGAGGATGTGCCCGGCTACGTGGAAGTTAGTGTTGCAACCTGGTATGTCCCAGAAGTGATTTAGGGGATAATTTTAAGGGAGTGCTAAATGAAAAAGCAAATCATCAGCTCAATATTGGGACCTGAAAGGCCTAAAAATGTGCACTCCATATCCTTGATCGTGGCAGCTGCTCAATAGCAAAGATTTGGCTGGGAACACTGAGAAAATATTGTAACAATTTTCCCTTTGAAGCAGCCATACGAAGAAACTTGGCTACCTGCTAAATTTCTTACACTCTGAGTCGCATACGTTTTAAAATAGATTAGCGAGGTGTTCTCTTTGTCGTAAATGAACTGCTGTGATTTAGAGAGACTTTCTGTCAACTCAAGACATGACCATGTCCCAAGGGCTCCATTGAGAGAATAATGACCGTGTTGGAAACTGTGTTACTGGTTGAGGGGACTGAAACCTTACTCAAACAGCAACCACAATACTTGTTAGGGTGAAACACAAGCAAACTCCAAATTAACTTGTATGTATCCCTCTGATAGCTTGGCTCAAAAGAGTCAGGCTTAACTCAGAGGCAATGTGTAAAGTATTTATGTGCAACTTCAAACAGTAATAAAGTGAAAACACAACACACGAAAAATCTACAGTAAAATTTAATAAATTATGTTACACCCAAACAACAAAAGTCCAATCAGTAGCACCAGAGACACGCAATTTTAAAGATTTAAGTGAAAACAGTGCCTAAAAGCACAAAGTGCCAACTGTGGTTATCTGGAAGCACAGAACCACGGCAGAGTCACAAGTTCAGGGTGACTGCTATGGAGCATGGGCTGGATACAGTTAGGCCCACTGAACAAAGTACCTTTAATCCTGGTTTGCAGAGCATTGCAAGATCCTGCATCAAACATGCTGCTGCGTGGAGAAAGTTTCACGCAGCGGCAGGTCTGAAGAAGCGTTGGGGATGCGACGCAAGGTCCTGCATTGTTGTTGAGGATTCCGTTGGCAAGGGGCTTGCAATGTGAAGGCCTGCGTCGAGAATGTGTTGCACAGCATCGGTTCCAAGGAGCCTGCGGGCTGCAATGCGAAGTCCAGTGTTGGGGGTGCGTCTCACTGCAGCAGTTCCTATGCAGCTGTGAGTAGAGGCGTCACACTGTGTCAATTCTGCTTACAGGACCACCACTAAGGTGGCAGAGCACTTTCAGGCCCACTTCCAACAGTCCAAGACAGGGGTGAGACCACTTGGGGGCAAGACTCACCACTGGTAGGGTCCAGGTGCTGGGTTCAAGGTGGTTGGTGCCTTTTCTGTCTCTCAGACTCTTATCAGGAGGCCAGCTAATTAGCTCTTGGAGTCACTCTGGTGATCGTGAGTTCAAAATGCAGATCCAGTTCTTAACTCAGGCAGCAGGGCAACAATGCAGCAGAATAGCAGTCCTTCTTGCAGAACAGCACAGCCGTCCTTCTGAGTCTTCCATAGGTCCAGAGGTGTACTGAAGAGTTGGATCTGGTAGTGCAATATTTATACTTGGTGCCAGCTTTGAAGTAGGGGAAGATTTTGGAGGTTTCCACCTCTGAGGTGTTTGGAATTTCCTTGGTTTCCTGCAATGGCCCCAGCTAGTCTAGGGTCACAAAAGACCAAGTTCAAACCCTTTGTGAGAGTGCTCAAGCAGTGCTGGTGTGATGTGCAAATGTGGTAGGTGACAGCTCCTTCCCTTCATCAAGTCAGAGATGGCCCATCCTGCCAACACCTATCCCCCTTTGTCTCACTGTCCGGGAGCAATACATAAAGACCATCTTCCAGCTACACCTAGACACGTGACCCAGCATACAAGCTACGGGCACCAAATGGTTGGAACTAGACAAGAAAATGCCAACTTTCTTAAAGTGGCATTTTCAGAATTGTTACTTAAAATCCAACTTTACCATTAAAGAGGATTTTAAATTACAATTCCATAAACACCAAACTCAACGTTCTTATCTGCACCCAATTGAAAGTTATCACATATTGCATGTAATAAGAGAACATACTATAATCCTATGGGAGAGGAGTCCTCACAGTAGTGAAAAACGAATGCAAGAGTTTTTTTCACTACCAGAACATGTAAATCTTAAAAGTACATGTCAAACTTGTTAAACACACTGCACCCTGCCTTCTGGGCTGTGTAGGGCCTACCATATGAGGCTACCTATATGTAGTTAAACAGGGAGGTTTTAGGCCTGAGGTTTATCTTGCCAGGGCGAAATGGCAGTTTAAAACTGCACATACAGCCTGCAATGGCAGACCTGAGACATGTTTAAAAGGGCTACTAAAGTGAGTGGCGCAATTATTGCTGCAGAACCCCAGTAGCATTTACTTTACAGGCCCTGGGTACAGGTGCCACTTTACTAAGGGATTATAAGTAAGTTAAGTGTGGCAATTGGGACTAAGCCAATTACACAATGTTTAAATGAGAGAGCACAAGCACTTTAGCACTGGTTAGCAGTAAGGAACTGTGCAGAGTCATAGAAGCATAGAAGCAAAAATAAACTGGTTCAGAAAACAGGCGGGTGAAGACACAAAGTTTTGGGGGTGACCCTTGTGAAAGGGACAAATGATCTGTACTTCCAGCTATGTAACATTGGACATAGCTGTCAATGCTTTTACACCTGAAGTATGAAGACAAATGTGTCAGACTATTGGCGGTCAAAGCCCAACCCCAGAAAATGTTGGACTCAAGTGTTCCTATCCCATATGGGACACACCCACATATTATGATAAAATGAAACTCACATATGGACTATTACAGAAGCCTGAACCCATGTCAGAGTTTGCACCAGCACCATCAGGCTGTGTAGCTCAATGATGTCTATGGGTAAAAGTGGACTTTATGTCTAGTTGACTAGACTCCAACTGACCCAAGTCTTAGATGATCGAATGCATACAGACAAAAAGATTCGTTTTTTTTAGTTACCAATACTTGCAGTGGTGGCTTGTGGGAGGGAAAAGGGGTGGCGCGTGGTTGGGGGAGAGAGAGAAATAAAATAGCATCATTTAAAAAAAAACCTTACCTTAATTTAGCACCTCTGTTCTGGAGTTGACTGAAGGCACAGGCTCCAAGCCTGCCCTGCGGCCAATCCTGGTGCTGCTCAGAGCAGCATTAGGATTGGCTGGGAGCGTCCAGCCATGGTGCTCCCAGGCAGACTAGAAGCCTGTGCAGGCTTTATCCAGCCCAGAAACCCAGTGCCGGGCTGGAGAGATCTTTCTGCACATGTGTGTTTGGCCATCCCAAGATGGCCGGTCAAACATACATATGCATTGAGGGGAGTGCACAGTGCACTCCACTCAGTGCTCGTCGCAGCCTGTGGTCCCGCCCCTTTTAACCCCTTGGGTGCGGGCGTCGGCCACTGGCTGACACCTGCTGTACCTCCCTGGTGCGGGTCACAACCAGTGGCCGACAAAAGGGAGGGGGTTAAAAAATACCGGGAGGCACGGAAGATCTTCTGTGTCTCCCCCACCCGGGCCTTTTTGACGTAAGCGCCACGAAGCGTGCTGACGTCACTATCTGTTTTCCCCACCGGAGCAGGAATCTTCCTGCTCCGTGGGGAAAACGGGTCCAAACGGGCCTCCCGACTTTTGGGAAGACCTCATATGAAAGGGGAGATTCTCCCCTTTAAAACGAGGCCTTCCTGAAACAGTTTCTGCGATTGAGGGCCAGGAAACCCCACTAGACAACATGGATTTCACTTTGGGGGGGGTGGCCCCCTCGGAAAATGGGCCACCCCCAATCCCCCGGGGCACTTGTTTTTTTTTTTAAGTATGTTTACCCCTGTGGGGGTGCGAATGCGCCCGTAAGGGGTTTAACATTTTTTTAATGAAATTGACTGGGTGTCGCCCGTGAGCAGGGCAACCCCCTGTGGGGCAAATATTTTTTTAATAGTTGTATGGTTTCACTGGGGGCCACTATGGCCCCCAGGGGAAACCATACAGCTATTAAAAATATAGATCTCTCTCTATATATATATATATATATATGTATAAATCTATATATAGATATATATTTATATATATATATATATATATATATATATCGATATACATATCTGTATGGATATATAGATATGTATATCCGTATACATATATAGATGTGTGTATATATATATATCTATATACATAGATATATCTATATATATATATATATATATATATATATATATATATATATATATATATAGCGAGAGAGATCAATGCGTGTGTGGTTTACCTGGGGGCTGCAATTGGCCCCAGGAAAACCACACCACATGTAAAAGTGATATATATATATATATAAAATAATATAGATATATATGTTATATATCTATAATATATATATACATATATATATATTATATACATATAATATATATTATATATATAACATATATATATATAAATATATATATATAAATATATATAAATATATATATATATATAAATATATATTTATATATATATATATATATATATATATATATGCACCACCGGTTCTCTTGCAGTTGCAGCTTGCGTCTTCAAAGCAATGCACATACTTCAACTGGTGCAGTTCAACTGTAGCTTTTAGGCAGCAATAAAAAAGTCAAGTAAGTCTTGTGATGATGTTTCTGCTACAAAAGGATCAGACTTTTGTCTAGTGGCAGTTTTGATGCCATAAAGTAGCAAAGAAGGTTTATATGCCTACTGCAAAGATCAAATCTGTATTTTATGTGAATAGCTGAGTGGATTAGTAAGGCCAGCCATTATCTGCGCTATAATACAAATGAAATGTATGTGCGGGGGGGCTATGAGAAATGTATGTGCTGGGTGGTAGTGATGGAATCCGAGGAGGTCATGGGAGTGGGAGCACCAATAATGATTGTTGGACTGGGCACCAGAGGCGCTAAAGACTGTGACGATTGGTATGTGACAAGGTAATAGTGTGTCTTTTTGAGTGTGTTCAGAGAACGTGCCGATTGAGGGAAGAAGCGAACGTAAGGTGACCTCTACTATGCACGTATCACACACACACCCACCGGCAATTTTGTGACTGTCTATGTAGGCTAGTGTTTCAAAGCGACAGTTTAGCCAGTAGCAGAGATGGCATCTCGTTGGATGACTGCTGCTCAAGCCCTAACTTGGGTTATAGAGGACAGCTCTGACATAGGATCAGAGACTAAGACAGCATCTGAGGGACAGGACAATGGCGCAGACTCTGGGCGTGATTTTTCAGTCGGAGGAGTCCCATTTGATAACTCCTCTTCCAGTGATTCTGAGGGAGGTGATGAGGACAGTCCTGCTGTCCCTTCGCAGGCACAGTCTGTGCAGCGGGACTATAGCGGGTTAGCCCAACCCAGAGAGCAGGTGCATGCCGTGGCAAGCACAGAGAGAGTGCTCTCTTGGGAGCTCCCCAATTTAGTTCAGCCCCAAATTCCACCGCCCAAACCATATTGTGGAGACATCAAAAGGATCTCTCACAAAACAACCTGGTTTTGTGAGGCAGGCACCTGCGTTTTTGGCCCTGGGCTCTGCGGCCATATAGGGAAACCTACAAAACTAAGACATTTCTGGAAACTAGACACCCGGGGGAGTCCACAGAGGTGTGACTTGCGTGGATTCCCCAAAGTGTTCTTACCCAGAAAACCCTGCAAAGGTGAAATGTTGAATAAAAACTATTTTTCTTGCATTTCTGTCACACAAACTACTGCGATCCACAAAAATTCCTATCTCCCAGTGTTTCCCCACCTGTCCTGATAAAAACCCTACCCCACTTGAGTGCCTGTACCTAGTGCCTGCGTCAGGAATGGATCACCCATGGGTCTACAGTTGCCCTCATGTGAGGACCAACATTGGCCGTTGTGTGATCTATTCCTGACACGGGCACTAGACCTACCCAAGTGAGTTACCATTTTTATCGGGAGACTTGGGGGAATGCTGGATGGAAGGAAATTTGTGGCTCCTCTCATATTCCAGAACTTTCTATCACCAAATGTGAGGAATTTGTTTTTTTTTGCCAAATGTTGAGGTTTGCAGAGGATTCTGCGTAACAGAACCTGGTCAGGGAGCCACAAGTTACCCCATCCTGGGTTCCCCTGTGTCTTGTATTCAAACATGCACAGGTTTGGTAGGTTTTCCTAGTTACCGGCTGAGCTAGAGACCAAAATCCACAGCTGGGCACTTTCCAAAAAACACGTCAGTTTTCAATGTAAAAATTTGATGTGTCCATTTTGCGTTTTGGGACATTTCCTATTGGGGGCACTATGCCTACCCACTCAAGTGAGGTACCATATTTATCGGGAGACTGGGAGGAACACAGAATAGCAGGACAGGTGTTACTGCCCCTTGCCTTTCACTACATTTTTTCCTTCCCAATGTAAGACAGTGTGTAAAAAAGAAGTCTATTTGAGAAATGCCCTGTAATTCACATGCTAGTATGGGGAACCTGGAATTCAGAGATGTGCAAATAACCACTGCTTCTCAACACCTTATCTTGTGCCCATTTTGGAAATACAAAGGTTTCCTTGATACCTATTTTTGACTCTTTATATTTCACCAAATGAATTGCTGTTCATGCAGTATACAATAAAAACCCATTGCAAGGTGCTGCTCATTCATTGGCTCTGGGTACCTAGAGTTCTTGATGAACCTACAAGCCCTATATATCCATGCAACCAGAAGAGTCCAGCAGACGTAATGATGTATTGCTTTAAAAAATCTGCCATAGCTGGAAAAAGTTACAGAAGAAAATGGTGGACAGAAATGGCTCTTTTTTCACCTCAATTTCAATATCTTATTTTAGCTGTTACTTTTTGTAGGAAAACCTTGAAGGATCTACACAAATGACCCCTTGCCGATTTAAGAATTTTGTCTACTTTACAGAAATGTTTAGATTTCTGGGATCCAGCATTGGTTTCACACCCATTTCTGTCACTAACTGGAAGGAGGCTGGAAGCACAAAAAATTGTAAAAAGGGGGTATGTCCCAGTAAAATGCCAAGATTGTGTTGAAAAAGGTGGTTTCCTGATTCAAGTCTGCCTGTTCCCGAAAACTGGGAAGATGGTGATTTTAGCACCGCAAACCCTTTGCTGTTGCCATTTTCAGGGGAAAAAACACAAGCTTTCTTCTGCAGCCCTTTTTTCCCAGGTTTCTGAAAAAAAACGAAATGTTCGCTGTATTTTGGCTAATTTCTTGGTCTCGTCCAGGGGAACCCACAAACTCTGGGTACCTTTAGAGTCCCTGGGATGTTGGAAAAAAATGACGCAAATTTGGCGTGGATAGCTTATGTGGACAAAAAGTTATGAAGGCCTAAGCGCAAACCTGGGGCCAGATTTGTGAGAAAATGACGGTGCGCGTCGCTGTGCCAAATCTGGCAGTGTCATTTTCAAAATACAGTAATGCGCTGTATTTACAATAATACGACACACCCCTGTGTTTCACCCTGTACTGGTGCTAAATTTGCTGCTGCGTGCCAACGCAGCCACCCTTGCACCATAGTGCAAGGATGACTGCGTTGCTGCGGAGATTGTTTTTGTGCAGGAAGGGACACCTTCCGCCACAAAAACAATCTTCAATGGTGATTTGCTCCTTCTATGCGTGCTGCAAAATGCAGCACACATGGAAAGAGCAAAAAATTAGGAGAAATGAAAGCATTTCTCTTCCCTTGGGGTGGCATTAGATTTTGGCATTGGCTCAGGTTTACGAAAACTCGTAAATCTGGGACAGCGTCAAAATGCAATGGGTGTTGCTGTGGCGCGCTGCGTGTGAAAGGGTCGTATTTACAAGGTGGCGTTAAGCTACAAAAAAATTGGCTTAACGCCACCTTGTAAATACGGTGCAGTGCATAGCGCCACAGGAGGGTCACGAAAAGTGATGCTCCGGTGGTGCTAGGGGCTCTTAAATATGTCCCTTGATATTCAGCGTGCCGATGTTTAATTGCACCGCCCCTGGCTTCTGAGCAGAGCTTCGGACACCGGCACTCTTTCTTTCACAAATTAAGCACTGGCTATCGTGGACCAATGTTTGACTCACTGAGCATGGGATTTCTGTTTCCATTTCTAGTAGCTACCCGTTTTGCAATAGGAGTGATGCCCAGTGCCATCAGTACCACGAGTGGCCGGGAGGCATCATTTCAATTTCATCAACATGCTTTTGCCAGGATTCCCGGAATCCGCCCGCAGGAATCCCCTCCAAGCTTTTTAGGGTTTCCTTAGCGGCGACCCCCCTTCAACAGCACCAGGACCCAGGCAGGCCGCAGAGCTGGCCAAGCTTTCCAATGCACATTTGGAGAACCCACAGCAAACGTCCCAGTGCTCACTCGCCTCAAGGGGGGGAGGCCGTCCCCTTGGAGATGAAAGCCATGTCTAATATTTTTCCGCGAACTCCCTGAGGCATGTGATCTTTCTGGAGCCAGTCTCAAAGCCAGGGCCCTGCAGCTGCGCCGAGGCCGGGTAAACTCCAGGTTTGATTTCGGAATAGATTCCTTTTCATGTCCTTTAATCCCACCTCATTAGCGGCTTTCGTTAAGTCAACATTACATCTGTATTTGCAATCCGATTTGCACGGATGAAGTCGGCCCACACAAAAACCTGAAACTCGTGCGTGATGTCACTCTCGTTCCAGGAAAACTCCCTGCGTCTGTGGGGTTTATGTCTAAGGGTTTTTTTTCCAATGGGCCAATGCAAAACCTTTTGAGGTGGCTTAAAAATTGGAAACCACTGATTGCTCTGCCGTTTTTAAAGACCTTTTGGTCCAGATTTACTAAATTGTCACACAGCGCAGGGCAGCAGCCAAAAATGCTGCGCTGCGTGAGAGAGAGCGCGCAGGAGAGCGCCATATTTACAGAGATAGGGCACCTCTCTGCTCACCCTAGCGGCGGCGCTGAAATGTGTCTAGCATAGGTTTCGTACTGGAAGGATACAACATACTGGCCCTCATTTACGGGGGTTTGGCGTAGGGCAGCGTTGCAAGTCACCTTCCTGCGCTGCCCTACGCCAAAGTGTAAGGGCAGGAATGCACCATTTTTATGCATTACGGTGCATTCCTGTCCTTTCCACTTACACTGAAGCAGTTTCTGCAGCCTTGTGCCAACTGCGTTGGCAGGTACCCTTGCACCATGGTGCAAGGGTGCCTGCGTTACAGGCAGGATTACTTTTGTGCAGCAAGGTGCGCCTTCCTGCACAAACGCAATCCTGAGAGGCGTTTTCCTCTTTCTATGTGTGCTGCAGAGGAAAATGCGAGGAGAAATAAAAACATTTCTCCTTGTTACGCCTCACCTTGAGAGGCGTAACATTTTGGCGCATCCCCAGCTTTACATGGTTTTGTAAATCTTGGGACAGTCAAACTCCATGGGTGTTGCGTGGAAACCCCCACCGCAAAGCCTCCCGAGCGCAGAGCAAGGCAAAGCAGAGATTTGTGCTGCTTTGCCTTACTCCATAACTATGATTGCTTTGCGTGGCCTCATAGATATAATTTTGTAGTCTGTGCCCATAGAGCATCACAAAAAGTGCTGCCCCAGCAGCACAAGGGGCTTATAAATATGGCCCACTGTGCTTAGACTAACTTTAAAACTTTTTCCACTTTGTGTGTGTGCTGTACAGTGCAGCACACATGCAAAGTCGTAAAAGAGAGGACAAATTAAAGAATTTCTCTGTGATAGTGCCTAGTTGAAATGAGCGCTATTTTTTACACAAAACCATGTCTACTTTTTTCATAAATAGGGTTTTGCTTCAAAAACCTTGAGTGGTTGCATTCACCACCCTTGGAATGCCCCCTTGGCGTTAAGTAGCATAACTTTAAAGTGATTTTCCAGCACAAAACTTGGAAAGTATTTAGGTAAAAAAAGATTTTGCATCAATTTGTGTCACTTTTGTGATACAAACATCCCAAAATCTTAGTAAATATACCCCTTTGAGATCCATTAAATAATGGGGCTTGTTTTGTACACCTTCCGCGTTACAGTTTGGCCCAATTATATCTCCCTGTTTGTTCTATTTTGTGATTCTATTTATTGTAGACCACTTTCCCTTCTTAAGGATTGGGGTTCTGGGACAAAGTCAACAGTACTCAAGCGGTCATGGATGGAACCTCCAATTACTGTGTGACGTGTGCCCCCTCCCATTATGGAGGGAAGTAATGGATTTCCATTGGTGGCTTAATGGAAAGAGAGGGTTGGCTCTTATTAATGAAGCTGGTGCATTGGCATGGGAGCTCTGGTGTGGGGGGCACACAACTGAAAAATGGCTCCTTCCCAATTTCACTCATTCTCATGATCTCAATCATGGAGCAGTCGCATACAGTACCTATGACTCTACCCATAGAATTTGGTGATTTGGTTCCAGAAACTTTCAACATAAACTATAAATGTGTGTGTTGTGGAGGCCTCTGGGCACTACTTTCCTTGGCAGTGGCTGATG